>NC_135611.1:52468333-52802500 GCF_053574225.1 Canis aureus
GATTTCAGTAGAACGAAGTGTAATGCTGTATTATGATGTTATTTAATAGCAAAAATAACTCGGAAAACTTTTCGACTCACAAACTTTCTAAGAAGTACCGAAGGCAGTTTTTAATGTTACAAATTTCCCTAATGCCTTTATTTAAAACTGAAAGTTGTTAAATTTTACAGGCAATATTTTTAGAAATATTCATATGGTACATATGTAATTTTGTGGTTTCCTTCATAAGTTAATTTGAAATACCTTTGTTATAAAGAGACTTTAAAATTATATGCATACCTGGTACTCAATGCTGAATCAAACTGGTCCACCTAAGCATAGTACTCTCCTTTCTGTGTTTCTGCTGCACTAATTGCCAGGGGCGGGAGAGGAGGAGGAAGAATTAATTCATAGTAGAAGTGAATGGTAGGTGCAGCAAAAAGCAACACAATGTTGATTGCGCATTGATTATGATTTTTCTGTCCTTGGTAAAAGACGTCGCCTTGTGGAAAAAGCTCTGCTCCCAGGGTAAGAAAAAAAAAAAAGAAACCTATATATTTAAAATGCTATTGAGAAGTTTTGATTACCAAATATATCTTTTATGGTTTATACTGTAGTGGTGTGTATAAGACATTTAGAACTTGTGGAAATTGTATTTAGAGAGAAAAGTTTGAATAGGTCTCAGATCACATGTGAATGGAGAACCACGTATGACTGTACATGAAGTGCAATAAACCAACTGGAAAAAGTGCATGTGCTTCATACTCTCAAGCCAACATGCAGCTGAAAATGCTGCTTGTGCTCCCACCAATACACATCAGAATAAAGGACACACGTTTTCGTTTTTAGTTTATGATGCTTTTAACACGATTTAAAAGAAAATAATCTGACCTGGAACTCTATCACTTAACTGGAAGGTGATCATAATATTTGCCTTGACTTCAGTGATTACAAACAGGAAATCAATAAATAGGCTTTTAGAAAAGCTCCTCAGTTGGATATATGTACAAACTAGTTACCATTTCTAATTGAGAAGTAGGTACAATTTGTAGACTTTAGAAGTAATGCATTCTCTGTGGTAGCCATCAAGCTGAAAATGAGTAATTTTGATACTCCCTTTAAACTGAACACTCCCCAGTTCAGACACACTCCCAACTACCCTTGGTAACACAACTAACTGTTGATTTCCTTAATCCTGTCTTGCTTTAATTTTTCCCCCTCAACTCCCTAGTTCCTGTTGGTATTTGAGCTTGCCTCTCCAGATCCAGAATATTACTTCTGCATCAAACTAGCTTCTCAAAAGGTAGAGTTTGTAAAGCAGGTTTTAATGTTTTTCTTCTTGGAAAAGTCATATGAGTATATTTCTAAATTAATAAAAATTGTTAGTCTATACATTCATACATGTATTAATATTTAGTTAGGAATTTCTATTGAGTGAAGGTGGTAGGTGACATTTGGGTTTCCTTCCTAATGTAATTTTTTATAATTATCAGCTACCTCTTTATGTGGTCTTGTTAGAAGACAGTTAAACTAATGGAACATTTAACAATTATGTTAAAAAATATTCCACACGTAGAAGAAAACACCAGTGCTAGTTTGTGATCACACTTTTCCAGAAAAATGTGTATTAAAATTAGTACACACCATCTTAAATGTGCTTATTTGTACGTGTGTGCAATAAACAGTTTCAGAGAGCCTCTCAAAATTAGGATGAAAATGTAACTATTGTTCTGTTTTTTAATATGCTCCTGTTACGTAACTGGATATTACTTACACTCTGGTTACTTAACTGGATACTTAAGGAAAGTCATGGGAAAGAATGGTTAAGATCAAATACTAAGGAAAATATTTGCAGATGAATCCACAAGGATTTTCTTGCAGAACTGTTGGAGTTGATACTAAAAATTTCATGATCATTCACTTGAATGAATAAAATAACGTTATGCTTGAAACCTGAATTTTGAAAGCTGCTCTTAATCACAATGTTTTAAAGTTTGTCTTATAAATTAAAACCGAGTGGTAGTCTAAGTGGAAAGTTGCCTTGAATACATTCTAATTAAATGATTTATGTTAATGAATGATGCTTTTGCCCATTGTTTTCTTAGGTAAAAGCACTGAAAAATTGTTGAAAGCTTAAACTTAAGATTTCCAGATGGCAGGGAAACAAAATTTGAGTTCAGTGGGTGGCGTGCCTATGAAGACACTTACCTAAGAGCTCAGGTCTCAAATTGGAATGTCGGTAGAAAACCAGACTCACAAATGGAACATACAAGTGCCCCACCCTAAACTTGTGCAGGCGTCAGTTGGGATGGGGGTGTTAGCCATAAAGTTGGGATTTTAAGTCAAAGATAAAAATGAAACCGGGAGAGCCCTACAACATCTGGAAACAGTCTGTCATCACCAAATTATCAGTGTCAGTTCTAAAACGAATTAGGGTACCTCCCATTGCTCTTGGAGAGCATGACAGAAGCAGCCTGGCATGGGGACACACACAAAAAATGTAGTTTTAGGTACTCCAAAGGCCACTGCATTTTACTGAGATTCTATATGAGTGTTTGACAAAGACTTTGTACCATTCAAGGAAAATCACTGATGTGGACTCCCCCCAACAGCCTGTATGCCATTAAACTAATAATTACCAAAAAGTCCTCATATATATCTTAACTCTTTCAAAGAGGAGTTAACCCAAAATTTTCAAAACTGCTTGTTGCAGTTTACTAAGGATTCTCCATCTCTGTCCTTGCCTCCATTTAGACACTTCAGAGTATAAAGAAAAGTTGAATCACATGGCATAGATGGAGCTAAAACTAGTGAGAGGTAATCTCCAGGGGGCATAGCTTCTTTTAATTATTGGAATAACATGTGTAATATTTTTATCTGTAGAACTCCACATCCGAGCAAATATACAATGAACTGTAGCCAGCAAGACTATTATTACGGGAAATACTGGGAAGCTCGCTCTGTCCTTGCCTCTGTAGCCCCTAACTCCAAAGAGAGTATACTTTCAGGAACGCATCGGACCAAGCAAACAAAGGAAAAACATACGTAGATTTAAAGTATTTGCAAACTGAAGAAATGAAGTTGGTCAGCACGCCAACTCCCATTTCTTAAGTGGTTTTTTTTTTTTTTTTTTTTAAGATTTTATTCATGAGAGAGCCAGAGACATAGGCAGAGGGAGAAGCAGGCTTCCTGTGGGGAGCCCGATGGGGGACTCGATCCCAGGACCCCAGATTCATAACCTGAGCCAAAGGCAGATGCTCAACCACTGAGCCACCCAGGCACCCTTAAGTGTTGTTTCATTTGTCATCCTACCAGACCCAAAGGCGATGACATGACTCCACTGTGAGGTCTGATCCTCTGGAGCCATTTGCTCCCTGAGAGTTGGGTAACAGTGTCACCCAGTGAGCCATCTGAGCAGGTGGAAAGAAATGCCTTCCCATGTGTGTGTCCAGGGGGCTCTCTTTTTCGGTCTGCATTACTGCCTATTTTCCCTATGAAAATTTCTTGTGTAGAAACTTTGTAGAGCTGTGGCAATGAAATTAAAATTCCGAAATCCCAGGTGGCAGTTTATGGGCTGGATATTAGAAAAGTTTGTTGTGGTACCAAATCGTGTAACAATGGGTTTTAAAACCAAATATTAGATTAAAGACACTATAGAAAGTATCCCATGAGGAATCATGTCTGTCTCGTGTTTTACTCATATTGATGAATACCAGCCTCGCACTCAGTGCCTAACTGGATCAGACACATGGGGTTAAGATGCTACAATCAGTATATGATTCAATAAAATCAGTGACTTAAAATTAACAAAAATAACCATTTCTTTGTATATCAAAATGCATTAAAACCAAACTTGTGCATAGATTTTGTTATCCAGAGTGCTAAAGCCATGTAATAAAGTAGATTAATGCTATAGAGTCAGAAACCAAGAGAAACCCTCCATGTCCTTTCAAAAATGCTCCCCTGGTGACCTGTTTGGGGGATTTTGCTGTTATTCTAGTTACTGATAAGTCCCAAATATGTGGGCGGGGCAGACAGCATTATAAGAAATTTCAATCGAAGACATCTTTCATTGTACAAGAAATTTTTAGAAGCAAAATTTATAAATGTTTTACTGCCACCCTTAAGTTATGATAGTCAAACAAAACAGCTATGAGAAATTTAAAGGTAAAATATTGGTGAATCGCCACAAATTAAAAACCATGGAGATAAGTATATACAGTGTGTATGCTGTGCATTGATTTTTTAATTTGTGTTTTGGAGCAGCATAAGCCTGCTTTCCGCAGTTGCACTGTGGGCTTCTGTTGCCAAAAGCATCCAAGTGTCAAAAAGCTTGGTGTATTGCAAACCAAACTGGAAATGTAACCTGCTCCTTAGGATCTTCCATGCTTTGTCAACAGGAATATAAAAACTGTGCATTCATTGTCAAAATAAAGATTTCTATTCCACATCTATGTTATGACATACCAAGTTAATTTGGAATATGTGTGTCTACAGAGATAAATTAATAGTTTTAATTAAGGCTGCTCGATCAATCAGAGTCCTTTTTCTATGCTTCCTTTTATCATAGGAATGTTACAAATAAATAGAGGCTGCTTTATTTTATTCATTTAAAACACTGGTGATTCTGGGAAGATGTTTTTGTTTTGTTTATAGCACACTTTATTCTTTCAAGCAGTTCTATGCTCACAGGAAAATTGAGCAGACGGTGTACAAATTTCCCACGTTGTGCTATCTGCACACTTGCACCGCTTCCACCACTGTCAGCACCTTGCACCAGACCCTCACATTGTTACACCCTGTAAAGCCCAACTGACACATCGTAATCCCCTCTAATCCATACTTTTAACATTAGGGTTCACTCATGGTGGTGCATGTTCTAGGAGATTGGGCGAATGTATGATGGCATGTGTACATCATTATGGGAGCATACAGAGTACTTTCACGGCCCTAGAACCCCTTCTGTGCTCCACCTTCCCCCAATCTCTAGCAACCACTCATCTTTTTTACCATGTCTATGGTTATACTTCCCCCGCCTCCCCCCCACAATGTCTTGTAGTTGTTTCATACACTATCCAGCTTTCTCAGACTGGCTCCTCTCACTTAGTAAATATGCATTTCTAAGTTTCCTCCATGTCTTTTCATGATTTGATGGCTCATTTCTTTTTAGTGCTGAATAATACTTTGTTGTCGAGATGTAAGCACAGTTTATCCATTAACCCTTTGAAGGACATCTCGGTTGTCTTCATGTTTGGGCAATCATGAATAAAACTGCTCTTGACATCCGTGTCCAGGTTTTTGTGTGAACATAAGTTTTCACTTATTTGGGTAAATACCAAAGAGCACAATTGCCGGATCATATGGTAAGAGTATGTTTAGTTTTGTAGGGAATTGCCAAAGTGTCTTCTCGAGTAGCTGTACCATTTTGCGTTCAGAATGTCCTAGAAGGGCGATGATTAAGGAGGCAGATAAAAATATATGTATAGGAATTTCAAAACTGAACCATCAGTTACATTGTTTCATTAGACAAATCCAATTTAGAACTCATGCTGATTTATTAAAATTCCAAATATGTCCAAATGAAGAACTTTCAAAATCGCCAAGCTGTTTTATTCATGCAAGAAATACTTATGTGCTAGGATGATTGTGCTGAATACCATGCCTGGCCCCTGACAGAGAAGAATGATGATACAGTTCTTGGTTCAAACAGCTCACAGTCTGGGACTGGGGAAGACAGACTTAATATAAAAGTAGTAAATTAATTATCCAGCCTATAGAACAACAGCATTCCAAGCCTCAGTTCTGTGCAGAGTATCTAGTACATTTTATGATTCTCTCTGTGAAAAAGGGAGCTAAGGGTCTGCTCATGGGAAAGATGGCTGCAGTATTTTGGCAGAAAGTTTCACTCCTTGGCGTAGCCACATTTGAAGTAACCCCATTTTGTATAAGCCTATCTCACTGAATTACTATCCAACAATATATCTTCAAAAAAGTGGCTCCGTTTTGATTGTTCAGTGTTGGGGTGAGATCCCATTTGTCCTCAGCCACCTTTGACTTCTGTTGAGAAAGATTTCTCAGGCCCAAGCATGGCAGCTCCATCCTGACTCTCCACATCCTGGGCGCCTTCCTGGTCTCCTCTGGACCCATAGCCAAGCCCTAGTGTGATGTTGCTCTACCAAGGTGGAATGCCTGGGGCCCTCGTACTAACCCCATTGCCAATCTCTGAAATCTCTCTCATTCCCCTGGGATGCAACTTAATAGTAACTTTGAAATTAAACAGACTTCCATGGTCATTGTCTGAAAAGAGGAATTTTATCTAAAAAGGGCAGTCTTGCATTTAATCTTGGGAATATATGTGCCTTTAGAGTATGATTATTCTTTAAGATTGTTAGTCCTTTGGTTAGCTCTGTTCTTTGAAAACAGCCTCAGATGTGAAGGAAGTATACCTAGAGTGGTCTTAGAGAGTGGAGCACCCAGTACATTTTGCCGTTTCACATCTCTCTGCATTTAATTGTGATCAGAACCTAAGTGCTCAATAAATACTTGCTGAGTGAATAAGTGTGCCATTATATGTCTCCTTTCCAACCTGTCCTCAGAGCATTGTAAAATCAAGTGATAGACTTAGGCCTTGAAATTGGCGTGGAAACCAGTTGACTGGCTGCATGTGCGGTGAAGGCATCAAGCCAAGGAGAAGGAGGGTGGTGGACGAACAAATTCTACAACACCCGAGCCTGCACACAAATGTGTGGTGCCGAGACAGCTGTGCTGGCCTGGCCTGGCCTGGCCCTTCATCTGAAAACCTTGGATGCTACCCCTCACTCATCTGCTAGGCGTCAAGACTGCCTCTGGTAAATGCTAATATGAAGGTACACTCACATTGTCGCTGAAGAAAAGGCAGGATACAGAGAGCACCTTATCCATGTTTCCATACCTGACAGCAGCCAAGCACCTTCTCACCAGCATCACAAGTAAAAAGATTTGGAACAAAAGAAGTTGATCAAAGCCCTTTAGAAGTAGAAACAACTTTGGTGACCATACAGACTAACACACTGCCGATTACAGATGAGAAAACAACTAGGAGGCCCCAGAAATGATACTCCTGAATTCACAGACGTGGGTTACAGAGTGGTACCGAACTTCTTGATGTGCTGAGACACAGGTGGCACTCTTGGAGGTGGCACTCGGAGCAGAGACAGGCAGCACTCTCGGAACACAGCATCCCAGACTTAACAGGTGTGGACTCCTCACAGGACTCAGGCTTTATTAACGGGAGCGTGACCCCCATACATCAGTCTAATGTGTTTATTATTTCAGGTGGCATCTGCTAAAGACCAAATAAAACTGAAAGCCAAAAGAGGCACATTTTCAAAAAACGTGTTTCATGGAATTCGGCTGTTACAGAAAAAATGCACAGAACCAGTCTAACCGCTGAAGAGTGAAGCAGGAAGCAGGTGCATAGAAAGTCCAAGCGGTTAGGTTCTACCCTAGTCCCAGTGTGCATGCATGGTCCCTAAGAGGCACTTGAGAAATAGTATCTGAATGGGCAGTTTTGCTCATCAGAAATCCCATCTCTGTGTGTCGGAATTACTGTGTACCCCTACTTCTCGCTTACCCCAGAGTCCACCCACTGTTGCCCTTTCTGGCATGGTAGCCCCCGACGAAATCCCCTCCTACATCTTGTGGCCCATTCTAGATGCCCTATCTGTCCTGCACAGTCGTAAGGAAGAAGGGGAGCAAATTGTTTGTGAGAAGGCCTGGCTCCTGCCCCCAAACCCTGTAGCTCATGTTGGTTCCCCAGAATAGGGCCTCCCTAAGTTTTCCATGCCTGACTGTTAATCTAGAAAGTAGCTGAATAGGTCGCTGGGAGCAATCGATGAGGGTGGGGGGCTGGGGGGAGTCCCGGCCCGAGCCAGGGACTCCGGTTCAGGGGTCATCATCACCTGGGTGGATGCATTTGAACCTATTTCCTTGGTACTGGGGGTGGGGACCCAGGCAAAGCAAAGCTGCAACTGTGTGGAAAGGTGGCCCCAGAAGTGATGGCCAATCAAGAACGGAAGTTCAGAGTTGAATATAACATGACTTGAGAACTAATATTGTCAACCTACCTTCGCTGTTTAGGCCGTAGCGAATGTCACAAGCTTCTCTGCTTGACATTCAGAAGAAATGTTGATAATAAAAAGTGAAGCTAATCTGTTTTTCTGAACAGAACATAAGCTATTATCTACAAGAGTGGGTTATTGGCCTTCCTGGTATCCGGCATACGTCTTCTATTCCTAAATCCTTAGTCACCTACTTCTGAGTCAGAGCAGGAGAACATTTTACCAAGAGTTGACCTACAGGGGAATGATTCTCTGCTACTGCATATGTTAATGAGAAAGTTAGAGAGACCTAAAGACTTAGAAAATTCTCAGTATAATAAAACAAGCTTTCCTCTCACCTTGACCAGCAATGATTTAAAAAAAAAAAAAAGAAAAGAAAAGAAAAAAGTGTTCACGTTATTAGGAGCATGGTGGGCTATTTGAATCAACGATTTGATCCCTAGCTACTACACATCTCCTTTTGAAGAGACATGAATTGTTAATTGAAGATTTCCACTTGGTTTCAATGATTCTGAATCCATTCCTTTTTTTTTTTTCTTTTTGTCCCTAGCAACTTGATTCAAATTCACCGTTTAATTACGTGGGATTTCAGTGTCCTTGAAAGTGAGCATATTTGATTTTTTTTTTCCCCACAGAATTTAGTTCCTGTGCATTAGCATAGTGACCAGCAGGGTGGTTCTTTCACTATATTTAATGTTCTGCAGACTGTGACAATTTATTTCTAGAAGAGGCATTCATACCAATTCTTTCATCAGAATGCTGTCACCCAGTTGGGCCTGCACACTTACAAAGCTATTGCATCTCATGTGGGTTTCTCCAAACAGGGTAGTTGACCATTTAAAGAGAACTGAAATATTTACTATTAGAACACTACATCACATCTAAACTGGGCCTTAGGCTACAAATTTTTATTTATTTAGCCTAAAAAACACTTATGGAAATGATTATAAGAGGATAAAAATGCCTCACTCTCTAAGACAAAATTTTAAAGATCACCTACTGCTAATATTTGAAACAATACACAGAATATAAAGTAAATGTGGCTGGCACTCATATGTGTCTGATAATTTTTTACTTTAAAATATATCTGGGTTTCTAAAGTGAGCTCTGTGATTGTTTTAACAACAAAAATCAATTGACCCTGACTTACTTTCATTGACAAAACCTTGGAGAGCATGGACTTAGATCAGGACTCTGAGATTTTGAAAGAATCTGATTTTAACCACTTTTTGGTAAAGGAGAAATGGGGGGCATAGATTGTAGTGCAGCAGTCAGCCCGTGGCGCCCGGTGAGGAATGGCCCCACTGCAAGGACTTATGCTCTGGGGCACAGGGCCAGTGGTCTGTGCCTTACCTGGGAAGTCCTGGGACACAGGAAATTAGAGACTTTAGAAAAGCCTGTTCTTATACTTCCCTTTGGGAAGTTTGTGACAAAATGTGTACACCTACCTGCTTCTCCATAATGTTTGTTTTTCTTCTTTGTACCAGGAAGGGGAGTACTTGGGTCTGCCTTCTTGAATTGCTGGGCACCTGTCATGGGTGGGAGTGTACTCTCTGGTAATCTGTGTATTTTTTCAAATATTAGCAGTAAGTTGACCTCCATCCCCTACTTTTAAAGAATGAGGCATTGTTGTTCTTGTAATTATTGCTGTCAAAGGGGTTTAGGTTATACAAGAGTTTGTTGCCCAGGACACCTGCCAACGTCGCGTGTCACAGATCTGCCCCCAGGGACCTGGGAACTGGCCTCGGCAACATTGCCTTGAAGATCTGAGGTGTTCCCCAGCGTTTTACCCAATTTGTGCAGAGCTACAGTCATGTGGGGGACCGCGTGCCACATAGTGCACTCTCCACCACAGCCTACGTAGAAAAAAGAAACAATTTTTTTTTAAGATTTTACTTATTTGAGAGAGAGAGAGAAAGACAGACAGAGAGAGAGAGAGAGACAGCAGAAGCAGGGGGAGGGGCAGAGGCAGAGGGAAAAGCAGACTCCCCGCTGAGCCAGGAGCCTGACGTGGGGCTCAATCCCAGGACCCTGAGATCAAGACTTGAGCCAAAGGCAGACGCTTCATTGTCTGAGCCACCCAGGTGTTCCTAATCTATTTTCCTCTACATCCCAATGGCAGCCCACTCTCTCGACTGATAGAAAAAAAGTTGAGCTCATAGTTACTTTAAAAAAAAAAAAGTAATTTTTTGGGAAGCAACTAGAAAGTACTTGTCAATCAGAATTTCCAATTAGAATTGTACATCCTTAAGGTGTTCTACAGACATTTTTCTTGTGCAGAAGTGTTATGCATTTAGGCTATGTGTAGTTTTGGCCGCTTGCAACCTCTGGAGATCTGGACAGGTTACTTGAAACTCAAATCTCAGGTTTCTCATGTTTTCCTGGCACCACGTGACAGACATGTATTTAAACTGGAGTCAGCGGGAGAGGAAGCCTTCCCACCTTATCACAGTCTTGAGAGAATGGAACGTGCCTTCCTAAGACGTACACGTACACGTGCATGTAAAGGGGGTGCGGGGATCCCTGGGTGGCTCAGCGGTTTAGCACCTGCCTTTGGCTCAGGGCGCGATCCTGGAGACCCGGGATCGAGTCCTGCGTCGGGCTCCCGGCGTGGAGCCTGCCTCTCCCTCTGCCTGTGACTCTGCCTCTCTCTCTCTCTATCATAAATCAATCAATCAATCAATCAATCAATAAATCTTAAAAAAAAGGGGGGGTGCTCAGGCACTCTGAAGTGTTAAGCAAGATGTATTACAAATTTCCTACGTGGTTAAAAAAAAATTATGCATTTTATAACTAAGATGAAGTGTTCCAGTAAAATCCAGCTGAACTCGTCTCCCACTTGTAATGGGCATACACAACCGTGATTGCCTAAAAAGTCACTATTACTAAATGATATTTAAACCTTGTCTATCTAAATATGAAATTCTGCTTTGTAAACATCCGATTACATGAACTGAACATTTCAAAGGGTAATCAATACCTACACGTGCCCCTCCCCAACAAACAGATTAGGATGTTTACTCCCAGGTGTTTTTGCTCCTGTTATATGACTGTTATTCAGATGAGGCACATACGTGGCCAGCCTAACAGGGACAGCATCCAGCTGGTGTCTCGGAAAACTGCACAACAATGCTTTTCAAACTCTCTTGTCCTCTGCTCACCCTTTCCAGGTACAGACACATGCCCTGCCATGACCAGTTAACCTGATATTCTTCTTTTTTTAATTTAAATTCAATTAGTTAACATATAGTGTATTGTTAGTTTCAGGGGTAGAATTTAGTGACTCATCAGTTGCATATAACATCCAGTGCTCATCCCATCACATGATGTGCCCTCCTTAATGCCTGTCACCCAGTTACCCCGTCCTCCCACCCGCCTCCCCTCCAGCGACCCTATGTGCTTTCTATGGTTAAATGTCTCTTATGGTTTGTTTGTCTCCCTCTCTGATTGCATCATATATATTTATATAATATATATAATCTATTCTAATGTCCTTCTACTGACTGTAAAACTTGCTGAAAGTTTCTTCTTCTAAATGTTAATGTTGGAGAAATACAAGCAAACACTAACAAGCAGACAAAGACGAAAGAGGCTTTCCTGATCGTTACTTTGCCTGTGTTCCTACAAAGGAAAACTCCACCGTCTCTCTACCAGTTCTCCAAACTGGATCCATTCCTTTCTCAGGGAATGACTGGCTCTGCTCTCATTGTCAACAGAGGAGCATGCATCCTGTGCAACTGAGGAATCCCTCCCCTGAGAAATAGCGAAATAGAGGGATGCCCGGAGGAAAGTTTGCTAGGTCAATTGCCCTTTGTCATTGAGGGAATGTGTGGGATAAGCAGTCCATTCTGCACACTACCTATGAGGCAGGCTTTATCTTCACCTGACATTGTAGTGCAAATTAGGCCCTGCTTGTCCAGGGGGACCAGGCCAGGATGAAGACATAGATGCCAGCCAGTTTTTGAAAGCACCATGGCCTTGGTTCAGAGGGACGATCAGACACAGAGCATTATCACACTATCAAATATCTGGAACTCTTGTGTTGTCTGTGTGAGGACAGCTTTGTTTTGCAAGAAACCTAACCCCTCTGAAAAATATGATAGAAAATGTGGTAATAACTATAATAGTCCCTGGAATGTTATATAGATCTGCTATTAAAGTACTCAAAGAGGGAAATTCAGAGTGAGGGGGAAGAGGAGACAAGAACTGAGTCTGGTCAGATGGTCAGAGGAAAATCCCATGAGAACATTGATAAATAGACCAGTCCAATCATCCCCCTGTTTGGGCAGCTGGACAAAAATGGGAGGGAAGTGGGGAAGGAGGTAAAATGGTTGGTGCCAGTGTTTTTTAAATTTTTACTTGTAATCTCTTACATTCTTGGCTTTTATACTCCTTCCACAGTTAAGCACATGCTAGAAATATTGTTTTTTCTTTGAGTAGATTTAATGTTTGTCAGAAAGCAAGAGCCTTGTAATTGGTCTTGTAGATGGTTCCTGGCTCCAGACTGTAAAAAAAAAGGTCAGGACAGGAGCTCAGTTGTGGTGTGGAAGAGACAGACTTGTATAAACACAAGACTAGAGTTGAAATCATTCCTATGAATGGGTTTCTGAGTTGGAAACCTGTGTTTTAAATAACAGAGGTGTGGGGATGCCTGGGTGGCTCAGTGGTGGAGTGTCTGCCTTCGGCTCAGGTCATGATCCTAGGGTCCTGGGATTGAGTCCTGCATCGGGCTCCTGTAGGGAGCCTGCTTCTCCCACTGCCTGTGTCTCTGCCTCTCTCTGTGTCTCTCATGAATAAATAAACAAAACCTTAAAAAAATAATAATAGAGGTGTGAAAATGATGCCAAAAGTCAACTGACTGGAATAGTGAAATTGAATTGAGAATAAAGCTGAGGAAAATGTAAAAAACCAGCCATGTGATCATGTTGGGAACATTTAATTTTCTGAGGAAAATTTCCGGGTCTTAGGGAAATTTTCTTTTGCATGACATGTGAATTTAAGCATATGGCTAAGTTATATGATGGCTCCCTCCACCCAGTCATGTAAGAAACCCTGGGGGATATGGGGCTTAGTGGACATGAACCCAAGGTGGAAAAACAGGGCACTATTCACAATCACATGGTATTTCATCCCAGGCTATTTCCAGTTTAAGTTCTTTCTCACTGCTGAGAATCAAATTCAATGCTTTCCTCCCTTGTGGTAGATGTACCCTCAAAGCTACAGTAAAGGACCCTTGAGGCACACCAAATCCAACATGGAACCCATCACCTTCCCATTCAGATATTTTTACCTCACCATCCACTAGTTCCCCTGAACCTGCAAGTCAGTCTTGACTCCTTTCTCCCAGACCCTCCAACTTCCAGCATCCAGCGTGTTGGTTTCCTCCTCTGTCTTCTTCCTCTGCACTGCACAACCTCCATGTTGGCACCATACCTCCCTGGGCCACTGCCCCAGTGCCCTCTGACACCACCTCTGCTTCCATCTGCCTCCAGCAAACCCTCCACACAGCTCTTAAGCCCTTTCAGACTCATGAATGCTCATGCCTGGACTTTCCCACACCATCCTTCATTTTCTTTTGGAATCCAAAGCCCAGAAAATTCTATTTTTGGTATTATTCTCCTTTCTGCAAGCCTCTAACGTGCCAATTACAACTCAGCTCTGTGGATAAACTATAGTGACTACAGTTGTCTTATGCTCAAAGCAGCAATTCTTCCAGAATTGGAAGAATTGTCCTTCACACAAAGCTCATATCCCTTCAGCAGCCACTGTAATCCCCTACATCACCTCTCTGTGCTCCCAGTAGCACAGTAGAGAGGCTCTAGTCCAGCCTCTCCAGTAGCTGGAATCCAGCACCTTTCCCTCAAAACACCCACTTTTGTGATACATTCTTCTGCAAACCACTTCAGCATGCCTGCCTCCCTCAGAAAAACAAAAGCACATTAGTGAGACAAACCATACCTAGTGTTCTGGACACGTGCTCTTGGAGGACTTCAAGCCAACCCAGGCCCTAGCTGGTCACTCTACCAGAGAATCCTGGCAATGATCTAATATCCTGCAAACTGACCTCCCTGCTGTCATGTCTCCCCACCCTCTCAGCCCTCATGCTCTAAACTCCTGTCCTACTTGAATGACTGTTGGTCAAGCTTCAAACATGTTACCTGCTATTTCCTCTGAATACCCTCTGTTGACTTCCTACTTTTGCTGGCTAACTGGACTTTACATCAGAAAGTCTTCTCTGAATTGCCAAATGGGTTTGTGGCCCCTTCCAAGTATCCCATGACTCCCCAAAAACAGTGTGGGAGTGTTATTGGCACTTCTCACATCCTACATGCTCACCTCCCCACCACATCATGATGTCCTTGAAAGAGGAACCATGTGTCATTTATCTGGTATCCTAGCACCTATAATAGCTGCTAACACTTTAAAAATAATTAATAAATGATTGTCCTAAAGTGAATGACAAACTTCTGTTTCTGGCAATATGGCAGGCTGAGTAGTAGTATACATGTTTCCACTGAAAATAGCAAAGTATGCTGTGTAAAATATATTGTCAAAATATTTTAAGCCAACAAAACAGCATTGATAAGGAATCCTCTGGCCAAACTTTAGATGATGGTGCGAATCTAGCAGAGTAACTGGAGTTTTGAGACTGGCTCTTGCTAAGCCGAGATACTGGTCTCAAATTTATCACTTTGTACGGCACAGAGTACAAGACTCAAGACCTGACACCAACTCAAAGTGAGAACTCCAGTAGAAGCCCCTCACCCTGTAGAGCTGGGCTCTTCAGTACAAAGGTAGCTGAGAAAGGACTTGCCTACACAACACACACAGGACCTTAAGGAAAAATGCTGCCTATAGCCTGGAGTCTAACTGGTGGAGAAAGAGAGAAGCAAGATAACCCTGAAACCTTGTCCATAAGCTGCCTTCACACTGATTTGTTGCCTGGCTTCAAACCTTCTGGATGGACTAAAAAGTCATCTCAAGCCAAATATTTAAAGTCGTACCTTACCAGCACCTTCCAGGAACAAACAGAAATGCATCCTTTCAGGAAAAATCTCCCTTCATCCCAAGCCTCAGACTAACTACAAATTAAATTCCAAGAAAAGCAAATGCATAAACAAATGAGAAAATAAGGCAGCATGATGTGTGTATGATTATAATTACAGACAGAGATACAGCAGGAATAGTCAGTCACAAGGACTTAAGGTACAAGATGTACCAGTCACACCCTACAATCTCTATGTTTAATACATTAAGGAAATAAAAGACAAGCTTGAAAATACATATGGGGAACACGAAACTAGAAAGAATAGTCAAGCACACACAGTAAAAGACAAATAAAATGCTTATTAGTGAAAATACATAATAATTGTAAGTAAAATCTCAATGCATACATTTTACAAGAGCTTGGATACAGGTGAAGAGACAAGAAAGTGTCCAAATGTCACATGGATAAAGAGTGTGAATGAGACTTTGAAAAATATGAAGGTCAAGTGACTTTTCCTGGAACCCTGACTTTTCCTATAGTCAGGGTTCCAGGAGGAGAGAGAGGTGTCATTAGGCAAAGCCAGGAAGTGAAGAGACAGACAACAGAGGCGTTTCCAGAACTCATGAAAAACACCACATTGTAAATTTAATATCAATGAATAAAAAGAAATCCTCATCTTGATGAACTAAATGTCACATTCAATCAATGAAGATCTATTTCAAGAATAAGGGTGAAATATATTTTCAGATTAATCAGAAGCAGGAGAGTTTGCCAGAAGGCACATCCTAAAGGGAATCCTAAAATCATATTTCAAGCAGAAGACAAGTGACCCTTAGTTAAATATCTGAACATTTACAATGGAAGAAAAGATCATGAATGGTTGTAAATATGTGTGTCAATCTAAATAGACCTTGATCACATAAAATAATATTTTGGAGTTCAAAACCAAGATCAAGTTAAACACCCATCAATAGTATACATCAATAGTATACATCAATAGAAAGTAGTGAATGGAACCATTCAGATTAGGCTGGGAACCATTCAGATTAGGCTGGGTTATCCCAAGGAACAAGCAGCCCTAAAATGTCAATGACTGAACACGATGAAGCTTTATTCTCCCTTGTATAACTAACCTCCTGCAGGTTAGTACAGTACCCACTGAGTCACGAACACTCAAGGACCCAAAGTAATGAAGTTTCCATCTTGACACTTCTTTCCAAATTCATAATGGCAGAGAAAAAACAATAAGAGAATCACTCACTGGTTATTAAACACATATGACCTCCCTCATCTCTGACTGGCCGAAGCAAGACACATGGCCATACCACATTCACGGCATGGGGTGGGGAAGGCCAATCTACCATGAGACTAACAGGAAGAGTACTGGTGGTTTGTGAACAGCTCTAGTGACAAAGTCTTGTGTTGACGGTGGGTAGATACAGGATAACAGAATTTCTTCAGAGAAGTTTGTGTTTGTTCCTGCAAAAGTGACAGGACATGATGAAGGAACCACCAATAGAACATTGTTTCATTATATATGTGTTCCATTCTTGAAGAGGGGAAAAAAGGGGTGAGAAAAATAATCAGTCCAAATAAGACCAAAAAAAAAAAAAAAAAAAAAAAAGAAAGAAAGAAAAAGAAAAGAAAAAGGAAGAAGAAGAAAATAAGAAAAGTCAGGAGAAATAAAAAGCATAAACGAAGGGAGTTTATATAAACTTACCAGTTATAGCAAATGTAAATGAGCTAAAAGCTCTCATTAAAACACAAAAGCTTATTATGCTGGATTAAAAATACATAGTTGTATGTTGTTTAAGATACAAAAGACAAAGGGGCGCCTGGGTGCTCAGCTGATTAAATGTCTGATTCTTGATTTTGGCTTAGGTTGTGATCTCAGGGTCATGAGATTGAGCCCCATATAGGGCTCCACAGTCAGCGGTGAATCTAGTTAAGATTCTCTCTTTCTCTCCTTCTGCCCCTTCTTGGCCCTACCCTGTGCACTCTCTCTCTCTCCCTCAAAATTAACAAATAAACAAATACTTTTTTTTAAGAGTAGAAAAGACAAAGAGTTCGAAAGTTAGAAGATGGGGAAAAAACATACCAGCAAAATTCTGAGCTAAAGAAAGCAGGTGTTTCTATATTAATATCAGACCAAACAGACTTAAGACAGAAAGACATATTAGAGATAATGATAAAGGTTTGTCAATAATTAATAATTTAAAAATTTGAAGCAGACATCTAAAATAAAGTTATCAGACCTATAAGGAGAATTGAGCCAAGCCATATTTAGACTGAGAGATTTTAATGTCATTTTCTCATGAACCAATAAAACAGGTATACAGAAAAGCAAGTGTAGATATAGAAAAAAAGGTAGAATATTTGAGCAATATGATTAAAAATATTGACCCAGTGCATCTATTTAGAGAACACTGTATCCAGCAACTGCTGAATACAAATTATTAGCTGTTTACTGTGTCAAAGCAAGTCTTCAAAAGGATGGAATTGTTCACACTGTCTTTCCATAGTACAATTAAAGTAGAAATCAATAACAAAAATATAACCAGAAATCTCCTGTGTGTTTGGAAATTAAGAAGCTCACAATGGAGGCCACCATGGGTTGCGTAAGGAACAATGATGACAATCAGAATAAAGATAAAATTAGAATAGAGAAAATTTTGAACTGAAAGACAGCAGCAGTACTGTATATCAGAATTTGTGATATGACTAAAGCACAGAATGGAGGGAAACATACAGCCTTGGATGTTGAGCCTATAAAACAAGAAAACCCAAATTTCTGAGCCCAGTTCTGTAGGGAGGGATAAGGGGGCAGCTCCATATTTCTTCATGTTTCTCCTCCTCAAACCAGGCAGAGCAAAAACGAAAATATTTGCAAACCCTTCAAGTGTACATTTTTCAATAAAACTGTAAAGTAGAGGAAGTCTGCAAATTCCAAAACATTAGTAAGTTTTGGAGAAAAATACAAGAAGTCGGTGTGGTCAATCCAGTTAGCCACCAAGATGTGAGTGTAAAGGGGTGCCACCCAGATGGAGATTCCACGGGCAAGTCTGATAATGAGCAAGGTGAGAGTCTCAGGGGAGAAGGAAGAAAGGTATGGAGTGGAGACAAGGAACAAAGGTCCCCAGATTAAAGAATTTGCCTGTCCTTCTGGCAGCACAGGAAGTAGCCTCTTATGTGGGAAACTAAGGAAACTCAGCCAGTTAGCTGAGCCAAGTACTCCTGTTAAGAACTTGTCCAGTAATATCCAGCGCTAACAAATGTGGATCATGGGAGTAAAGCATCTGCATCTGTAGAAAGATATCTTAAGAAAAAATAGAAATTAAGGCCTCTCAGCAGAAGGAAAAAAAATGAAAAACAAAAGTACAGAATACCCAAAGCAAAGGATACTTGAAATACAATATTCCAAAATACGTCTTAACAGAAAAATAACCCTACAAAACAATTGAAACTCTAGAAGGACACTATACAAAGTAGTTTTCAAAAATTCAGAGATAACTGGAACAGAGGGAAATTCATGAGAAAAATGCAAAATAATTTCATATGGTAAAGTACATAAGGGAGAATAGATATCGTGGAAACAAGGATAAATGCTGGAGCTCAGAGAAATGAGAAAAGGAAGTGGGGAAAATAGATTAACAGGATTATATAAAAAGGATAGACTCAGTGCTATCAAAAGAGGTCCAACATTTGTATAACTGCTACATCCCAAGATAGAACAACAAAATAGAACAGATATTTAAAAAACTATCATTCCAGAAAATTTCTCTAAGTGTGTTTTAATTGGGTAAAATGTTTATATGGAAGAAATAAATTCCTGATAATATTCAAGACAAAGGTGAATAGTGATGGAGGACCTGACACTCCAGCTTGTTGTGGTGCTCATGTCCTTTTGGGAGCTGCTTGTGTCAGTGGAAGGGATGGCATATTCAGACACAGATCTCAAATATGTGTGGATTCGATATTTGACAAGTAGTATTTCAATTCAGCGTCACTTAATAGATGGTGAGATAACATTTCAATTCATTTAATACAGACTGTTCTGGCATAGCTAGCCAGCCATCTATTTGTAAGAAAATATAAAGAATTAGAATATATAAAAATCTTACTTTGTATCACAGGAAAACAAATTTTAGGTAAATCAAATGCTTAATCTAAAAAAATAAAAAGAAAAATAAAACACTTCACAAAAGTAAATGACTATATTCATAATCCAGAGGTGAGAGAGATTGTCTCATCTGGCAACCTTGAAAAATAAAATAATAAACATGTAGATTCATGTGAATATATAGAAATAAGAAAGTTTTGTATGGGAAAAGAAAAATTAAGAACACTTAATAATCAACAAAAATATAGTAGACATTGCTGGAGTTTAATTTCTATAATGTAGAGACTTCTTACTAATCGTAAGGATGGATACAAATAACCCAACAAAAAATGGGCAAGAGATTTAGAGAGGGAATTCACAAAGAATCAAATCCAAAGAGAAATAGTCTGAAAACACAACCAAATGCAAAATAAAGCCTGAGTGAGGTAACAGCCCAGTGCCAAGACATTTCTCAGTTATCAAGAATTGGTCATAAAACAGAAGGAAAAAAACCCAAAACTGCCAGTGTGGAGGTAAGGATCAGGGCACTATAGTGCATTGCTTGTGGGAATGTAAAAATTCACAGCTGTTTTGAAAACAAATTGGCAACACTTGTTAAAATGAGAATATATAAGCCCTTTAATTCAGTGTTTCCATTCATGAGAGTCCACCCCTTGGAAATAAAAGGATCGATTTATGGAAATACTTGTATGAGGACATTTATCACAGCATCATTCATAGTGGCAAGACCCAATGAAGACCCAGAATTGAGGAAATGATTGAGTAATTATAGTAAAATGACTAGGAATATCATGAAGCTGTTACAAAAATAATGAGAATTCTAACAGGTGAGTTGGAGGGATTTCTTATGAGGTATTGTTGAGTGTCAAAAGCGAGATTCAGGAAACTCTATAAGGTGATCTCCATTTGATAAATAATAACCAAACCCTTCACTATCTATGTCTAGGTTTATGCATGTCATAAATACGTGTGAATATGATTATATGAGCATTTAGAAAAGTATTTAAAGACCTCTATAGGTCGTCCACATCAGGTAGTGGGCACTTGTTCCTGATCCCTGGACCCCCAGCTAGCTATGTTACTTTCCCTGCCATCTACCACCTGACTGTTATGTCCATGCCACGTATTCTAGAGTTTTGTGCACTCCACTTCTAGGTCATGATTTCTGTGTTAAATAACACAAGTAGTTATAAAAAAAAAGAGAGAGAGAGACCAAGAAATCGAATGGTTCAATTTGGATAGACATTTGCCTCTTGTTCACATTACTGTCCGAGGCTAGGTCGACTAATTGGCTCTTGTTAGAGTGGTAATCTGGACAAACAGATTACTGGAGTGCTGGTGGCTTGTTATACTGTGGCCCAACCCTCAGAAAAACTCCCCCTGAGGGAACTTGGAAGACAGACCACAGGCCAGCCCAGCCTGCAGCTCCAGGAAAAGCAGCTGGCTGGTACCATCATCTTGGTGTGAGTTGTCTCCTCCCTGCTGCTTTTGGCAAGGTTGTTGAAAGAGGTTTCTGAACTCAAGAAAGAACAAACTGACTTGCAAAGAGAGGTGGAGGGCAATAGAGTACAGAGATTTGGGGCCAGGTCTGACGGACAGCCCACTGCTTCTATGCCCCAACCAGCAGGAGATAAGATGGCTGTTGCACATCTTCCACAACCTTTTTCTTTCTCAAGAGCATCCCTCTAGGGGCAGAGAAAAAAAAGGAGGGCTCTCCTCCTGTAGAAAAGTAAATTATCCAGAGAGAAGGCCTTTCTACCAGAGCTGTGGTTTTAGACAAGCTCAAGTCACCCACCATTAAGTTGAGAGAAGAACATGTGTTGAGCCAGGAAGGGAAGGACATAGAATTGCAGAAGGCTTTCGAACTACATCTAGAAAACATTTCCAATGTAATTAGCATACGGAAGAGGCTAAAAATGAACATACCAGATACTCACTAAGATTCTGAGGGAATTAGACTGTCAAAGGGTAGCTCACACCCAATCTGCGATGAGCTGGGTATGAAGGGACCTATGAGAACCAGAGCCTAAGACAGGGTGCCCCCAACCCACACCATGGTCAGTTCTGCAGCTGCCCAGGGGGGGTGATCCCGGAGCACCACTTCCCATTGGGTGATAACCTGGTGATAATGGACACGCTTCCCAGAGGCATAGCTGGGAGCCAGAAGGAACACTGGACCAGGGACTTCCCCCCAGAGGGCAGAACTGCGGTCTCAAGAGAAACCTTCCCTGCAGAAGTTGTTTTGCAGCCTCTGTGCAGCATGACGCATCATGGTGAAGGACCGGTGGCAGCCATGGTTTCTCTTCCCTCCTTTTCTGAAATGAGACTTTCCACTGGGGCATTCTGTGTCTGCTGTAGCATTACCTGTTAGGTGGAGGGATTGATTATTATCTTTTCATTTACAGAGCATCAGACCTGATGAAGAAAACTGTGCATTGCCCAGGGATCTCTAGGGCGGGCTAGCTGAGTGACTTTGGGCTGTTTTCTTGGGGGCAGGTAGCCCGGATTGCCCACAACAGACAGGGGGAATGCACACATAATTGGTGGCTAGGATGTGGAAGCCCAGGTGGGGACTTTTTATAGCCCCTTACCTTGTTCCCCTGAGCACCCCCAGCAGCTAGGTGTTTGCTTGATGAGGCTCTCCCAAGGGAATGTGAGAAAAGGGTGATGTCCAATTTCCACCCCACATCCCTAGGCTTCTGCTCTTCCCCTCTTCTGGTTGGCTGGAAAGTCAGTGATGACAGTGGCCTTAACAAGTACATAGAGAAGAGGGCAGGGCCTCCATCATTGGGTCCCTGAATAACCACATCAAGGACAGCCACCGCCCATTTGGAACACCTCCACTGAACAAGATCAACTGTTAATGGAACAAGACATGCCTTACATCTTTTTTTTTTATTTTTTATTTTTTATTGGTGTTCAATTTACTAACATACAGAATAACCCCCAGTGCCCGTCACCTTTTTGAGTTGTCAGGACTTTTTAGACACCACAACTAGTGTAACCCTACCAACACCCTTTGCACCCTTAGTTTTTTGTGGTACAGGTGGTGGGACCTAAGAAAGGGTGCATCAGTTTCTTATGGTTTCTATTACAAACTATCACAACCAGTGGCTTAAAGCAACACATATTTAATTCTCTTAACTACAGAGGTCAGAAGTCTAAAATGGATGTGCAGGGCCCTCCCAGAAGTTCTATGGGACAACCTGTGTCCTTGCTTTTTCCAGTGGCTAAAGGTCACCTACAGGCCTTGGCTGTGGCCGCCTCCATCTTTAGAGCCATCAATGCCACACCTTCTCTCCTTGCTGACTCCTGCTTCACGGTCATGGGTTCTCTCTGACTGTGGACCTCTTTCCTCCCTCCTCTACAAACCCCAGTGATGACAGGGGGCCCACTGGGATAATCCAGGAGAATCACCCCATCTCAAGGGCCTATTTTAATGACATTTGCAGAGTCCTTTGGTCAAACAAGATAACATACTCATGAGTTTCAGGGGTTGGGATGTGGGCACCTAGCAAAGGGATAGCATTCTATCTACTAAGAGGGTAGAGAGAGGAAGGAAAAGGCGAGGAAACACTAAAATGCCCCAAATCTCAGGCTTCAGTGTTATCACGCAAAATTGCATGTGTGTGTACATAAATAAGCAACTTTTCAAAGAAAACCAGTGTTTGAAATAAAATGATGAAGGAGAGTATAGCTGGAAAAAAAGAGGACAAGTAAGAAGTGGAGGGAGTTATTTTCTAGGAACAATTTAAGCTAGCATATCCATTCATGCCTCTGGGCAGGCAAAGGTATTTCATAAAAAATCATTTCAAAATTTGATTCTATTTCTCATAGTCTGAGTTTCAGTTCCCTTGATGGGAACAGAAAAGCAAGTGAGGGCATGGATGGGGATTTTCATTTTTTAAATGTTCCCAAGGTGTTACTTTTCTAGAACAGAAGCCTGCTACTCTCACTTCATTATAAAATCAAAATCTTTTTTTTTTTCCTGAGCTGCTGTTCATTGAGCAGTATATCCACCTGACAGCCAAGCTGGGCTTCGTGCAATGCTTGCCCATTGATAGGTGCTGGGAAGAGCCGTAAGAAAGCCAGATATCTTTTAAAGATGGTATTGAGAAAAAGTAGCACTTAAAATAAAATTCTTAGAGAGAGAATCCCTTGGAGAGAAATGAGGTGAAATTAGACATAATACCTATTTTTATCCTCTTGAAATTCAAATTTTTCTGGAACCAAGAGCGAGATTACTGTGCGAGCCTTTTTCTTTCTTTAATTCCTAAAGAGTTTTAAGAGTAACTGTTTCCTTTCCTTCCTTTGATTTTGCACTCACATTTGAAACTGAGTGTATTTTCATGGAGACCACCAATAAACTAATTCTAGTTGATGAATGTCACTGGACAAGGATGCATATGTGATCGCAAGGGACATTTTCCCACGGCCTTCTGACAGAACATCGGACCCCTCCACACAGCGCTCCAGTCCATCGCTAGAGTTGACACTCCAGTTGCAAATCTACTTGCCATCCTGACATAGAGAGTTGGCTTTCAAAGGGATGGGAGACAACAGAAGGGAGACAGGAGTACAGCAGTAGATGGAGGAGTTGGAGGAAGAAGGTAAGAAGTAGGGAAGTAGGGAAAATGGACAAATGAGTTAGACCTACATCTGGGCCATGTTTGTAAGTGCAGAGATAAGTGGCTTCATGGAAGTCACAGTCTGAAAGTTCACAATGAAACTCTGCGGTGAAGTTGCTTCCATGTTTGTATATGTCAAGGCTTCAGTGTTGGCAGGAGGTCTAATTTCCCTCCTTGTTTTCAGAATTGATTAAGGACCCTACACAGATTCCTGGTAGATTGTGCATGTGTGTGTGTGTGTGTGTGTGTGTGTGTGTGTGTGTGTATTGTAACTGTCCAGTCTTGGTGGCTAGAAAAGAGGTGCTAAGAACTTATTATCCTGGTGGAATTGACAGTAGCCCTCATTTCTTTCAAGGTTTACTTGGTTTGATTCAGTCAACTTGGTGGATTTGATCAAGACATACAGTAGGAATTCCTGAGATACACGTGGGGCAGTGTGTGGCCACATGCTACACATTAAAAGATAGCATTGTGGGCCAAGTGTTATAGTTGGAGAAGGACTTCAAGGATAGGGTCCAGTCCAAGTTCTCATATGTCAGAGTGTACAGTGTTGGGCACATTAACGCAACACACACTCATTCCTTTTGTTCTCAAGCCTGTGTGTGATGTGGAATAGATTTCCTCACCAATCATTACATTTTCCAGCCTGAATTATAGATCAAATTTTTTTATGTTCATTGAAATTTGTCTCTCTAGATGTCCTTCCCGTTGGCTCAGGATTAGCTCTTTGGAGCCAATTGCCTGCAGTCACTAGGTCTCTCTCTATCCTACGTAAGCCCTTCAAAGGGCTCCATGCTCCCAGGTACTTTAACCATTTTTTTTTTTTTTGTACATAGCAAATACCATTCAAATCTTATCTTTAATTGGTGAAAACATTTTAAAACTTCAGTCAGTAATGGTTTAATTCTAAGCAACCCTTGGTACGAGAATGTCATAGTACAACACCAACACAAACAATAACCATGATAGGACTTACAAGGTTTTTGAATACTAGGTTGTTATGTTGTTGGAAAATAAGAAATGGCAAAAGGATAGATAAAAACCAAAGAATGTCATTAAGAATAAAAATTTGCCAGAAAGATGCCAGATGGAAAGTACCAACAGGGCTACGTATGAATCAAGGGTTACTGGGAAGCAATACAATAGGAATGAAAACAAATGTGTTGCATTATGGAAAACAGAGTTTTTAATAATAACTGTATCCCATACTTAATATTGGCATCTGATAGCACACACAATGTATATTTATACATTTCTTGTTTTCTCTCTTCTGTTTCTGATAAAGAAACTCATTTCATTAACAAAATTAACTAGAAATGGATTAAAGACTTAAATGTAAGATCTGAAACCACAAAACTCACAGAAGAAAACATTGGGGTAAAAAGCTCCTTGACATGGGTCTCAGCAGTCATTTTGGGGATCTGACATGAAAAGTGTAAGGAGTAAAAGCAAAAATAAGCAAGTGAGATTTTTTTTTAATTTTTATTTATTTATGATAGTCACAGAGAGAGAGAGAGGCAGAGACACAGGCAGAGGGAGAAGCAGGCTCCATGCACCGGGAGCCCGACGTGGGATTCGATCCCGGGTCTCCAGGATCGCGCCCTGGGCCAAAGGCAGGCGCCAAACCGCTGCGCCACCCAGGGATCCCAAGCAAGTGAGATTATATCAAACTAAAAAGTTAAACCTAAGCACAGCAAAGGAAACCATCAATGAGATGAAAAGGCAGCCTACTGAGTGGAAGAAAATCTTTGCCTATCGTGATTCTCAAATGACATACCCCAAAATATATAAGGCACTCCTATAACTTAGTAGCAAGCCCCCCACAAAATCCAATTAAGAAATGGGCAAAGGACTTGAACAGACACTTTTCCAAAGAAAACATACAGGTAGCCAATACGTACACATGAAAAGGTGTTCAACATCACTAATAACCCAAGAAATGCATATCAAAACCACAACAAGATGTCACCTCACACCTGTTAGGATGACTACCATCAAAAAGTTGAGCTAACAAGTGTTGGTGAAGATGCGGAGAAACGGGAACTTGTGCACTGTTGGCGGCAGTGCAAACTTGTGTGGCCAGTCTGGAAAACAGTATGAAGGTGACTCAAAAACTTAAAAATAAAACTGCCATAGGTTATTGGAAGGAATTGAAATCATTATCTGCACTCCCACATTCCCTGCAGCATCATTCACAACAGCCAAGACATGGAAGCAACCTAATTGTCCCCAGACAAATAAATGGGTAAAGAAGATACAGAGTATAATATATGCACAATGGAATATTATTCAGCCGTGAGAAAGAAGGAAATCCTGCCATCTGTGACAACATGGGTGGACATTGAGGGCACTACGGTAAGTGAGATAAGTCAGAGAAATAGAAATGCTGTATGCTCACACTTATATGTGGAGTGTAAGAAAAAACCCCAAACCAAACCAAACCAAAACAAAACGAAACAAAACAAACAAACAAAAAAACCACCACCAAAACCAAAACCAAAACCAAAAAGCCCCCAACAACCCAGAATCATAGAAACAGAGAGATTAGTGGTTGCCAGGATGGGGTGGGATGGGAGAAGCATGTGAAGGTGGTCAAAGGGCACACACTACTGGTTGTGAGAGGAATGAATTCTGAGGATCTAACTGCAGCATGATGTCTAGAGTTGATGCTTCTGTATTGTATACCCGGAAGTTACTAAGAGAGTACATGTTAAAACTTCTTACCACATACACAAAAAGGCAACTATGTGAAGTGACAGACGTGTTAATTCACTTAATTATGGTAATCACTTTGCAATACTTGTGTGCATCAAATCATCACACAATATTTCTTGATATTTCTTAAACAGACACAATGTTACATGTTAATTATGTCTCAATAAAGCGGGGGAGAAAAGAAGATCATATGAACATTAGCAATGCTGCTAACACAACAGAATCTGAACTTGGAAGTTCAGAATTTCTTTCAAGTACTCTTAATTAGACTCATTGAAATAAGGATAAGGGTAAGAAATAAAGTTAGCATTCCTCTATTTAAAAAAACTAGTGAATTAGAAAAATAGAATTAAAAAGGTTAGCAATTTTACAAAGCATTTTACTATTGTTCCAAAGGCGGCAATTACTACATTCAAATCTTGTAGGTGGGGCTTTCACTTGGTTAGGAACCTACAACATTTCTCACACTTGAAATGGGAAATTGTCACGTTGGGGTTAAATAAAAAAAGATTTGGTACATCGAGGAAGGAGACTTTCATCAGCAAAGAGCAAAAAAAAAAAAAAAAAAAGAATTTCACTTTTTGTTAATAATATTTTATAAGTTATTCATAGCACATATTTAGAGACATGTAGAAAATGATTACTAGAAAGGAGCTTTGGGGGTTACTTTCACCCTCCCATAATACTCTGAACAGTGCAGGTGCTCTTCTGCTATTTTAATTTCTGAGAGTGGGATTGAACAGGAGGACGCAGTCTTTGCCTTCGAGAAACTCCAAGGAGGGAGGCAAAGAATCCTCAAACAAGGTGGTGAGTGCAACGGGAGAGGTATGTCCAGCATCGGATGGGCCAAAGGCAGGGTGCTGGAAGTGGAGAGGCCTGGAGAGGACAGGAAGGCTCTCGAAGTGTTGTTACTATTGCTGTTTTGCTAACTTTTAGATTTTCGAATTACATGTTAATGCCACAGTCTGATAGCACCATCACTTAGGCCAGGCCGAGGTGGGGTAATAGGTTGAGACTATCCTTGGAATATGGATGCTGAAATTGTATGACAATTGCCCAATAGGAACATCCATGCCAAGACTCCTGGAAGGAACCTTGTCCAAGAAGGCTGTGTTGTGTCTGAATCTTGGTGCATCTTCTTTGTGATCTTCCCCATGGGCACAATGCAGCTTCTTACTGTGCTGGCTTCTCCTGGAGCCTGTTCAAGTCTTCCCTTGAATCATGGTTTCCTCACAAGACTGATGTGGTTTCCACTAGCTGCAGCATGTTCTTGACTCCTGTGGCCCATTCTTTCCTTCATAACCTGTCCAACCCATTTCCACCATGAGCTGAGCCATAGCTCAGGCTACCAGTGAGCCTAAGGATTAGCTGCCCTTGGCCCACTCGAAGAGTCCATGCCTTGGTTCAGTCATCGGAGGTTGGCGAAATGGGCTCATTGGTACGAAGTATGGCCGTCCAATTAGGAAGGGCCATGGGCATAGCCGGAGCCACGTAGTTAGAGCTGGGGAAGAGTGACCAGTCAGAAGCAACACAAAAGATCTAAACCCTCGATGATTATTTCTCAAGCTGCAGTGTCCTAGAAGTTTATAATCCCTCTCTAGGGAGGGTCCTCTCTAACACTGAAATGAAGATCTCTAAAAAATAAAAAAAAGAAAGAAAGAAAGAAAGAAAGAAAGAAAGAAAGAAAGAAAGAAAGAAAACAGAAAACAGAAAAAAGAAATGAAGATCTTTCAAGGCTGTCTTCTGTGTGAGCAAATTAGCAACTGTATTTCAGAACCTGACTTGGCTTTGCTTACTGGGGTTGCTCTTGCCCACCTGTGGTTGGGACCCAAGGACCTGGACACGCAGGGGCGACGCTGCTTTCTGGGTGAACCAGCTGGGAACCACCAGATGTGTGCTCCCTGAGCATTTGCTCAGCATCTTGTTCTCCCAGCTTGGACTCTTTCTTCAAAAAGCGGAGACAGATAAACCCAACACTTACACATTGCCCTCGGTAAGGTACTGTTATCTATCCATGAGCCTTTCAAAACGTGGCTTGCTCAAGAAGGCATTAGAGCCAAATTATCATTTATGTTTGTCACAGGGGTTGCAAATGTGTAATGAGATTCCAGAGTTAATGTTTTGTACAAAGCACTTAGGAGAGCCAGAGTGAAATTGGTTCAGAATTCTGATGTGGTGTTTTGATTAAAGATAGTTTCTAATCAAGGGTGGAGCAAAGGCTCTTTGGAAAATGTCAGTTTCTTGTTCCACCCACTGGTGCGGTGGGGTCAGGCAGCCTGCGTGGAGCAACTCCTGGCAAGAGAGGGAATGTAGATATGCACTTAAGACGTAGGGGTGAGACGTTCTGCCCGAAGGTGCTGCTGACACCTCGGACCCCAGACATGTGGCATGCATAGCCCTGGTGTCCGTGACTCCACCCTGAGTTCTAGAGAGTTCTAGTTGATCAGCACTGGATAGCAGCCCCAGATGACTCACCTCAGGACAGAACAGAGGTGCTGGGAGCATCTCTGCACCCGCAGAAGGTCAACTGGGCAACACCCTCCACCATATTACCATGCCCAAGATGGAAGGAACCAGAACAAGAGCAAGGACCTTCCCAGTCATTGTTCTCTTTATCCGCTTGACTCTTGCAAGGATCTTGGGGATCCTTCCTCTGGAAAAACTGTCCTGTGGTACAGAGGCTCTCGACAGAGACTAGCAAAGAAAATAATACCAAGACACAAGGGAACTCAGGGATCTGATGGAAAGGCCATGATTTGGGGCTTTTGATAAGTAAGAGCCATTTGTTTGCTCATATTGTGCTGAATGTTTTCCTATTTCGTTTCAGAACAAGAAGTGTCTGAGTTCTCGTCCTATTTATTAACCTCTCCCAAGTCATGACCTCAGGAGGCCTCCTCTGAGGCTCAGTGGGAGATGCTTTCAAAAGACCTTGGGGCTGCCCCTTCACTCATTGTGGTTGCTCTTCCCTCCTTTCCTGGAGTCCGTGGGCATCAGATTAGAATTGTTCATGAAACAACTAAATCTTAGATGTGTTTGGTTCACATGAACAGGCCAAGTTTCCCACTCATACTTGGAGGCGGTGTGTGGTGAATGAGGCAGGGGAGGTGGCTGGGACTTGGGAGGTGGGGTACTAGGTTTCTGTCCAAATTCTTGCTTCTAACCGCACTCCCTGGTTGCACTCTTACTAACATAATCTATTCCAATACGGCAGCTAGATGCATCTTTAAATAAATAAACTAAAAAGGCCAGGTGAATGTCTTACTTTCAACCCACTATTGGCTTCTTTTAACACCTAGAATAATAAGGACAAGGTGAGGCCTTTTGTATCCTCCCCACCCACCTGGAGACCCTACCTATGCCCACCTGGGACCCCACCTGGGACCCCATCTGGGACCACTTTCCATCCTGCTCACTGGGCTCTGCACCCCCTAGGTCCCACTGGGACTCCATGGTGCCATACTGATGCCTATTAGGGGATCCTTGCCACCGAGGGCCTTGGCCTGGAACTTTCTCACAACACTCCAGTGGCTTCCACCTTGCCCTTTGAGTCTCAGATTTACTGTCTCTTTCCTGGCGTCTAAAGTAGCCTTTACAGAGAACCCTGCCTCATTATCTGGTTTTATCTGCCAGAGCACTTACTGTTACTTGAAACGATCTCATTACTAATTTGCTAGTTCGTTGCTTGCTTCCTCTAGAATATCAGTATCATGAGAGCAGGGACCTTGCTTGACTGCGTCGCTGTGCCCTCAGATCTAAGAACCATGGGTGGGCAGGATGGGTTCAAGATGCCCTCCACGAATGGCTGGAGTGGGGCGATGGGCAGCTTCACTGTTACGAACTTTAGTCCTCTAACCCGTAAAAGGTGATGGATCCCTACCTGCTTCCCACATGCACACGAGGAAGAGGAAATCTTTATCACTGCACGAGATCACCCTTAGATGCCTCCTGAATTATCTACCCTCAGTGCCTTTGCCATTCCAACGACGTCCTGTTAATGCTGGTGTTGGGACAGTAAGACACAGCCACTGGCCACCTGTGAGAGGCGAGTTTCAGCAGAGTTGCATCATACGGAGGAGGTTTAGAGATTTGATTTTACAGATTGGGAGGCAAGGTCTGTGGAGGCAGGCAGGCAGGTGGGGCCCACAGTCAATCTACTTAAATCCACATAACCACAAGCTTCAACACAGGCTTCTCTGTCACTTTGCAGATCATGGGCAAAGACCAGCGCCAACCACACTGGTAGCCTTGTTCCCTGCTTCAGTGGGAGCCAAGAACACTGTTTCTCCCTATTCTCCCTGGGGACTGGCTGGCGCTGAGTCTGCCCTTGCAGGGACTTGGTATGCTCAGAGGTGACAACCCCCCAGGCCCCTGAACTCCCTGCAGCATTAACTTAAAGCACTAACATTAATGGCGATTTTGTGTTAGTGTTTGAAGGGTGGCCACGTCCCACCGCCGAAAAGGGTTGACACAAAACCATAATGCCTGGGCAGGAAGCAGCCCGTTGATATCTGGGCACGAGCTCTCATTTCATGAACGCTGTTGCCACGAAGCTAAATTAAAGCTTATGAAGTTAATTGAGTAAAACACTGAGAAACAGGCACCTTATCTTCAGGTCACAGTGACTGGTGGTCATTGCTAATACATATACTTGATGAAAATAATTTATAGGGGTTTCCTTGAATACTTAAAATTATATATTTCAAGTCCTAGATCGTCTGTATGGTTGTTCAGGGACCGCCTGAGAACAAAATATATCCTGATGAGTTGTAAAAATCTTCTAATTTTTTGTTTTTTGTATATCAGAGAATAATAAAATCTCAATTAGTTTAAAAAAAATCCAGGTCTCAGCACTTGTGTGTGTTTATGTTGTAATTGTTTTACTATTAATTTATAGTAATTAACATCAGTCAGGCAAAATTTTGGTGTGTCATTTGAACCTGTAGATGAGAATGTGGTTGGAGTAAAAAACTTCATCTTCTCTCTTGTCCCTGCCTCCCCTTCCTTCCCCTCCCTCTCTCCAACCCTCTCCTACCCCCAGTAGCAGGGAGGGGAATGGTTAGCAGGGTGGCTACGGGGCAGCAGGAATCCTGAATGGGTCATCCAGGCAAGGCTTTCCTGGTTCCCTCATCTCCACCTCATTTCCACCCCATAATAGCTCAGTTTTATGGCTCCTAAAATTCTTTTGTTCTAGGACACTGGTTCCTGAGGGATAAAGTCTGTTTTTGACTAAAGTGCAAATTCCCTCAGGGACACACACACACACACACACACACACACACACACTGATCCTTATGGCTCATTATATCTTTTTTTTTTTTTTTTTTACCTTTCTCCAGCTTTATTGAGAGATCATTGGCATATAACATTGTGTATGTTGAAGATGTACAGTGAGCTGATTTGATACATCTATCTATTACAAAGTGATCACCCTCATAGCTAATACTCCATCCCATCCCATCATTAACGTTCTTTTTTTGTGGTGAGAAGTTTCAAGTGCTACTCTTTTTTTTTTTTTTAAAGTTGCAAGTAAAATAAGTTTATTGTTTCTTTCAGGGACTTTGCAAAAGGCATTTATTTTTTTAAATTTATTTTTTATTGGTGTTCAATTTGCCAACATATAGAATAACACCCAGTGCTCATCCCATCAAGCGCCCCCCTTCAGTGCCCGTTGAGTCTAGTGGTTAGGATTCGGCGCTCTCATTATATCTTTCATGTGAACCAGTGGCTCTCATCTTTCCTGTGAGCAGAGCTTGGCTGTGGAGGCAGGAGGAGGCTGAGGCGGGGAGGCAGGGGGGTGGAGGGCACGAGGAGAGGCTGAGGCTGAGCCTGGCTCCACTGACCGTCTGCAGAGCTGCCCACAGCCTCGCACACCTGAGCACCTTCGGGTGCCCGTGTCTGCAAGCCCGCGTTCTGAACACTTTGAAGCGTCGCTCATAGGATAACATCACTTTGAAACTGTATCTTAAATTCTAATGTGTTGATTTACATCATCTTGTCGTTTTGTCTCATTTGTATTGTTTTAATATAAAAAGTCAAATGATTTTTCCATTTTCATGCATGATAGCCGCTGAGATTATTTAGCGGCAGAAGTTAATAACAGTCTGTCATCCAGAAAACTAGTTTGCGTTTCATTTGGGGAAGAGATCTCAATAATTAAATATAATCAATAGTGGAATTTTCATTCTAGCAAATATCTGAATCTGAGAAAGATGCTGTCGATTTGCGCTTTAGTGCCAGCGCTATTTATTCCATTAACGGCTCTTATTTTAACAAGCTTCATCATCTTTATAGGTTTCTCTGATTCCATCTCCTCTCCCTCTTTTATTGCTTTGCTCATATAAATGCTTCCATAATTTAGTTAATATGAGGTGGGAGAGCCATGTATTTTTCTGGCTTGATTTTAACATTCGGTAAGCCCCTCTGGTGACCTCTGGGTCATTCAGATAGTGTGTGAGCAATGCTTATTTTTTAAAAAAGCACATTTGACTGAGGGGGAAAAGGGCAAATTCCATGGTCTTAATTTCTGGACCAGGAGGAACTGTGTTCTGTTCGTGCCTAGCTAAGCCCACCCTGCCCGGCCTTCCATTGCTTCTCCCATGAAGGCGGAATGGAAGGGTGCTGGCGGGAAGGTGTCCGCAGGCCTCTCTAGGCTGATCCAGCCCCATACAAAGGCATCCAGAGCTGTCCCCCTTGCCGGGGGGGGGGGGCTGTACCCAGAGGATGGTGTGTGGCTCCTGCAGGGCTGTGCACACAACCACCTGGCCTACTTCTCCCAGCCTCCATGGGCTCCGTCTGGTGAAGGCCTCTGCTCTGCTCCCCCGGGCATGGCCTCCCTTCCCTCCAGGGGCAGCCACTCCGACCGTGGCAGGTGGTACAGCGGGGAGGATGGGAGCCTGGGCCCCAAGGTCACCGATTGCCCGGGTCACACAAGGTGGAAGGGGACAGCGCAGGGCACCGAGGGCTGCCGGGAAAGCAGGCTGACCTGGTGAAGGTCAGGGGGGCCAGGGATCTCCCAGGCCAGCCTTGCCAGGACTGTTCATCCTGAGGAGGCCTGAATGCGGATGGTGTCTCGGAATGTTCCACAGCCCCGTGAGCGGTGATGACCTCTTGGTCCTATTGGAGCCGCCAGCCAGATAGTGAATTTTGGGGAAAAGGACTAGGAAGGCTGCATCTGGGACCCTGCCTGGCAACTGGCCTTTCTGGGACTGATCTGTACTTGAGAAAGTCAGTCACAAGGGGACAATGTAGGTGGGTGTGAACCTTTGTAAATAGTTTCTTGTTTCTTCTTATAGCCAACTCAAAAACTACTTTTGCTTATAGCCTCTGACTTTAGGTTTGCAAATTGCACATATATTTAGTGGATGAAATATATATGGAGATTAAATCAGTTTATAGGAAGCATGTGCAGTCCTTACCTCTCACACCCATACCTCCAGCATTCTGCAAAGAGCCTGCAATATAGGTGCGAGAGGACCACCGATGCAGGCAGGCCACAGGTGCAGGTGGACCAAAGGTGCAAGTGGACCACAGGTGCAGGAAGACCACAGATGCAGGAGGACCACAGGTGCAGGCGGACCACAGGTGCAGGCACATCAGAGGTGCAGGTGGACCACAGGTGCAAGTGGACCACAGGTGCAGGCACACCAGAGGTGCAGGTGGACCACAGGTGCAAGTGGACCACAGGTGCAGGAAGACCACAGGTGCAGGTGGACCACAGGTGCAGGAAGACCACAGGTGCAGGTGGACCACAGGTGCAGGAGGACCCAAGTTGGAGCCCTGTGGCTCCCACCCCTGCCCTATGGGTGCTTCCCTGGGGATGGCGGACGAGAAGGGTGGTGGCTTTCTTACTGCATTTCATGTACTTCACTTTGACAATGGTCAATAAACGGAACACGGTGCAGGAATGAAACACAGGACGAAGCCTCTGCAAACCTTGCTGCTGCCCCTGACCTGCTCTGCCCGAGGGCCGGTGACTCGCAGGACGCAGCTCGGGGCCGTGGGCTTTGCGAAGCTCAGTGCTCACCGTCTGCCTGGTGCCCCGGGCAGTCTCTTCTGGCCTTTCCGAGGAGTCTGTGGGGTGGAAGCGACCACAGAAATTGAGGGGAAGAAGACAAAATGAAGGCGGTTTCTCTTCGGTGTGTAGATTAGTGGGGTGGGGGACGGTGCTGACTCCAGGAGCCCCTTGCGCAGCCCCCAGGCAGCGCGCACAGGACACCTGCTCAGCACCTCACCTCCCGGGCTGCCGGCGCCAGAGCCCGGGGAGGGCGCCTTGTGCTCGGGGCCCACCCTCGGGGTGCAAGGACTTCATAGATTCTGTCCACAAAATCTTCTGCCAGAAGTGGGGACAGGGGCAGAGCAAGAGGAAAGGAGTGTCACACACGGATTCAAACGAATTAAAAGAAAATGTTTTGTTGTCTTCGCCTGGGAAAAAAGGTGCCTAATTGAAATGAGACTAATTTTAACTTTGATTTGGGGGGATGAGCACCTTTCCCTGCTTTCCAGAGGCGACCCGTCCAGCGTGTGTGGTTTGTGAGCCGTTCCTCTCCCAAGCCCACTGGGGAGGGGGTTAAGCGTGAGCAGGCTCCAGGCTTCATGCTTCATGTCCTCCAGACTGGTTGCTGCTGTTTGAGAACAACAATAATAATAATGATAATAAATGTAGTAATACTTCGTAATAACAAACAGCAAACTGTCAAGACGGACTAAATATTTCTCCCCCGTACGAGATGCTGAGTACTTACCATGTGTCAAGTGCTGATCTTCGGGGACGTCACAGTCTCAGAGCAGCGGCATCGGGGGCACCTGCAGGCATGGGACGCACAGACCCCGGAGCACCGCCCCTCCCGGCTCGCCCACTCAGCCCGTCTGGTAGCAGAAGGACCTGCGTTTCTTTTTTTTTTTTTTCCCAGATCTTTTTTTTTTTAATTGGAGTTCAATTTGCCAACATAGAGCAATACACCCAGTGCTCATCCCGCCAAGCGCCCCCCTCAGTGCCCAACACCCAGTCACCCCATCTCCCCGCCCACCTCCCCTTCTACCACCCCCAGTTCATTTCCCAGAGTTAGGAGTCTTTCATATTCTGTCTCCCTTTCTGATATTTCCAACTCATTTTTTCTCTTTTCCCCTTTATTCCCTTTCACTATTTTTTTATATTCCCCAAATGAATGAGACCATATAATGTTTGTCCTTCTCTGATTGACTTACTTCACTCAGCATAATACCCTCCAGTTCCATCCATGTCGAAGCAAATGGTGGGTATTTGTCATTTCTAATGGCTGAGGAATATTCCATTGTATACATAAACCACAGCTTCTTTTCTGAACTGCCCCAGGTCAGGCTGGTGTCCCTGACACAGGACAACACTTTGAGAACCATTGGTCTCCATGAGCTAATCTAATCCTAATGAGCCTTTCAGCCAGCAGTCCCTTCTCATCCCCACTTTACCTTCGAGAAAGTGCAGATGTCCAGGGTCTGATGCCGATGTTCTGGTCAGAGTGGGTCCCCCCTGAAGCCCGTGACCACAGCCAACGTGGTGGATACCGTGCAAATATGTGCAAACACCATGACCGCCCAGAAAAGTTGGCAGGTGCCAGGGTATCATCTTAGAACCCCAAACAGGTCAGGGGGCCCGAGGCCAGGGAAAGCTGGCCATTGATCTTGGCCTTTGGAAACTGCCTTGGCCTTTCCCACATAGGTTTCTCGTTCCTCAGGCTGAGCGAGCCCGGCACTGAGAGATAATAGACTTGCAGCTCTACTTTATGACCTAGTAATAAACACGAGTCCTTCCGACAAAACTTGTTTCAGGGGTACTAATGCTCTTTGCAGCACCAGGGCTTGGAGAATCTCACCTTTTGTTGAGAGACAAGAAGGGCACCAGATTCTATCTCTACTCTGTTTTTTCCCTAAAAGCAAAATATCTACCTCCCTACCCTCACAGGAAGTAATTTTTAAAGGCACAATAGTTAAGCATCGCTAATGGATTTGAACATTGTTCTTTTCCAGATACATAGATTTGATTCTGTGTCACATTTTTTGAAATGTTTTATTTATTTATTTATTTATTTATTTATTTATTTATTTGAGACACAGAGAGATAGAGACTTAGGCAGAAGGAGAAGCAGAGGGAGAAGCAGGCTCCCTGCAGGGAGCCAGATGCAGGACTTGATCCCACGACCTCGGGATCACACCCTGAGCCGAAGGCAAATGCTCAAACACTGAGCCACCCAGGTGCCCTCTGTGCCACATTTTAATTAAAAATATCTTGACTCTTAGCATCAGTCCTCAAACACCTGGTAAGGCACTCAAACTTTAAAAGCCAATAAACTGGGGTGCCCAGGTGGCTCAGTTGATTAAACATCTGCCTTCTACTCAGCTCATGATCTCAGGGTCCTGGGATGAGCCCTGTGTTGGGCTCCCTGCTTAGCAGTGAGTCTCCTTCTCCCTCTCGCTCTTGCCCTGCTCATGTGCTCTCTCTCAAATAAATAAATAAAATCTAAATAAATAAATAAATAAATAAATAAATACCAGTAAACTTAGTGGGCCTATTATAACTAGAATCCTCTAGAGCTTGTCAGAGTCCCAAGAGCACCCTTCATCAATTATAAATCAGTACTGGATGTTTACCAGGGTTTCTTGTTTATCGTGAAACATTTATTTCCAGGCTCTGAATCTGGTCTTCAGACAGATGATAATCCCTCCCGTTTCTTTGAGGGAATACAATGGAAATAACCTGAGTAATGGAGCCAAAATTTTCTATATGCCCCTCGCCCCCCAAGAAGCAAAGGCATTCTTTTGGCTGAGGCAGCTTTTCTTATTTGCAAAAGAGGCATCGAGAGAAATTTCTTCACCTGTTGCAGCCATGACAAGGAGGCATAAGAAGGCTCCAGAAACTCTGCTGCTCCCAGCAGCCCACGTTTTTTCCACATGCTCAGGGGCCTGGCCGGGCAGCAGAAGGGCAGCAGCCACCAGGGTCCCGCTCTTCTGGTGGCCGATCAGTAGAGGGCAAGAGGCAAGCCAACCTGACAACACATGGAAGACCTCTCTTCTGCTTGTGTCCAGCCCCCCAAAGCCACCCAGCAATGCCTGTCGCGTGGCCAAGCCCACCCCAAAGGGCCAGGGCACTGCTCCATCCCCCAGTGGAAGGAGGAAGGGACAGAAGGCTTGCAGAATAATGGCCCACACCATCAATCTCACTGTGTCTTACAATTCCATTAAGGAAAAAAAAAAACAAAACAAAAACAAAAAACCTCAATCAGTTCAGTGAGAAATAAATTGAACTGGTCATTGTATAGTTTTAATTTCCTTAATAGTTGTTTTCTTCCTGCAGAAATGTAGGTCTAGGTTGATGATATTGCTGAATGTTGGCAATTTCAATATATTTCCATAATTTAATATATTTCCATTAGATTCAGTCCACAGTTAGCAAATTCGCTGAAGGGACAGCACGTGTCTCTTCATCTATTTTAGTTTTCCCGTAATTAGGATACACAGGTTTTGGCTGCAGAGTCCAAAGCTGAGATTATTTCTGGAGAAAATATCTATGATGTTATTAAAAAGAAAAAAATTGTACTACTTTTTAAAAGGAGCTAAATGAAACCATTTCTGTTGGACTGATTTTTTTTTTTTTTAATCTTTAGCTACTTTTAGGGCTTTGACTCAGGTTTAGTCCCACGGTTGTGGACGGACAGAGAGCATTACTTTTTTTCTTTGTCTCAGGTGCGGGGCGATAGGTGAGGGCCACGGAGGGGACTGTGTCTGCTTAGCTCAGCTGCTCCTCCAGCCTGGTGACCCCAAGCCCAGATACCAGGAGAAAAGCGTGTGGAGGATCTTCTGGGTCTGGGTGGCTCTGAGAAGTGTAGACCTCTCCTGTGTGGTGTCTGCTCTGAGAGCCACTGGACGATGGCTCTTCACTTTCTTTCAGGGACATGGGCCCCTTTGCGAGTCAGAGAAGCTGGGATTTCCTCTCCAGAAAAATACACACATGCAAATACACCAATGGTTTGACATCTAGCATTCTTACTGTTCCTTTGAAATGCAACCCTTGAATCTCATATTCTGTTCTAGAATTTTAGATCCAAATTGGTGTAGACACTAAGACTTTTTAAAATATATATAATTTTAAGCCCCTATTTAATTAGATTTGCCAACATGCTCTATTGATTTCTTTCACCTGTTGTTTGGGCTCTTCTTCTTCTTCTTCTTCTTCTTCTTCTTCTTCTTCTTCTTCTTCTTCTTTTCTTCTTCTTTTCTTCAAATAAAGATCTTATTTATTTATTTGAGAGAGTGAGCAAGTGAGTGTGCATGAGAGAACACAAGCAGGGGGAGAGGGAGAAAGAAGCAGGTTCCTCCACTGAGCAGGGAGCCCAACACAGGACTTGATCCCAGGACCCTAGGATCATGACCTGAGCCGAAGGAAGATGCTTACCGACTGAGCCACCCAGGCGCCTCTGTTTTTTTCTTTCTGAAGTATATTCTTGAAGCGGAGAAAGATATTTTTGTGGTAATTTGTATCTGCCCACGTATGCAAAGATCTTAATTTCACCCTCATTCTTGAATAACAAAGTATGTGGACATGGCATTCTAAGGTCACTGTTCTGCTCTGAAGGTTTTTTTGCTGTCTTCTGACCACGCAGCTGCTTGTTTGTCTGGTTGATTCCACGGTGGGTCTCTGTGATCAGCTAGGTTTCCTTGCACTCAGTAACTTTTGTTTAAGAAGCTCTGTGTTCTTAAGAAGAAATTCTTAATAATTTCCTAAGAAATTCTGTGTTCTACAGAATTTCCTCCTGCATGCACCTCTTTCAGCTTTATTTTTGGGCTGTGTTGTGGTGTTTGAATCATACATAAGTCACAGTTCTCCAGAGAACTACAGCCGATAGATTTATTATTAGGAGTTGAATCATACAATTTTGCAGGCCAAGTCCCCTGTCCTGCTGTCCATCCACTGGAGACCCAGGAGAGCCAGTGGGCATGGTGTGAAGGCTCAAGAGCCAGAAAGCCAACTATGTGGACTCCAGTCTGCATCTGAAGGACTCAGAATCAGGGGGCTCTGATGGTGTAAATCACAGTCCAGGACAGGAGAAAATTGACGTGTAGCAGTCAGGGGAGAGTACGGGAGAGTAGGGGCAGGAGAGATGGGGACAAAGAGAGGGGGTAGAGAGGAGGGTGGAATGGCAGGGAGGGAGAGAGGAGAGAAGGAGGGAGAAAGAGACAGAGGGAGGGAGAGAGAGAGGGAGGAGGGAGATGGAGAGAGGGAGACAGAGAGACAAAGAATATGTACTCCTTCTGTGTATTCCTTTCAGGCTCTCTACATATTGGATGAGGACCCCTCACTCTGGGGAGGGCATCCCCTTGACTCAGTCTACTGATTCAAAGACTAATGGCATCCAGAAACACTCTCACAGATCCATTGAGAGAAGTACCTGATCAAGTGTGGGGGCACCTGAGGCCTCGTCAAGATGACAGGCAAAACTAACCATCACAGGTTGGTGGAGTTCTTTTAGTCGCTCTCAGGAGTGGGGACTGGCTTGGTGTGGCCTCGGTTTGCCACTGGTATGGCCTTGAGCTCAATTCACCCTCTTCTTGGGCTCATGGATGGGTTCCTCTACCTTGGAGGGTGGCTGTATATTTTATATTTTATTTTTTTTAAGATTTTATTTATTTATTCATGAGAGACATAGACAGGCAGAGACATAGGCAGAGGGAGAAGCAGGCTCCCTGGAGGGAGCCCGATGTGGACTCGGTCCCAGGACCCTGGGATCATGACCTAAGCTGAAAGCAGACGCTCAACCACTAAGCCACCCAGGCATCCCTGGGTGTATATTTTAAATATGTGTCTGTTGGACATCTGTACACATATACAAATGTCCATGTGTCCCTGTGTGCCTTGGTCTCTGGTTTCAGTGTATTTGGGGAGCAGCAGAGGAGGTGAGGTTTAGGGTCTGCTTCCATTGTGATCTTGACCTGGCAACCCCCTGTCCAGGGACGGTGACCAGTCACCAGTCAGGGTATGTGACAGGCTCTGTGGGCCTTCAGAGGTCCTCATCATGCTGCCTGCCAGTGAGTGGTGGTGAGGGATTCCAATTCAGAAATGTAGCCAGGTATATGTCGCCCCTCCCCTGCGCCTGCCCTGCCTGCAGGCATCCAGGGCAGAGCTCCATCTATAATACCACCTTCCGCTGCCCATCCCTGTGTCCTCAGCTCGATTATTCTCGGCAAGATCCACAAAATGACTGCCTTTTATCTAAGCTACTTGAGCTTCTTTAACTTTAAACCAGACAGTCTACTTGCAAGAACAAAAAAATCGCTGTATTTAAGTTTCTAAACACTTTGATTTTTCTGGAACTACGACTTCTGCGTGGGAAATGAACAGTATCACTGGAGCAATCTCAGCTCATTGATAGGAAACACAGCATATTTCATGGCCTTGCCTTTCTGACTCTCTGTGTTTAGGTTGGTTTCCTCTTTACTGAGCTATTTTGCAATGCCAGGAGAATAAAAAATATGAAGTCAGAAGGGCAACGGCTGCCAACAGTGTTTTCTGATGGTCTCCTGAGGTGCACCTGTCAAACTTGGCTGATTCTGTAGCCTCTTTTCCATAAGGATGTGGCTTCACACATGGACCCAAAGTCCTGACTGACTGACTACACTTTTCTTTTTACAAGATTTTATCTACCATGTTAAATGTTAGATGGAAATCGTTGGTAAGTAGTTAGTGAGAAAGTCTCAGGAGTAACACCTACTGGTGTTTACCCAGAACTTCCAAATAAATTTACTTTCTATAAAAAAAGAGGTCAAGATATCTGGCTATCTCAGTTGATTTAACATCTGCTTTTGGCTCAGGTCATGATCTCAGGGTCCTGGGATAGAGCCTTGAGTCTGGCTCCCTGCTCAACATGGGAATCTACTGCTCTGTCTCCCTATGCCCCTCCCCTCCCACCCATCCTCATACTCTTTCTCTCTCTCAAATAAATAAATAAATAAATAAATAAATAAATAAATAAATAAAATCTTTAAAAGAAAAAGAGGTCTTCAGGCCCGGGTGGCTCAGTGGTGGCTTAGCACCGCCTTCGGCCCAAGGCCTGATCCTGGAGACCCGGGATCAAGTCCCACGTCAGGCTCCCTACGTGGAGCCTGCTTCTCCCTCTGCCTGTGTCTCTGCCTCTCTCTCTCTCTCTCTCTATGTGTCTCTCATGAATGAATAAATAAAAAATCTTAAAAAAAAAAGTTTAATTAAAAAAAGAAAAAGGTCTTCAAATTCCATAATTTAGCCATTTTTAATAGCAATAAAATTATAAAACTCATTAGAATAAGTTAATGATAAAAACGAGGTATACAAATATAACTAAAATACTATTTTTGAAAGGTCACAAATCATTGCTAGAATAAACAAAAAAGATATGCATGTATTTTGCTGTATGGCAACAGAATATTGTAAAAACTATCCATTTACCTCAAAGTATTTCCTAAGTTTAGTGCAATTTTTAATACAATGTATTCTTTGGCAACTTGACAAAATGATTTCAAAATGATTCTGAGAGAAAAATATCCAACTAAATTTTGAAAAAGAAAAGTAATGATGAGGTTTTTCCTTTAAAAATTGTTGCTAAAATAAATCGCATAATGACTATAATCAAAACAGTATGGCACTAGCTTGCATACTAGGGTCTGTATAACAGAACATTGAAATACTATCATAACAAGAATTTAACACTTTGAAATGTTGGGATACACACTTGCCTGTCAGATCATTTGACATTTCAGACCAATTGGAAAAAGCATTCAGTAAAGGCCCTGGCAACTTTGTTAACTATTGGAAAAAATCATATCAAATGCCTACCTCACACCATGTGGACCATATCCTATAATAAACTCCACAGGGCCAAACAGTTCAGCATTAAAAGGAAAACATAAAATTAAGAAAAGAGTGGGTAAATGGTTATCTGAATCTGGAGTGGGAGAATAAGGATTTTCTAATGATTGAGGAGTTAATAGGTTTGACTGTATATAGATAAAATCATCAAAAATATAACTAAGTAAAATCAAATGATAAATTGGGTAAGCAGTTAAAAAGTTAATTCCTTAATATATAAAGCTTCTAGTTTTATAATTTTGACAAATGTGAGCAGAAAAATGGCAGGACAACAGTAAATTCATAAAATAAAAAATGTAAATTGTCAATAGATATCAAGCATTTAGAAACCTTGACTTTTAAAGAAATATAAATTGAAACATCGACAACGATTTTTCCCATGGAACTAACAACAACTTAAGCATGTTAATAGCCCATGCTGATGAGGGTAAAAGAACTGGAGAGGCTTATGTTTGATGAAAGCTCAAAGAGTCATCTCTCAGGGAGCAAATTTGCCAGAATTCGCCAAATGCCTTCATAATTTCCCTTTGCCTGAGTAATTCCACTGTTCTATAATGTTGAATGAAATCAAATAACCAATATCCGTCATTCTGATCTACAAAAAATGGCAATTTTACATGGTTGAACCTAGTGATTTATTTGAAGATAATTTTCTAGGGGGTTGGGAGAAAGATTTAAGAGCAAGAATACTCACAGTAGTATTCAGTACAGAGAAGAAAAATTATAAGTCAAATATAAACATTCGACACTGAGAACTGGTTAATAAAATACAGAAATTTCTGTGGTGGGATATTAGGCATCTACTAAATTATTCATGCAATATATGATCTTGGATTGGATTCTGGATTGTGAAAAATGAAAGAGCTCTAACTACAATATTAGAATAATGGAAAGAACTTAAAAATGCACTATGGATTAGATTATGGTATTTGTACCAATATTCAATTCCTGGATTTTGATAATGATGTTGTGGTTTGTAAGAGAATGTTATTATTATTAGGAAATAAACCTTGAAGTATTTGGGGATAAAGGTGCATATTTGCAATGTACTCTCAAAAGGCTTGGGGAAAAAATGTGTGTATGTATGTGTATATATAATACATTCTCTATATATCTCCATATATTCTACATATCTTCTCTCTATATAACTATATGGTATATATTTAAGTGTTCTGTTATTCTCTATATTATATAAGGAAGAATATATATACTACATATATTCTCTCTCTCTATATATATATATATGGGAAGACACAGCATGCACATAGCAAATGAAGCAGTGTTAATCTGACCCTTCGAGGTAAAAGGTACAAGAGTTGGTTAACTTGATTAATCTGGGGTAAAGCATATAAGAATTCTTTGAACTACTAGTCTTGTGATTTTCTTCCAACTTTCGAATTTTATCAATATGTTACAAAAATTCTCTAAAACAGAAATTATGGTCTCAATTTAAAGACGGGAAAATACCTACTATATTTTTAAGTAAGGAGAGCACCTTACCAAGCTATCAGTTTCTGGAACTATCACTCTTTGTACATCTAGCTTCACATCTGTGCGGGGGGATCGTTGTCCATATAAATATTATTGCAAGGATATACACCCAAATCTTAATTATGTGTGTTTGTTTCATATGGGTGATGGACTCACAGTGCAATTTCCTCTTAGCTTGTCTGTGTTGTCTGAATTTTCTGAGTATGGGAAAGCAGAAAGATAAAATTCCACCCTAAAAAAATGGGGAAAAAAACCCTACTTTTGTAATTTGATGATCTTTGCTCTTTGACCTCATGTCTCCTTGTGATTTTGACCTTAATCTCATAAATGAAAAGTAAAAGTCATAACTAGATTCACAGCGTGAGGTTGAGAGATGCCTTAGGACTCAAAGATACTGTGACCTTTAATGTTTAAACTAGTAAATTTCTGACAAAGTGGTTGAGAATTGTGTCCTGTAGAAGTCCCAGGGTGTCTCCAAAGCAAACCTTGAATTATAGCATGTGCTCTTACTGGAGCCCAGGATATTGTCCAAGGAAGCTATCAGTGAGGATGTCACTTAGAGAGGGCAAAAGCCTTGTCATTTGCTTTATATAACCAAAGGGACAGCAAGCAGGGGAAATTGGTCCTCAGGGAGCCTCATGAAATAGGGACCAGAGATTAAAGATTAGAGTTCATCTGGTTCTGCTCAAAGAGTGACACCATGAATTTGGTAATCTGTAGGTATTATGATATCTAGAGGGTCTAGGGAGTCTTTTCTGTTCTCTCTAAAAGCAGTAGCAGCAGCAGTGAACCTAAGAGAGCTCCCTCACATGCCCTCATTGTTTGAAGACTTCCCCATCCCTGTTCCAGTCCACATTCTTTCTCTTTCTTCTCTTTTCATGGAGGAATAATCAACCACAGGATTAAATCAAAATGTTATTAAGAAGACTCTGGATTTTCTAGCTCATTAGGGGATCAGTTCAGACCCAAATATCTAATAAGGGAGCAAGGAGGGATCCACATAGTCCCTGGGTACCAGTGGTCTCAAGTTGGATAATCATCCTTTTAAAAAGACCATTAACATTAAGCATCCTATTGGAGCAAATAGTTTCCTACTTAGTGTCAACCTTCCTCTTTCTGTCATAATTTTGTTCAAATTTTCTTCCCTCTTCCACATAGCCACCCAATTCAGAAGACGTTCAGCATATCCCCAGATCCAGACTGCAGTCCAGAATTTATGTTAGCCAATGAGACATAAAATTCTTTGAGGAACTACTTGTTTCATGGGGGCCCTGATCAAATTTGGCTAACTCAGACCTATATCTGTGGTTTGGGGGGATGTTTTTTCCTGCTCTCTTCTGCTGGCCATGAGCAAGAATTGATGGCCATAGTGGGCATCTTGCAATAAACTTTGAGAGGACATTGATGTTAGAACAGGATATTGGAGAAAAGAAAAGCACCAGATCTGTGATGCCTTCTCTACTTGTCTGGACCATACTTGGGTTCTCTCTATCTCCTTATGCGAGCCAATAAACTTCCTTGTTGTCTAATCTAGTTTGAGTTGTAATTTCTGTTATTTGGAGCCAAAAGTTTCCTATCCGAAACAAGCACCAATCGTCTATACTGAAGTACAAGGTTCTCAAAAAGGTATGTCCATGTGCTAACTCCCAGAACTTGGGAATGTGATCTTATTTGGAAAAAGAGTCTTTGCACACATAATTAAGTTAAGGATCTTAAGATGAGAGTATCCTATATAAGCCAAGGGCAAGAAAATAATCCAATTTAAAAATGAGCAGAAGAACTGAATCAACATTTATCCAAAGAAGATATCCAGATGGCCAACAGACACATGAAAAGATGCTCAGCATCACTCATCATCAGGAAAATGCAAATCAAAACCACAATTAGATACTACTTCATACCTGTTAGAATGGCTGATTTTTTTTACTTTGAATATTTTTTATTGGAGTTAGATTTGCCAACATATAGTATAACACCCAGTGCTCATCCTGTCAAGTGCCTGTCACCCAGTCACCCCATCCCGCCACTCACCTCCCTTTCCACTACCCCTTGTTCATTTCCCAGAGTTAGGAGTCTCTCATGTTCTGTCTCCCTCTGATATTTCCCACTCATTTTCTCTCCTTTCCCCTATAATCCCTTTCATTATTTTTTATATTCCCCAAATGAATGAAACCATATAATGTTTGTCCTTCTCCGATTGACTTACTTCACTCAGCATAATACCCTCCAGTTCTATCCACATTGAAGCAAATGGTGGGTATTTGTTGTTTCTAATGGCTGAGGAATATTCCATTGTATACATAGACCACATCTTCTTTATCCATTCATCTTTCAATGGACACCGAGGCTCCTTCCACAGTTTGGCTATTGTGAAGGTTGCTGCTATAAACATTGGGGTGTAGGTGTCTCGGCTTTTCACTGCATCTGTATCTTTGGGGTAAATCCCCAGCAGTGCAATTGCTGGGTTGTGGGGTAGTTCTATTTTTAACTCTTTGAGGAACCTCCAGACAGTTTTCCAGAGTGGCTGTACCAATTCACATTCCCACCAACAGTGCAAAAGTGATCCCCTTTCTCCACATCCTCTCCAACATTTGTTCCCTCCTGTCTTGTTAATTTTCACTATAGAGTGGCTGTTATCATAAAGGCAGAGATAACAAGTGTTGGTGAGGATGGGGAGAAAAGAGAGTGCTTCTGCACGGTTGGTGGGAATATATTATACTATGGAAAATGCTATGGACATTCCTTGAAAAATTAAAACTACCAAAGGATATCTGAAAGAAATGAAATCATCATCTGCACCCTCCATGTTCTTTATAGTGTCATTCACAACAGCCAAGACACAGAAACATCCTAAGTGTCCCTTTACAGATGAATGGATAAGGAAGATGTGGTAAATATATATATATATATATATATATATATATATATATATATATATATATATTTACCCATGAGAAAGAAGAAACTCTTGCCCTTTCTGACATCACAGATGGAACTTGAGGGCATTATGCTAAGTGAAATAAGTCAGACAGAGGAAGACAAATACGATATGATATCACTTACATGTAGACTCTAAAAAATAAAAATAAAAACAAACCCGAACTCATAGAAACAGAGAATAGAATGGTGGTTACCAGAGGCTGGTAGGTTGGGGAAAAGAGGAGATGTCAGAGAAAAAATATAAGCTTCCAGTTATAAGATGAGTAAGTTCTGGGGATAACGTGTAGCATAGTGATTATAGGTAACAGCACTGTACTTATACTTGAAAGTTGCTAAGAGAGTAGATCTTAAATGTTCTCACTACAAAAGAGAAATGGAATTATGCAATGGGATGGAGGTGTTAACTAACACTGTGGCGGTAATCACTTTGTGATGTAGAAGTGTATCAAATCAACACCTTACAAATAAAATCAACGTGTTGTGTACTTTAAACGTACACAATGTTACATGTCAATTATATCTCAAAAAAGCTGGGGAAAAATAAGTTCACCCTGGATCATCTAGGTGGGTCCTTAATTCAATAGCAAGTGTTCTTATGAGAGACAGAAGAGGGGAACCACACACAGAAAAGGCCATTGGATGATGGACACAGAAGCTGGAGTGATTTGGCCACCAGCCAAGGAACTCCTGGAGCCACCAGCAGGTAGACGAGGCAAAGAAGGATCCTCCTCTCCTCCAGAGCCTTTGGAGGGAATGTGACCCCGCTGGCATCTTAATTTCACATTTCTGGGCTGGAACTGTGAGAGATACATTTCTGTTTTTTAAGTCATCATGTTTGTGGTAATTTGTTACAGCAGCCCCAGGAAATGAATACAACCTGAGTGACAGATCAGCTTTAATGAGCATTTAAATGAACAGAGCTAAGGGCTATGATTTTTTTGTCCTTTCTCCATTGTGGACACATGGCTCTCCTCTGGTGTGGAGTACCCACACTGGCTCCCAGCATCAGCAGAGGGGCACATCCTGCCTTTCCCTTTTGGCAACACTTTCAATCACCATCTTGTGGGTTGCATGTCACTCTGGTGTTCTGCCTTTCTCTAAATGTCCCTGTGGGCTTTTGAGATTCTGGAGACACATATTCCAAAAACCTCAAAAAAACCCCTTTTGAGGTTTTTGGTCACAACTTTGGCAGCAGATCTGCAGGAGGAAGGTATGAGCTGATCCAAAATGGAAAAAAAAAAGCTGCAAAATCTAAGGCATTATTATTCAGAAGAGACTTTATGGTAGTTATGTCGAAATTTTTTTCAATAAATTAATTTTACAGACTTTTAAGGGATAGCTTTTAGATGAATGGAAATATTACTTGAATTTAAATTCAGCCCATTAAGTCGTCAATTATATTGTTGTTGCAACATCATGTGTTTAATGTTAATGACACCCACAAATAAAAAAGAAACGACAGAAGAAAGCTATTTGCTTTACTGTTTTGGATGATCTGAGCCAAATGCTTAATAAGATTTACTCTTCGTAGTTAAGACAGAGCTGAGGCCGTCAGAAAGGGGAATGAATGAACACCAGTGGAAGCAAGCTCGATGTGACCAGAGGCATTCTGCAGTGTGACATGATGGAAAACAGCCATGGTCACCAAGCGAGGATGAACATGGCTTCCTTACGGTGTCTCTTCTAATCTTCCTCCATTCTTCTCTCCTTCTGTTCCCCTAGGATGTTAATTGAACCCCTGGTTCTTATTCCACATCCTTTGCTTCTAATTTCATTTTCTTCCCAACTTCCTTCTTCAAATACTCCTCAATTCCATTGAGTTTGCTCTACTTCCCCAGTCTGGAAGGGTGACGTTCTCTCTGGTTACAAGGCCCTATTATTCTTTCTCAGGTAATCCTGGCTCTTTACTGTGACCTTCAGCTCAACCTATAGAGTGATTTAGTGCAAGTTAGGAAAAGATGTCTTCTTTGGACAGGCAAATTGCTAAAATGGTTCCCCTTCTGCAGAGTTGCAGACTAATGGGTTCAGTGCTTGACTAAGGATGACAGGTTGGATTTCCATCCCTCTTACTCCTTTGGGTGATGTTCTTTGGGCAGTGCAAACATGGCAGTCATCTTGGTATCCTTGTTTGAGCTGCCTCACTGTCCCTTGTCTCAACCCATCAGGCTACTTTCATCCCTGCTAGCCTACCACTAGACTCTTGGTCAACCTTTCAGATATGGTTCCATGGTGTTTCTGATTCCTTTTCCTCTTTGTCTTTTTTTGGCTGGACCACACATGAGTGTAGGGAATATGTGTATCTGATGTGCCACTGGGTTCTCAGCCTGGCATATACAGCTGATAGGATGGTATTGCCATTTATATGTGCCCTTTCCTGAGAGTTCAATAAAAATTTATTCAATGGATGAATGCACTGTTTCTTCTAACAATCCACTGATCAATCTCACATCACTTTCTGTCTCTGCCACTGCATTTTGCAGAGTGCTGTACATCTAGGAAGTCTGACATCATCCAAATTCATGCACTAACACTCCATCACCTTCTGGTGCTTCTGGGCACCACAGAATATATTCCCCCAACCCCCATCCTTCTCAAACTCCCACTTGACTGTACCCCCCATTTGGGGGGGAACAGGGTGTTTTACCTACTATGTTACTAAATCATCATATGAAAATCTGAGACCATCTGAATTCTTCCAACTTCTGTGTTCTCCATTTTCTTTCCATCTGCGTGAATGCTCACCTCCTTCACACCTCAGAAAAAGATGTGTCCTTTAGGCTAAGCCCTCCATGTTCACCATAAATCAAATCATTGGCCATCTCTCCTGAAAACTTGTTTTACCAATCCATCATTTGTCATGTCCTGTAGTTGTAATTTCTTCTGCCTTTCCTTTGCTTCCTTTCTCCATGCTGGCACCCAGGGTCTGGTCCTTATAATCCCTGACCTGGCTGTTTCAGCATCTCCCCATTACAGTAGCCCTGGTCCAGGTGCCCCACCCTGAGTCCTTACACATGTTCTAGCTTAGTCCTGTAGAAGTTCAATGCTGGTTGTAGCACTTCCCCTAATAAAATCATCAAAGGCTTCCTGGTTATTTATAGAGAATGGATCCCAAATCCTGCATTCTGTCCACCAACGGTTTACATAATCTGGGTTTAGTGGAAAACTGCAGCCTTAATTTACATAGTTCACTTTCTCCATTTTTACAACAGCCACATGGAAATATTTTCTCTACTTTAATCATACCTGATGGTTTGAGCCACTGGTTTTATTCACGTGTAGGTGCTGCAGGAAATCTCTTTCCCCCAGTATTAACGTATCAAAGTTGTATTCACTCTCCACTGCAAAGATTGACTGCCACCTTCTCCTCTATCCCTGTGGTTTATCCTCCCAGGGATAGGTAGTCTTTGGCTTCTCTGAATTCATGCAGAGGTTATTATTTCTTTCCTGTGACCTTTCTTTCCTTCTTCTTGTGATTTAGTGTGTATATGTGAGTGTCATCTCCCCTTCTGGACTGCATGTATCTTTGAGGACATGACCCCACTGAGGCCATCTGTGTGGCTTCCAAAGCCCCATCACAGTCCCTCATACATATCGATCTGTCAAGACATCTTTATTTAAAGACACTATTTTTCCTTATTTATTTATTGTTCATATACTGCCTGCTTCTTAAAAGTTCTCATGGCAGCTTACAGTAAAGGCCAAGCATATAATGGGATTGATCAAATAAAGAAGGTCAACACGTGTAGAAGGGAAGAGTGGACAAAGGATATGAACAGGCAGTGCACACACACACACACACACACACTCAGGATATTGAGTGGCCAAGCAGGTGTTAAGACTTCACTAGCAATCTAAGAAGCAAAACTAATATGGCAATACGTTACCATCTTTCAAATATCATGTTAGAAACCAGTATAAAAAGGTAACAGCACCAGTGTCAAAGAGGCTGTGAGGAGTGACACTCTGGGGTCCCACACCTCTTATTTCAATGTATTGCGAACTCCCTATAGGTTACTTTGTCAATATATTTTTAAAAACCAACATTTATGTGTATAGTAAATTTACTTCTAGGAAGTTATTCTAAAGAAGTAAGGGTGGATAGCCAAAAATTTAGGTAACACTATAAATACAAATATCTCTTTTTTGGTTTCTTACACTGGAAGCCTTTGTCCTGATGTGGTTCACTTAAGTATTTGTTTTCATCATGTGTGCACGTACACTCGACTGAGTGTGTGTGTGTGTGTGTGTGTGTGTGTGTGTGTGTGTATACTTTAAAATATAATGATATTATAACTACCAAAAGATAGAGACAGCAGGTTTGGGTTACTTTAAGATGTTTTGGCCTTAGGATATATCACATTAAGTATACAACATCAAAATATTGTGTTCGGGTGTTATTATAGTAATATATATAATTCTTCAGGGCACTTGGGTGGCTCAGTCTGTTAAGTGTCTGCCTTTGGCTCAGATCATGATCTCAGAGTCCTGGGATTGAGCCCATGTTGGGCTCCCTGTTTAGTGGGGGGGTCTGCATCTCCCTCTCTCCTTCCCTCTACTCCTGCTGGTGCGTGCTCTCTCTCTCTCTCTCTCTCTCAAATAAATAAATAAAATCTTAAAAAATAATTCTTATCTATTTCAATAGTACACCAGCTGGATATTCTTTTGGTGTATTTTCAGTTTTTTGAGAGATGCTTTGATTTTCAAATAAACTTTGTCTTTTACAATTTGTAAAATGTTTGGTTGGGGTGCTCAGTGAGATCCAGATCCTGTCCTGGCCCCTCCTTTGTGTCACCTTTGCTTCCTTCTTCTGCCTCCAGTCATAAAGGGTAGCATCCTAGTACTGTTGTTCTGCAGTGTTCTGTTGTTTTCCTTGTAGCAGTCTATCCTGCGGATCACTTCACATTGTAGAAATATTCCCTATTCTTTTGCCAGCAGCATACTATTCTATTGTTCCAAGTTTGATCAGCCTCACTCCCTGTTGATGGATATTTAGCTTGTGGACCGTCTTTGCTGGTATAGCGGTACTAAGTAAAGATTATTTACTTACTTTTACTGACTTACTTTTATAAATAATCTTGTGAATATATTATTTGTATTTTTTTTCTCCAAAAAACCCTCCTAAATAGGGAATTGATAATTCAAAGACATAATGTATACACAATTTTTTCAACTCCTGTCAAATATGCTCTGTAGGGACTGTATCATTTTCCTTCCCCCCAGCAAAGCATGAGAGTGCCTACTCCCTGTGCATTGTCAAACTTTTGTATTTTGGCTAAACTAATTGATGAGAAATGGCACTTCAGTGTAGTTTCAATGAATACTTATCTTATTATGAGCAAGGTTGAGCATCTTTTCCTAAGTGTGTCATTTGTGTTTCCTTCTAGTGAACTGTGACTTCTTATCTCTTGCCCACTTTTCCACCAGGGCACACTTGTTATTTTTAAGGAGGAAAACTGTTTTCACTCCCTTTTATCGTTTCTTCTCTTTGACTGGGAGGAAATGGTGGAACTCGGAGATTAATGTAATCTATCAAACATAATCATTACATTTACATATTTAACATTTTTTCTTTTAAGCTAGATATTCACAATTGTCAGTTAGACCCACTGACTAATATTGCATGGTGTCAACGTCCCTCACCCAAAGACCACCAGGAGCGTGCATCTGCATTTGAACAAGTCGGGTTTATTACCTGTTGGGGGTGATGGAGAATGTACAGTGTTGAGGATTATAGGTATTGCAGTAACAGGTATTGGACAGGACTTCTTATAGAATTTGGGCCTTGTTTGGGTAATTTTGGGAGGCAGGTAAGCTTTGTCTGGATTGGTTGTTGTCAGAAAGTGATGGTAATTCCTTGACTGAGTATCTTAATGAATCTTATCTGAAGGACAGAAGACTAGACCAAGGCTAACCTATAATTGGTAAAGAATCTCAGTTACTCATATCAACCAGGATGGGAGGATATCTGGTATTTTGTGGCCTGCATAATGTGCATATTTTGTTCATGTTCAGACATGATAATGAGTGGTTTTATTGTTGTCTTTATTCATTCTGGTCACAGAGTAATCTTGTCTGATATGGTGTTTTGTGAAGGTGTCTGTGCTCACCAGAACACCAAAGCCTGCTGAGTCAGTCTGCACCAGCGTCTGCACCCAGGTGACAGTGCCAGATCAGTTCCTGGATGCCAGGGATGCTCTTCTCTTTTGCAGCAGACATCAGAGCAGAGTCTCAGGCCCTGTCACTGTAGTCATGAGTGATCTATCTGCAATGCTTAGTGATTGCAATTCTGAAGAATTGAAAATACCAATATTTCAATATTTACTTCACATAACATCGTGTAATATCTCATCACATCAGTCTCTCATTATGTTATACCAAGAGAGGGCTGATGTCTTTTTATGGCTTAGCCTTTAAGTATCCAGAAGGTCTTCTTAAAAGTGATTTTGTCTGGAGTAGGGAGATCTGGATCCCAGAGGAGGTAATCTGACTCAGTGGGAAGAAAAGGATAGGGCGAAAAGGGACAGTTAATCAACCCTGGGCTGAGTGTGGTCAATTCCAAGACTAAGAATTGGGAGATCTGGGAGTTCCCCCACTTTTTTCCTAGTTTTCCTTAAAATTTCCACTTCTCATCCCCTTGACACAAGTAGGGGACTTTTAAAAGTGGATAGTTTTGGAGTATATGTAAGTGGATAACAAACAGGAGAAAAGAGGCTTGACCACATTTGAATCTGGGATATTGAGATGAAATCATTAAGATATCTTAGGAGAGTCTAACAGGGAGGGTGTAGTGCTTTCTGGAATACGCTCTGATTTGATTAGAAATGTTAATGCAACATCTAAGTCTGTTGAACATCTCAAGACATAAATGATTCACATTTTACATTTAAAAATAATATATTAGACCATCAAGAAAAATAGATATTTAGCAATTAGAAGTAGCATCTCATATCCAAATATTGAAAACAGGTATTACAACCACCTGGACAGTTATATCACTTTTCTGAACTTCACAATTTCATTTGCAAGAAATCGTTTTCCTAAGTTATGATAATGATTAAGTGTGGTGATATGTTTTTACAGCATCTGGTATGCTTCCTGGCACATAGTAAATATCCAATAAATCATAGTCAATTATAACAATAATGAATCTGAATATTTTGACTTAATTAAATTATTTTTTGCACCTCCAACAAATTGATATCACTGTATTTTCTCTTCTTAAGACAATTTTAAGTTAAAATCTCAGGTCATAAATAGGCTTGCATACTTTGCCTGGATGCTAAAAGTTAAAAATAATTAGGGTACAAGGATCCTTGGAACCACAGGAAGGCTGCATGTCCTCTCCTTGCAAAAGAAGTTGCAACCTGGCCACATGCCCACAGACCTCCATGGGTGGTGTGGGCTGCAAATCTCTGATCCGCTAGGAAGATGTGGAGCAGAATCTTCACAGTGTGGGAGACACATGTGAACATGGCCCCACACTGGCTGACATGTCCGAAGGAAGAGCCCCACCCTTTGTGTCTAACCTCACTTCTTGGAGGTGAGTATTTTGCCCTAGAGATGCCTGAGAGGCAGGATAGCCTCAGAGGCCCCAAGGAGAGGGCTCACTCAATCTGCATGGTGCTGAAACGGACAGCGCCACTCTGATGAACAGGGTCTCCCAGCTCCAGGGAGGCAGTATTGCCATCAGCTCGTCAGACCTCCAGGAGCAAGAGAGGATTTGTGTCTGGCAGAGAGAAATGCCACTTCTCCAGGGAAAGGTAGGGTGTTATGGCTGCTTGGAACTTACCTGATCAGATCCAGCTTTTTCCAATGGAGATACAACTTTAGAAAAACAATCAATCTCTCCAGGTCCACCAGCAGCTCTGAGCGGCTCCTCCATTTAAGCCTTATTCCCTGCACACCATGTTTATCATGTGCTTGGAGGGAGTTTCCAGGGCTTACTGAGTATACTCAACAAAATCAGAATTAAGAAAAAAACTTCTATTTCTTCCATTAAGTGGCATGCAAGAATTATCTAATCAATAAGGTTTTCTGCCGCTTTTTTCTGGACCAGACAATACTGTGCCCTTAGTCTAAAGGCATTGACCATTTACTTATTGATGGTAACGTTAGCCAGCCATTCACATTGAGCATTGCTTAAAGTTGCTAATGTTTACCTTTTGGGGTGATATTAGATGCATGATTTGAGATAGATTTTTCTTTTTAAAATATGAAATGCTGTGATGATGGAATGGTTTTCTGGTGGCCATGTGATTGTCTTAGATAATTCAGAGTTATTCGTTGACTCATTAATTGACTCAACACGCATTGACCAGTTATCTAGTGAGCCCTGTGATATGTAAATTAATGGTCCTCCAAAGAGATCCACCTCTTAATACACAAAACTTATCAATATGTTAGGCTACATGACAGAGGGGGATTAAGGTTGTAGATGGAATTAAAGTTAGCAGTCAGCTGACCTTAAAATAGATAGATCATCCTATATTTTTGAGGTGGCCTAATGTAACCACAAATTTCCTTAAAAGTAAAAGAGGGAGATAGAAGAGCCAGGGTCTGAGTGATAAGATGGCTTTGAAGATGTAGGAAGGGTGGGTGGCTTCTAGAAACCCCCAAATACAAGGAAATTGATTCTCCACTGTAACTTTCAGAAGGAACAAGTCCTGCCAGTGTCTTGATTTCAGCTTAGTGGGACGTGTGACAGACTTCCTACCTCCACAACTATAAATAACAAACTACGCTTTTGTAAAGCCACTATCTTTGTGGTGATTTGTTATAGCAGGAAGAAGAAATGAATATAAGCTCCTTCCACGTGTTAGGCTCTGTACTGGGCACTGAGGATAAAAAGGACAGTTTAGACATGGCCCTGCCACAGCAGACTCATGACCTTGTGTGAGGGGAGCTAGGGCAGTTGCAGTCAGTCCAAGTCCTCTTCTTCATGCAGATCCTGTTCACACCGTCCTGTGACATCCAATCAACCCAGTGGGGAGGGAGTGGTCTGGAAAAACACTAAGCTCAGTGGAGAAGTGGTTGTTTGGAATTACTTAACTCCCTCTTTATTTCAGTAAATTGTATTATATATTAAATTTTTTCCCAATGGGTTTAACATTATTTAGCTACAATTTAACTTTGTTCCAATCAACTCTTTCTTCTTTTAACAAACTTAATTGACTTTTGATCAATATAATCAGTTGTGAAGTTATCCTAAACATCTGTCCAGAGGGCCCAGTCACCCAGGACAGGCCTGGGCTCTGGCCTCCAAGAGGGCAGGATAGTTCTTTGCCATTATGGACTTGTTGTCTCTTGGGGGCCAAGGGGACCCTTTCTTATTATAGATCTTCCTGCTCTAAATCATCTGGACTTGGTTTTGTCATCATGGCGTCAGTGGGAGGAGAAAGAGAAAAGGACAGCTTGGAATTGGGACCAGGGGCTGAGGAAGAAATGCTGACACTAGGGAGAGTGGACAAGCAGAAGGTCAGGGCAAAGTCCTGCATAAGAACCTAAGCCAGAAGGCCTAGGGAAATCATAGGCTTTGCTTTGCTTGGGTTCAACTTGAGTCAAGCTGTGCACATTTCTGTGGCATAGGAGTTGTACCCCAAAGAGGAAAAATGATGGCATTCCAGTTTATTAGACTGCAGCTACATTCCAAGACCAAGGTGGAGCCATTCATCTGTTCTCTCCCTCTATAGAAACCAGGAAACTTCTGCAGGAATAGGAGGCAGTGAGAATACATCATTGTTAGAGGGGTCTGCGTGTGGCATCGGAGCATGAGCATGCTGTTCCTGTAATGAGATGTGGTTCCCAGTCATTTCACTGCAATTGCCACTTAGGCACAATTACAGCAGTGGCTGCTCATTATCCCTCAGTTATCAGGTTATCACCACCTGGCGGTACACTGAATATGCATTTTTCACCAGCCACACAGGGTGCATTTGTCTTGGGTCTTCCTGGCCATGCCTTTAAATGTTTAGATGAAGAGTGGTTGACACAGAGCTGGGCTGGTAGATGTGTCGTCCCAGCTGATGGCTTCATTCATCACACTTGAGATGTGTGAGAGGCTATCACACAAGTGGCTGAGTTATAGACCCCCCAACAATCAGTCACTGCTCCTTAAAATAATCCATGAATGTTTCCTCTATAGCCTTGTATTGTAGGATAATCTTATTCTTTTTTTCTTGATGTTCTATATTTCTTAAAAGATTCCTTTTTCTACATTTTTATAATTCAGTTACTTGTGCTGCTAGCACATTGTGTTTCCTTTTTCTCTTTCAGATGCTTATCTTTCATTCCCCCATAGGAACCTGATCAAATTCATTCATTCATTTATTCAGTTATTACTGCTACTTGATTTTGACACGGTCCCTGTCTTCTTAGAGTGTATATTCCAGTAAAGAGAAATAACATACAAATGAGTTGGTAAATATATAAGTTCAGGAAGTGATGGGTGTTGGGAGGAAAAACAAATCAGGACAAGGGGATAGAGAATCTAGGCATTTACATAAGGGGTCAGAGAGTCTCCTCTGGACTGGAAGTGAAAGAGAAGCCAGATGAAGAGCTGGGCAAAGAGCATTACGGTCAGAGGTGCAAACAGAGACTCTCTAGGGAGCTAAGGAAGGTCTTGCCAACTAAATATGCAAATAAGATCCAGACAGAAGTGTCCCGTCCCTCACTCCCACAGAGAAGAGGGTCCAGCCCAGCCGGCAAGGGGATGCTTAACTAATGAAATCCCCTGTCCTTCATATTTTTATATGAATTACCAGAATATTTCTAACAAAGGTGGACTTTGATGGAGAAGGTCCTTATACTGTCCAGATGGTTGCTTCAGTTTTCCACATTGTTTTGTATGTGGACACAAAGTCTGATTCAAAGCTTTCTTTTATGAACACTACTTAAAAGTTATCTTCTATTTGCAGAAAGCACCCACAACAGATGCCTAATATTAAAGATGCCGCTTACAGCAAGTCTTGACTTAGGGCTGAAATTAGTTGAGATGTTTGTTGATGCTTGATGTAGCGCCCCCATGGGGCAGGATGAGAAGGAAGTCATGATGCCATAATACAGCCATTGTAATGGAAGCATGCATTTACCAAAGAATGGGTCCTTTCTGTTTTACACAGAGATTGTACTGTCAGAACAGGTCGTGGGTAAGATATGGAAACGAACAATCTTTCCAGGCGATGCATGGAAATACATAATTTCAGGGATCCCTGGGTGGCTCAGTGGTTGAGAGTCTGCCTTCGGCTCAGGGCATGATCCTGGGTGTGGGGATTGAGTCCCACATCAGGCTCCCTGCAGGGAGCCTGCTTCTTCCTCTGTCTGTGTCTCTGCCTCTCTGTGTGTGTCTCTCACAAATAAATAAATGCAATCTTTATTTAAAAAAAGGAAATACACAATTTTACAACTCTTGATAGAGCAGGAGGCGAGACATTGTGAGTGGGGGAGAATGCTATTCTGTGTTTAAAGAGCACAGACAGCGCATGTAGACAGAGTATCTCCAGCTCTTCGTGTTTTCTTTCATTTGTAAGAATTAAAAATGTAAAAACATAAAACGTAAGGAGAATGAAGTCTTGTCGTAAGCAGAGTAGAACATGGAAAAGGTGATTTAGATGCTAGAAGCTAAATGACCCATTGTTGTTTATGAGCAGCTTCTCATGTTTCTTACTAATGAATGAATAGATGGAAGGCAATTCTTCCTCAACTTAGGAAAAGTCTGAAATTATTTTTAAAGATAAATAGTATTTTTAAAGATAAATAGTATTAAGTTAAATAGCAACAGCTTAGCTATCTATCGTTATAAAACAAATTACCCCAAATGTATTGGACTTGAATAACAGACATTTGTATCTCAGGGTTTCTGTGGGTTGAGTCTGCATGCTTAGCTGGCCACCCATCCCCGACTCTCCCACATGGCTCTCCTCCAGGTGTCAGCTGAGGCCACTGTCTCATCTGGAGGCTCCACTGGGGGAAGGATGTGCTTCCAAACTCACAGACATGGGGACTGGCAGGATTCAGTCTCTCTCTGGCTGTGGCCTGGAGGCGTCCCTCAGTTCCTTGGGGCCACTCTTGCATGGCAGCTGGCATCCCTGGGACTGAATGTGAAAAAGCAGGATACTGTGTGGAAGCTGGAAGTCAGTCTCCTCCTAACTGAACCTCAGAAGTGACATCTCATCAGTTCTGCTGATTAGAACTTTCCAAAATCTCACTCCACTAATGTTGCTTAAGCAGATACATTTGAAGTGAGTCCATAGCATTTTCTGGGATGACTGAAAGGATGTTTTGGGCAAAATAGGTTTTCGATAGCTAAGAAAGAGAAGAAAGGAGGGGGTAAGGTCTCTGAGGGCTTTTAGCTGACCATTAGGTATGACAATACTTCGAATTCCCTGTGAGAGGCTCAATATTTCCACTTCCAAAGTTCTCGGAAGGAAGCAAAGCGTATTGCTTTCTCGGCGCTGTCCACTCCTCATCCTCTACTTCTGCTGTTTTCACAAGAGAGAGTGACCAAGGAGTAGATGTAGGGCTTTTGAATTTCAGATTGCAAGCTCAGGTGACAGGAATAATAAGCTACTTAATTTTTCTTTAAAAAGCTCACTTCATTTATTTTTCCCTAAATCACAGCCAGTTTGGTTCTCCCCAGCACTTTCTACCGGGGTGTGCATGGGTTCTGGGGGAGGGTGGGAGCGAGCTTGCCCCATAGTTAGAGGACAGCACTGTCATTGACTCTCCTGTCCTACCGGAACTTGGTGACAATAAAGGGGGCTGGAACTATTAAGAGTTTAGGGAATGTCAAGACCTGGAGGCTAAACATAGGAAAAATGCCCTGGAACTTTGGAGCAATTCCCCTTTGTCAGAGCAAAGTGAGAGACCTACATCCCCCCTGCCTTGTGCGAGCAGGTATCGGTGGGGGAAGAAAAGCACTTTGCGATGTGGAAAGGTGAAAATACTTCCTGGGGTGGTGGAGGTGGAGAAGGAGGCCCCTGGTATACCAAGGCCTCTGTGCGGTTGGACAGATGCCCCCAACTACGTTCCCATTCTTGACAGAGGGCTTGAAGCTGGCGGCTGGGCTGGGAGCCTTGTGACCCAGCTGTGGGTGTGTGACGAAGACCCTGTGAAGTTTGCTACCATTTTGAAAGGCCTTGGTTGGGGATAATCCACCTATTGGTAATGGTACACAATAAGAAATGACCACTTTGGATTTATAAATAAGACATCACAATTATGTTTTAACTTAAATATTGAAATCAGAATTCATATATTGATTTTGGTTGAACAATTAAATGACACAATTGCATTGACAGTGACTCTTTGAGATGAGTGCGCTTTATGACTTTCCATCTTACTTTAAATTGCTGCTGCTTTTCCTCCATTGTCAACCTTGTGTCCATCTAGAGATTCAACTGAGTCAGGCATGTTCCCTGCAATATCACATTAAGTCTTTATCACAGGTAGCTCTGCATGTAGGTATTCTTTTTTTTTTAATTTTTTAAAAATTTATTTATGATAGTCACAGAGAGAGAGAGAGAGGCAGAGACACAGGCAGAAGGAGAAGCAGGCTCCATGCACTGAGAGCCCGATGTGGGATTCGATCCCGGGTCTCCAGGATCGCACCCTGGGCCAAAGGCAGGCGCCAAACCGCTGCGCCACCCAGGGATCCCTGTATGTAGGTATTCTTACTACTACCGAACAGGGGAGGAAACTGAAGTTGAGGGAGAGGCAGCAACGTGTCCAAGGGCTTTCTGCAAGAATGATGGAGAACTGGGATTTGACATCATCTGACTTGAACATTTCAATTTGTTTCCTAAGAGAGAATTCTACTTCTCCTGTAATGCTAACCCTGCTCTCTTTTGCATGACAACCATTTGCACACTCTTTGTATTTCCTTCCTGGGATAGAGACCTTGTGAAGGTAGGGACTTGCACACAGTAGGCAATCAATAAGTAATTTTGTCATCAAATAAATAATGGAACATGAAGGAATTAAGGAATGTGAATGATTAAGTCTAAAACACAACTGGTTTTATGCTGAGGCACAAAGTTTTTTTCTTTTTAAATGCAAGTTCTATAAGAACGGATATGTGTAAAGAAATAATGAATGTCTTAGTGGCTAAGAATGCAAATTCGTGACCTATCACAGACAGCACTGTATTTCTGACAGCTAACGTTTGTTCAAACAACAGAGGTTTAGTGTTATGAATTATTTAATTTCTCCTTCAACATGGAAAATAATTCAGACCTGATCACATCTTCAGAAAATGTCAAGTGTGATATTGAACCATTTCTTAGCATCTCTGCTGGTGGCAAGCAGGCATCACTGGAAACATACTTCCTGATCGGTCCATTCCAAACTGGCCCATCGGGCTAACGACCCTCCAAAGCAATCTCAAGGATATTTCTGGGAAATAAGTAGGAGATGAAATGAAGGCAGAGTGAGAAGATTACTGTGCCCAATATCTGGATATTTGGAAACACCAGTTAGTTGAGTAGATTGAGTAGAACAGGGTCCACACTGTGGTCAGGAGCAGTGACAACAGGGGAGATGCAGAATGCAGAGTTTTGTGGTGGAACCTACATGATTTAGTTGTCATGCCAACCTTTGAGGTGCTATTATTAAGTCCCTTTTATATATTAGGGAACGAAGTCATAGGGAAGAAACGTAACTTCCTCAAGGACCTGTGGTAAAGCACAATGTGCACCCAGATATTCCAGCTTTAGAATGTGTGGGTAATCTTTACAGTAACAGGATGCAGTGTTTTCTTTCAAGTCCAGTGATCTGAAAAGTTATGTAAATTTTGCATTCTACTTCGTGGTAGATGTGCATTTTAAGTAGTACACAGGTGTTGTTCACTTAGCTTCAAAATTTTGATACAATTCGGTGCTTCAGAAAGGAGTTCCATACTGGCTTCACATACTTGCTGTCACTCTCTTTCAGGGAAGAATTCTGGTCTAGAATGTAGGGTCTGTGGAAACGCTATTCCTCCCACTCCTCCCTTGGTGACACTGAGCAGAGCAGTACACTTGATTATCTTGAATCCCCATAGAAATGATGGCCATGACCCCGGTTCAATACCATATCCATATTATAGCGCTGCTATGGATATGGCCCACATGCGCAATGTCCTTTAAGTCAGGACGTGTCTGATTAACTTTTTGAAATATGGTGCCAGGAGAAACTTATATTCCCTGAGGAATGGCTCTGTAACCTTTCTGCTTGGCCCAACCCCAGAATCTGGCCCAATCCAAAGCTTCTGCCCATCCTGATCTGAAAGTTAATCATGCACCACCTGTGCATAGGTGGGAGCATCACCTGAGTCTTTGTGCATGTTTCTACCCGTCCCCTCCTTGAGTAGTTTTACAGCACTGCAGGTACGTTTGTACATTTCCAAATGGGGATTTACGATAAGCCTTTCTAAATCTTTTCTTGGAAGTATGTGGGTGTTGACATATAAGTATATAAATATTTCACTCAATCTGTGGACCTAATCACACACTCCATTTTGTGAGGAGGCTGGTCTAGATGGCAACATCAACCTGTATTGCACCAAATAAAGCATGTGGGCCAAATCTGGTCTACCTCATTGGGTATCTTTTTTTAAGATTTTATATATTTATTTGAGAAAGAGCAGAGTGAGAGTGAGAGCAGGAATGGGTGGGGGAGAGAGAGGGACAAGCAGACTCCCTGCTGAGCAGGGAGCCTGACTCCGGGCTCGATCCCAGGACCTTGAGTTCATGATCTCAGTGGAAGGTAGACCCTTCATCTACTGGGCCATCCAGGTGCTTTAGCCTCATAGTTTTGTAAATAAAGTTTTATTTGAAAGATAGACACATTTGTTTAGGTATCATCTGTGGCTACTTTCATGTTAAAATAAGAGAGTGGATAGTTGCAATGGAGACCTTAGAGACAGCTTGCACGACTTCAAATATTTACCACATGGCTTTTTTACAGAAAAGTTTGCTGACCTTTGAAATAAAATGTAAGAGCAAGGGAGTAGGAATCTCCATCTAAAGGTCATTTCAGCTGACCTAGCCAAAAAATAGGGGCACACGTTTTGTGGTTGGTGAGAACATGCAAGGGATAGTACACATTTCTTCTAGGAACCTCTTCATGTGACTCTCCACACAGTCATGTGGTGAAGAGTCCTGGCCCCAGAAAATAGGGGTGGGTCTCAGCCAAAGTGCTGTCCATGGATGTGTGCCTTTGGGAAGCCTCTTCGCCTTGCCAAACTACCTTAGCAGCTGTACCTACCTCTTAGCATGGTTGAGGGGCAGAAAAAACAGTGGGGTGAATTTCTCTGTAAAGTGCTGTTTTGTGGCAGGTGTGATTAAAAGCTCTGTTGAGCCAGAACACTTTGTCCAGCGATCAAACTGAAATGAACAATATATGCTACCTTCCCTATCCTACCCTCATTTGGATTTTGGGAATAGCTTGGCAAACTATGTATTTATTATAATTTTAAATCCACATTATGAGTATGGAAGAGAATTGAAATCCATTCATTCTACAGCTTGAGGGAGAAGAATTGACGGCATAGATACTGATGCCACAAAAGGAAAAAAAATAGTCAAGAATTGAAACAATCCTATATATAATTAGGATAAATCTATTTTAAAAATATTGGAGTTAGTCAAGCAATTTTCTTCTTTTGCGCTCTATGTACACACAGCCTTAGTCAACTAAACTCATAAAAAGTCTCCAAGAGGAGAAAATTTTGTATTAAAATAAAATTTCAATGAATTTTCAGCACGGAGGGCATACAAGAACCTATAAAGATTTATTGTTATTATTTCAAACATCATTGAAATTAGACTTAATTATCTGTGCAATTTGCTGGAAATAGCATTTTAGCATTTTTGATCAAGTATATGTCATTAATTTTAAAATAGAAATGTACCAAGCTGCTTTTTAAAAATTTCCCCAAAACATAATTGCTAAATTGCCTGCTGGAAAAAGCTTCACTTCTTCCTCTCCTCATCCCTAAATTTTTTCCACCTCTACCTCTTAAATTGGTAAATAAGTTCTTTTTGTTTGCTTACTTCTTTTTGACCACGACGATTTTGAGGGGCCAGATGGGTTTATGTGAACGCCCAGGAGATTCCTTTAGAGGCACAAGGAAATAGATTCGCTCTTCAGGAAGCTTTAGACTTTGAGAGGACATAGGTTAATGGCCTTTTATTACTGGACTTTTCCTTAGGGAAAAGTAATCCTGTATTTTCTCAGCGTATGCCTATGTCTACACGGCACAGGGAAAAGCTGAAATTTATCAAGTTAATTAACTTGGCTATTTCAGCTGAGTAATCAGGCTCCGCAATGTACTGTTTTAATGGCTCATTTTCATCAAGGTGACAATGTTAAGTGTATGTGGCTTGCCCTGGAGGCTATGATTTGTTTTTTCATACTTCGCTTCTTCATGGAACTCTCTATCATGCCGGTGAAATGTGCTGGTGTTTAAGCAGGTGGTGTGTCCAGAAGGGCTTCTCTTCCTCAACTACATGATCCGGCTTTGTTGGTAGCCTACTTGTGCTGTCAGACTAGTCTTTTCACTGTTCACTCCAAAATCACCTCCAAGAGTCCCAGACGCCTCCTGAATAGAGTGGATCTGTCAGTGTCCTACCCCATTGCTGCTCGGCACCTGGGTTCTTTTGTTCCCAGGCAGGGCTCTCCATGTGCCTCACTTTACCATTCATGCAACCATATCTGGTCACCACAAGGGGTGCCATCTCCCTGCCTTCAGAGACTCACCGGTCCCTGACTCTTGCTGGTCTCCAATATCTGTCATGTCTCAGTGGAGGACAGGGAGGCCAGCATGTCCAGTCCCTGGGGGCCTCAGGTTCCAGGGAGATGACAGCATAACCTCAGTTGGTACTGACCCGTTCTGCAAGGATTTTGTGGGGAGGAGATCCATGTGGGAGGGCAAGGGTGGCCCAAGTTTGGCATACAATGGTCTACTTCTTGGATTCAGATGTGTTTATGCAGGAGCGTCCGGGTTACAGGTAGTTTCAGTTCAGTGAGGGGCCCCCAGATGTTGAAGTAGGTGATGCTGAAGTCTTCGATGGGGAGGCTAATTGTTTCATCACCCAAATGAGGCTAAGAGGGCAGAGAAGTCTGATTAACGGGCGGTGTTACATGGAGGCCAGAGTAGAGAGCAAGGAAAACGGTGGGGATGGGGTAGGGGGTGCCGTGGGGGTGGGGTGGGGGCAATGCACTAGCCCCTGGGCATTTTTGTTCATACAAAAATGAACGACAGCTCTGGAGATGGAGACCACATTGGAGGACTGAGATCAACTACAAAGAGAAGACCCAGAAACCGTAGGCATCCGGCTGGTGTAGCTGCAGTTCTACACTTGGCCTTAGCAAGCCTTGGGGAGTCAGGGGCATGTGCACAGAGGAGAGAGGGGAGATGTGGAAGATGCACCAGTGTCCTTGGCTCAGGTGGCCACGGTTGGGGTGGGGAAGGGACTCCGGGTGTCTTTGTTTTTCAGGAGAGGACTTGGTGATCCCCCCGCCCCTGCACTGCCAACTCCGCTGAACAAAAAGGTTCATGTTCACTTTTAATTTTTAAAGAATTGTGCTCCAATTAAGTAACCACTTACTAATATTCTTCTGAGTAATTCTATGCATCTGTATCAGTCTTCTATTGTTGTGGAACAAATTACCACACATTTAGCTGTTGAAAACAACATGAATCCATCACTTCGTAGTTTCCAGGCTGGGAGGTGGGGGTGGGGCTTGTCCGGATGGTCAGCTTAGGTCTCAGCACTGTCATCTGCTCGAGGTGTGGGCTGAGGCTCCCTTGGCCTTGGTAGAATCTATCTGTCCTCTCTTGCTGCTGGGCCTGGGGCTGCTCTTGCCCCTTGTGGCCACCGTTCCTGTTTCGTGGGTCGTGGCAGTGGGCCCTTCACAGCACGGATGTTTGCTAGCAGGTGTGACTTGTCATGTGACTTCACTTTCTTTCAAATTCTCCTCTGATTAGGTCAGGCCCACAGGGAGTAACCTCCTTTTGATAGCCAAAGATGGGGGGCTTAATCACCTGATCACAGAGTGATATTCCTGAGGTCCCCTGGCCCCATCAAACTCAGAGGTGGGTTGTGGAGGCAGGCATGCTATGGGGGAGCCTGGCGACCATCTCACACAGGCACTGCACCATGTCTGTGCTTAAGCAACTTGCTCTCAGTTTTTGGAAGGGCATCAGCAGGGGCTGCCTTCTACTTCCTAGCCATTCCTTGGGGGGTTTTGGAAGGACCTGCCACTTCTGATGCGCCCTCCCCTTGTGCATTTTGATTTGCACCTGCAGCAGAGCTAATGTGTCTGCTTCTCTGGCTTCGGGGCTGAGGTTCTGGAGCTTAAAAGGGGGAAAGGAGAATAGTGCCTGGGTGGCTCAGTAAGTTAAGTATGAGACTCCTGGTTGGGTTCGGATCATGGAGCTCTGAGTTCAGCAAGGAGTCTGCTAAAGTTTCTCTCTTCCTCTCCCCTTCCCCCTCCCAGCACGCACTCTCTCTCTCTAAAATAAATAAATAAATCTTTTTTTAAAAGTTGAGGGGAGGAGAAAAGATTTTCTCTCTTCCTTGGTATTGGAAAATATCCTGTTAGATCCATTGAGTTGCAGAGTAAGAACTGGAGTGAACCAGGAGAATCAGGAAAGGAAGGCAGTGGAGCTCCATATTCAGAAATCATGTCTGAAGGGGCAGGAAAAGACTATCCACCATTGAGAGTGTTCACAGGGACCATATTCACCAGCTATGTGCCCATCTTTTATGCCAACCCAGCTTCTTGGGGGCCTTAGTTTGGGGCTGTTACTGTGTGGCAGTCATAGGAAATGTTAACTGGAAACCACGTTATCAGTGGCTTTGCATCTTGTTAGAATCTCCCAAGGTCTCCAGATGACAGTTTTATCTTTTTTCCCTTTGTTCTCAAGTGTGCTCTGCTCATTTAGAGCACAACCAATTGAGAGTCAACCCGGGCTATATTTCTGCAGCCCCTGCTCTGCACTCGGAGGTGATTCAATGAGGTAATTAACGCCAACATGAAACAATCAGCATGTGTGGGTGATCAAGTCTAAATAATTCAAAGAGAAATACCTGATGTGTTTGGCATGTTTAGATACAGACTTTCACCTTGTTTGCCTTTACAACCATCTCCTACATTCCAGTTAGGCTTGTAGATTATGAATAATGAGAATATTACTCATGCCCCAAAAGCATGGCATGTACAAATCACATCAGCGTTTTATTCTTAAGAAAATGCTGCATTACTCTCTTTTGACGTATTTTATTTTCAGGAGGGAGAGAGCAGTATCCATACAGGCTTACCTCAAAGCGCCTACAATCGATGGAGTATTATCATATTATGTAAATAATTTAAGCGTCAGTGTCATTACAGGTGTAAATCAAAAGGACAACTTATCCTTCCAGACTTGCCTGTGTTTGTAAATTTATACTGTGTTTAGGGGGGAAGCATGCAACCTGCAGAACTATTCAGGTGCCTTAAACCTCACTGGCTTGTGGGAGCCACCCAGCAAACCCAAGAAGCTGTGACTTCACCCGCTGGTGTGAAGAAGGCCTGATGTTTGCCGAGGAGGTGGCTGTCTTGTAAGCTGGCTGCGCTCTAGAACTGTGCATCCCAAGCATCACCCTGCAGACTTAAGTCCCAGACCTCTGGGCCCTACCCCAGAGGTTCCAACTCAGAGCATTTCTGACAAGGTCCCTGGTGATGCTGACCACACTTCAAGAACCACTGTGCCAGAAGAACTAAGGATTCCTCATGGAAGGGAAGCTGGACTTTAGGAAAATACTTTGAGGGTAACATTTGGTTGACAGTCAGTTGGCTCTGATTCAAAAGTAGGGAGCAAAGCAGAGGGAGGAAAGAGGAAAAGGAAGATGGAATCTGCTCTGTGTGTAAAGCAGGAGGCTTGTTCAACGGCAGCTGGAGAGCAGCCTTGGGAACGGGTGACTGGGAAAGAATGAGGAGCAAGGACACAACTGGTGGTGACTTGGTGGTGGACCTAGAATAGATGAGGTCAGGAAGAGATGTCCTGAGACAGGGAGGTGCCAGTGAATCCTGAGAAGTGCTGGAGGCTGTTTCCAACTCGGACATTCAAGTTGAGAAGTCTTCCTGAGTTGAGACCCTCCTGCTACCCTATCCTACCCTTGCTATCGGTCCATACTGCCACAAGATCTGATGAGCTCTGCAGCCTTGTGTGGTCCTTTAGGATCTTGCTACTCAGGGTGTAGTGTGTAGACCTGGAGCATGTTGGCTTCCCTGAGAGCGTCTTAGAAAATGCAGAATTTCAGGCTCCCCCCACCTCCCCAGCCAGGTCCACTGAATCGAAATCTGGAATTTAACAAGCTGGCCAGGCGATGTGCTTGCACATTACCATTTGAGAAGCCCTATCTCAGGCAGATTTTTCCAGACCTTTATGATGTCAGTAGGGCTGGGAAGCCTTTTAAGGTACCAATCGATGCCAGGGCCCTACAATAGCCCTCTGTGTCAGCATGGCCAGAGAGGGTCCTGAGAATCTGTTTCACAAGAGGATCAGCTGATTCTTGTGCCAAAGAAAGTTGGGGAAAGGGGGTGGAGGGAATGAAAGCCTTTTCTGGACTGAGAGTAAATCGAGGTGGGGGCAGGGGGCAGCCCCAGGGGATATAGGGCAGGCAGGGATGAAAAGTGAAGAGGGAGGAATTTGCAGAAAAGATGGAAACTATAAGTACACTGCTGAGCACCCTCAGGCAGCCTTGACAATCAGAAAGGTGTTTGGGTTCCCTGGACCAGTTGTTCACAAGTGGGTGGTGTGGGGAAGAAACTTTTGCCCCACAGGAGGCATTTAGCAATGTCTGGAGACATTTTCGGTTGTCACCAGTTGGGGGTGCTGCTGGACACCCTGCAGTACGTGGGACAGACCCCCCCTCTCCCTCCCCACTGCCAACCAAAGAATCACCCAGCCCCAAATCTCTATATGCAGAACCTGAGAACTCTGGCCTAGAGCATCAGTTCTCAAAGTGTGGTACTGGACCAGCAGCACCTAGCTGTATCACCTGGGACCTCAGGCTCTAGTTGGACGAGAAGTTTGGGGGCCTCCAATCAGATGCTCTGAACCACATGCTCTGGTGTTGGGGTCCAGCACGGTGTTTCAGTAAACACTCAGGCCCTCGTTCTGATGCGTGCCATAGTCTGAGGACAACTGTTGCAGATGGTATGCAACTCACAATGGTAGACGCACAGACTGTGTATCAGAGGAAAGGGTAGCCTAGAAGGTTCCAGTACTACAGGGTATCTTTGTCAGTATGTCTGAACACTGGGCCAGGCAAGAACTGTCAAATGCAGCCACTTGGCCCCACTTTTCACCCAGAGATGGGCAGCTTCCCCAGGTGCTTCTAAAAGTCTTTTCATTTGAGAAGCATTGCCCTGCACATTTCAACTAAAATGAAGGTCATAGTTTCCTCTTCTCCCTTCTCTGGCTGCAAGTGCTTTTATTTTATTTTATTTTTTTCCATTTTAAAGCTATACTTGATATTCAATTTAACCTGATTTCATGGATATATAATGGTGGATATACATACCCCCAGGGCTCTAATTTTACCATTTTTCTGCACACAGCCCACAGCATTCTGGAGAGGAGCCTGAGGGCCCTTGCCGGTGGTGGCCGGGTGTATTCGCTTTGAAGTTTGAAGTTCTTGCTCTTCTCTTTCTCCCCAGCCAGCAAAGCCCCATTTTTAACTGTTGTGTGACCTGGACTTCTGGGGGGCAAAAAGGCTTTGTTCTGCTGCAGAAGAAGAGAGCTTCCTGAGTTTTCCTGCACCCAGAGGATGCACTTATTTTTGCAGCCCAGAGCTAAGCACTGGGGCCCTCGCCGCACTGCCCAAGCTACTTGGAGGCCAGAAGGCACACCCAGAGGGCCACCCAAATGCCCCAGAGCCGGCTGGATTGTATGTCCTGGTGTGACTATGTGCCCCCTACACCCGGTAGGAAGCCCCTTCCTTGGGGCAGCCATCAGGCCTGTACTCTCTGACTCCTTTGAGTATGAAAAGCCTACTTTTCCTTGTGAGGCTGTCACTCATGACACTCATCTGCAAGCTGGGTCATTTGGGATTTCTCCTAATAACGATGGCAGATTTGGGTTGCGCCAGCCATAGCGCCTTGCTTAGCTTGTTTATTCCGCGGCTGTTGACTGAGCATCTTCTTATGTTAGACACTGTCACAGATCAGTTTGCCTCGCATAGCTCCAAGGCAGGGCTGTGACACATGCCACGGGCATCTCCATTCTACTAATGAGAAACTGAAATTTGGAAGGACCCAGCTCCTTGCCCAAAGCACAGTGGGGTGTCCAACGGAGACTCACCTGCTGTTCCTCCTGCACACCGCTGTCTTCTCTAGGGGTGTGCACAGCCCGGCTGGGAAGCCAGCTGGCCAGAGAGAGGACAGAGCCTCTTTTTTTTTTTTTTTAAGATTTTATTTATTCATGAGAGACACACGGAGACAGAGGCAGAGACACAGGCAGAGGGAGAAGCAGGTTCCCTGCGGGGAGCCTGATGCAGGACTCGATTCTGGGACCCTGGGATCATGCCCTGGGCCAAAGGCAGATGCTCAACTGCTGAGCCACCCAGGCGTCCTGAGGACAGAGCCTCTTGCCCCAACCCCTTCAGCATGACGTCAGCCTCCAGGGCTAATTAACCTATTTCAGTAAATATTACTGAGTGCTGACCATGTGCAAACCAGTATCCCAGGAATAATGAACACTGAGTAGCAGTCGAGCATTTAATCAGGTAGCAGCTTTGTCAGTCCATATTCTTCTAGATGTAATTTTAATATTTCAAAAACTGAAAAATTGCATGGAAGTCTCAGTGCAAAAGAGATATATTTCCAACCACAACAAGGACCGGATGGGAAAAATGTATCATTTTCATGTAAGTTTCTGCTTGAATAGTGAAAAGATCATCAAATCTGTTTGCCCCCCTCTGTACGTTCATAGCTAGATATTTACTGGCTTCCCTTGTCACTGGGTGCTGCTGCCAACTGAGTGTAAGCAGGGCGGTGTGTGCCACTTCCATAAAACGTCTCCGCAAGTGATCCTTGCTCGTCCTCCCTCCTCTGTGGGCAGGACCAGATGACTCTGGAAGGCAACGGTCGAAGATGGCAGAGCCACGAGAGCTAAGAGCCAGGGAGAGCTGTCTGCTCATCCTGGAGGCCAGCTAGTAGTTGTGAAAGCAAACAGTGTGCTGGGTCTGAGTCCCGGCTCTGCTCCCCTAGCTGTGAGGTCTTTGGCGAGTCATTAGCTATCCTCAATTCTGTTTACTCTTCTGTGAAGGAGAGATTGTCTTTCTGCCTTGACACATGATGACACCATCCCAAGGGTCAGTTAAGAAGGGTGGCTGTGGACGCAAGGGCCAGCAGTGGTTGTTAGGTTTGTGTTGAGCTGTCCAAGGTTTTAAACATTTTTGGATTAGTTGCCAACCTTTAAAAGCCAGGAGATTACACATGCAAATTTTGATTTTTCATTTTCTTAAAAGGTCAGGGGATTTGGCAATACCTAGCCAACATTCCGGTATGGCAACTGTTGGCAGGAGCTGGGTATCGGCACTCTCTCCTCCTGACTCCCAGAAGTCCTGGCTCTTTGTGACTGGTGCATTGCATTTGGCTTATTTGCTAACCCTTACAATGTTTGAATTTTCAACTCTTGTATTATGCATAAGGATGCTTTTATTATTAGTAGAGTACCTTAGAATTTATAAAACAATACCTATGTTAGAAAGGTCAGGGAATTGAGCTCAGTAATACACACCAGACTATGTCACAAACTGATGGTTGGACATCTCCTAGTAACAGCCAAAAATAAGAGATTTTGATTATGGGACTAATGGAGGTCTCCAATTTTTGGCATTTTTTGGCTCTAGGTCCTTAGCTTTAGGGTACTTTGTTGAGGGTATACCCTGCTTATGAGCCTTAGACCGTTGGAAAGAATGTCATCTTACCCAATGCTTGGGAGATTGAGAAACCTGCTTTAATATCCCTTTCTCATCTATTTCCTCTGAGCTGGAGCCTCCTTGGGCCAGGCAGAGGAGTAAGGAGTCACCGCTAACATTCCAAAAGCACCCGCAATTGGGTGAGAACATGCAAGTCTTCCAATAAGGTCCACACACAGGAGGTTCCCATCATCTCTGAGAACCACCCACCTACAAACAGCCAAACACCCTCCAGTGTATGTTGAATAGGTTGTGGCCTCCTGGAAAGCATTAATATGGCTTTTGAAGCACAAAACTTAGCATCCAGGACTGGCTTTAGCCATCCCATAGGGGAAAGCAGCTTGCAAAGCAGTTCAAAATCTGAGAGGCAGGAGAACAGAATATGAGAAATGGATCAGCGAGAACAAGTTATGTTAAATTCAAAGCAGAGCCCAAACTGCCCTGGTACTGCTTTACTGAAGCTGGAAGGATCAACTTGCCACTTGGAATATAGTTAGAGGCTCAATTTTGTGAAAATGTAGACCTTCCTATGCAAGCAAAGAAAATAAGATGGAAACATTGGTGTATGGGGAGTCAACTAATGGATTCCAAACAATCGATTTCAATTCACTGCAATTCAACAGATCAGTACTCGTTTATTTTTCTACCTTGTTTGGAAATAGTGTGTGTTTCATATTTTTCATTATAGTTATGCATAAAATGAGTGCCTTAGTAGGAAAATATACAAAAATTTTTTTTCTTGCAGGAACACACTTAGGAATAGTTTGTGTGTGTCATCCTCAGGTCTCGTGTGCAAGGTGGAGAAGGATGTTCTGTGGAAGAAGGATGTTGCGTGATGTGACCCAGGGTCATGGTAGATGAAAGCTGACCATGAATCATCGACAGTGTGGAAGCTAAAGCAGGCCCAGCATGAAGGGATATTCAAAGCAGGCTGACACAGCAAAACTGCAAAGTAATCCTTCTTTTATGCTCTGTGCTGGGCAGTCTGTGGAAAACATGCTTTGCAAATAGGGCTTTTCATAGAAGAGTCCGGGATAGAGGTCAGAAGAAGGTCACAAAGGTGGTCTAAATTTGGAAAATAAGAACCACCAGCAGAGGTTAAAGTGTTTGTTGAAGTGTGGTCCCCAAACCAGCAGCGTCAGCATCCCCCCCACCTGCCCCCCAACTTGTTAGGAGTGCAAATTTGCCCCAGGGATCCTCAATCAGAAAGCCAAGGGTGGGGCCCAGCGGTCTGTGCTTTAATGAGCTCTCCAGGTCATTCTGATGTGGGCTAGAATTTAAGAACTGGACTGCTTGAGGGGACCAGAGCTCATTAGCGTGGGGAGGCGAAGACTGAGCCGAGGTGTGATATCTCTTTAGCTTAAGTTCAGCAGCCAGCAACTCATTTCCAGAACAGTGGGCAACAGGGCAGTAAAAGGGGAGCCACAAGAGATTCCAAACCTGGCTGTTGCGTGAATCACCTGGGGAACTGTCTTAACAGCACACAATCTTGTGTATCCTGATTTAGTTGGCTGATGGATGCTCCCCAAGTGGATCTAGTGTGCAGCCGTGACTGAGAGCCACCAGTGCCCAGCAGAGGAATTGATGGCAGGAACTGTGCTGGAGACTCAAGTGGGAGGGGTGGAAGGGCATGCCCTGAAGGGCAGTCAGCCTCTTGGGGGCCCTTTCGGGGTTACCAACGCCAGGAGGGCTGCCCTCTTACCTCAGGATTCTTGAAAAGCTTCAATCCTGGACTCCTCCTCCTACACCTTGTTGTTTATCTTTTCTAAAGTGATAGTGTCCTGGGAGTGGTTCCTGCCTTGTCTTCCCATGTCTCTTCCTGCCCCAAAGGAAACATCTGCGTCTCTCCTCCTCACCAGGCCACATGCTCAGGCAGCATCACTTCCAAACCAACAGTGTTGAGCTAAAATGAAATATCTGAGTTGCACCACTTGCATCTGAAGAATAGGGCTTTCTTTTGGATGCTCATCCATTCAGCTTTAGATGGGAGGGATTTATTTATTTTTTTTAAACACTACCCTAGATTTTGGCAAAAGAAGAAAAGGAGCTCTATCTAAATCATTCATATCTTAATTTTTCTAAACAACCAATAAACAATAGATAATAAGGGGTGATTTCTGTTTCAGAGGTAAAACGAAACATGAACATGTTTTAGGGTGGTAGGCCCTGAAGTTCTCTACTTTCTGACATAAATGCGTGCCATCTTATTTGTAAGCCTGCCTTTGAAGGGATGAGGGGATGGCATGCCTGATGTGGGTCACTAGGTCACTATTCTTTGTCCCATTCTCCCTAGTGTTGGGACTAGTGTTTCTTTTGTATGTGGGGTTATGGTTGCTTAATCTTTTCCCAGAATGTCCCTCTGCTGTGGCCAGGATTTCCTGTGAGGCCCTCTTTCAGTGATGACGTGGTTTCTTCTCTTTCTATTTCTTGGTTTCTGGACTCATGCATTCCTAATGGGGACACAATGACAGGCAAAGGATTTTGATTCCATGTATATGCTGCATGCTGGAGAATGGCAGTTTATCCTTGGGAGTTTTTCCTTCTGAGCTGGCACTTCCCCTATGCCTCCAGCAGGCTGTTTCAATGCTTCATCTGTCCAGCAATTTCCTGCGAGTATTATACACTTTACCACAAGTAGGTCTGATGATAATGGACCCAATCCCATACCACTTTTGTTATAGAATGAGGCTGGTGTTCTGAGGCAATGGTATATGGAGTCCTGAACCTGTAGGACGAAGGCTTATGTCAACCTTTAATTAGTGGCTCTGTCTAAGACCCTGCAAACAGAAAAAGGCAAAGCCATACTGTGAATACATACTTATTTCTGTGACACATAACCACTGGCCCTTGCAGGATGGAAGGAATTTGGTGTAGCCAGCTTGCCTCCAGGTAGGGAGCTAGTCTCCTCCAAGGATGGCACCATTCTAGGGGTTCAAGATTGATCTCTCTTCCTCACAGGTTAGAAATGCCGTGATAATAGTAACAACAGCAGTCCCAGGGAGACTTGAGGCAGTTAGGTCCATGGGTAGTCTTCATTGCTTCCACTGTGACAGATATGTCCGTGTGCTCATCATGCCATATATGTACCCAATGATGGAGGTTGGCTGATGTCAACTGCCCTATCATTTTGACTACTCACCCCTTCAATGTGAATAATTTCTGGTGGGCATCAATATATGACACAAATGTCTTTTCACACTGTGCTCACTCTCAAATTTCTGTGTGCCTCTAGCTCAGATTTCTTTGTCCCTCATCTTTCAACTGTTTTCCTTTCCGGGTCCCTAACTAACTAGGCAAGACATTTACAACCTGCCCAAAGCTTCATTTATAGTCTGATATCAGGGCACTTTTCTTGCTACCTAAAAGGCATAATCAAGTGCATTACCCAAAGTTCTACCCATTGGGAAGGTTTTCCATCAACGATATATTTCAAAGATACCCTTGATTATTGTCACACATCCACATACCTAGCTTACTCGTTCAGAAAGTAAGCTCTTCCTCCTGGTAAAACAGAATCACTACCTATGGCCATACAACATGAACTGAGAAACAGGAGCTGGTGTAACAATAGTGGATGCTGTTGAGGTCTGGGCTCCCAACTCCTGCAGCTTGCTTATCTCTCTGGGCCTGCTCTTGCGTGAACCTAGGCATACTACTTCTGTCTTACAATGGATTGTTGCTGGGCCTGCTTAGACTTGTAACTTGGTAGATCTGAAAGGCCCCAGCTCATCATAGGTAGTCTGGTCACATGGTTGCTTGGTGCCCATGGTTGGGCATTCTGTTTCTGCCAGGACTCCATAGCGCACGGGAATTTGTTTTTCTAAAGATGTATGATTCTCTGCTGCAGGTGGCATGCCTTCACTCCAGAACTCCAAAAGACTACACTGGGACTTTCCCATTGGGTTTGCCCCAAACTCTACATCATATATTTTCTTCCTCAGTACCTTCAATACTCTAGAGTTTGCCAGACTGTATGTCTCAAGTGGTAGAGCTGCTTGTATCACAGCCATGACCTGAGCCCTTTCTTGATCCAGCTCTCATTCAAAGCTGGCAGATCTTCATATGACATACTTTATGGGCTGGAATGGTACCCCAATTATTGCCAAGGTAAGACAAGGAAGGAAAATGCATCTTAGAATTGGTACATGGTGTGATGGTTAGTTTTATGTTAACTATAGTGCCCAAAGGTTCAGTCAAACACTAGTCTAGATGTTGCTACAAAGGGTATTTTGTAGATGTGATTAACATTTATAGTCAATTGACTATAACGAGATTATCCTTTAAAAAAAAAGATTTTATATATTTATTTGAGAGAGAAAGAGCACAAGCGGGGGGAGTGGTAGGCAGAGGGAGAGCAAGAAGCAAGCTCCCTGCTGAGCAAGGAGCCTGATGTGAGACTCCATCCCAGGACCCCAGGATCATGACCTGAGCCAAAGGTAGACGCTTAACTGACTGAGCCACCTGGGCGCCCCAAAGAAGAGTATCCTTGTTATTGTGAGTGGGCCTCATCCAATCATTTGAAGGCTTTGGGATCAAAGACTGAGGTTTCCTGTGATTACCCCCTATGGATTTCAGTTTTGCCAGCTCCCACAACTGTATGAGCCAATTTGTTAAAATAAACCTCTTTATAACTATATATTTCACTGGTTCTGTTTCTCTGGACAACTATGACTATACATATGATATGTATGTCTTTTTGATAAAGGGTTTTAAAAAAAACCTAGATAAAATGGATGACTTTCTAGAAAAATAAAAATTAAAAAAATAATTGACTTGATAAAATAATAAAATTAGAATATCTAAATAGACAAAAAAACAAGAAATAGTGGAAAACGTGACTAAAACAACAGAAGGACTGCTTTCCAAAGTGCTTACATAGCTTTATGGACCAATTCTATAATACCATCACGAGTTTATATGGGTAATTGCTAACCAATTAAAGTGTTTCAGAGCATAGAGTGGGATGGAAAATTTTCCAATCTATTTTATGAAGGGAGCATAGCCTTGATAGAAAAAATGGCATATCAATAAAAACAACAGTAGCACAAGCAACAACTACAGATGAATCTTACTTATGAATAGAAATATGTTGAGTCATATCAATAGGGCATCTGTAAAACATAATCATAATGAAATGGAGTTTGTTCCAAGAATACAAAATGGCTTTGTATTAGGACATCTAATAATATAATTTATTTTTTTCACAAGTCCAAAGGAATAGCTATATCATTATTCATGAGGACATTTTTTTATAACACTTAAAAGCCATTCTTGAATTTTTCTTTAAACACTTCTGGTATTTTAGGAATTAATATTTAATTTTATTATAAACTTGAATTCAAGGCCTGTTTGATAGGTGTCGAAGGTAGCATCTTTATCACTAAAGTAGTAACAGAGCTTGTGCATGTCTCCCTGAGTGTGAGTCTGTGAACAGGACAGCATTTCTTATTTCTCCTAGTATATGTTATTGCCTACTCAAGAGTTGTGTGACTGGCAGCCCAGGAATGCCTATCGATGGCTGTCCTTGTCTTGTTTATTGGTGGCTCTCAGAGCTATCCCTGTGGATGTAAAAAGTCCATCCTGATTTACAGCTTCTGATACAGTGAGTTCCGACCCTTTGCAGCTTAGTATGTTAAAGAGGAAACATATAATTTCAAGAATTACTCGCTGTCATCTGTACAAATGCAGAACAATGAAAAAAATCTCATTGAATCTTTTGTCTCATTTACTTTAGATATATCTTCCCAAAGCTTATTTTCTTATGTCACAAGGTGGTTCTGTCACAGCAGAAGAATATAATAGAATCTTAGCTTTCTCCCTTGAAAAATGTATAAAGTTTATTAAATAAAAATGAACTGTCACAAAACAGATGATACTTTAAAGAATGGTGTTTCTGGTAATTTACCTTTGAATATAAATAAGTAGTCCTCTCTTCAATCCCATTTTTGAACATTTAATGTGTTATTAATTAAAGTTAACATTAATTAAAACGGCACACTAACCAGTAACATACTTTCTTTTCCTTTTCAGAAAAATTTTTTTTCTTATTCCCCTGAAGGAACTTTGAAACGAATGAAAACAGGGGCCAAGATAGGATCTTCCTGACTGACTCACTCTTCATTGGAAATTTCAGTAACTCTTGGGAGTATATGTTTGAATATGTTTTCATGTTTGTCCCATTTTTTTTAAGTGAACTGTTTACCTTTAAGGCCAAAGCATCAGACTGAAAACGAAGTGCTCATAAGCAGGTGGAACCAAACAAAAGTCTAGAAGTTATTCAGAGATGTTTGACTTCCTCCAAGCTTTTATCTGGTGACCCCTTGTCTATATCTTGAGTTGGCCTCTTGGACGGGACCTCTTCTCACCTGATGAGATGCTGAATGTTGATTTCCCACCCCCTGCATCTACCTGTCCCTCACTGTCCCCTCCCATGTCCTGCTGTGGTATCTGGGGTCTGCTGCGAGTCTTGTGGGGTTGGTGGGAGGGCTTATGTGCTACCTGGCCTGCCTCTTCCACCTCTCTACCTGTGCCTCATACTTCTTTTCTTCTCTCCCTTTCTCCCATCTTTCCTTCTCTTCCTTTCTTCTTCCCTCTCTCCTTTTTTCTTCTTTTCTATTTTTTAAAATAATCAGAATCGTATGTATGCATAGAATTGAACAGAACTACGTCCTTCTCATTTTCCTTTCCCCAGAAACACCTTCTTCCAAGTCTTTTAATTGATTCTTTTGCCATTGATTTTTGTTTCTTTCTTTTTTTAAAAAATGCTTACATTATTATTTATCATTTTATTTTAACGTTAGGCGTTATTTCTTGGCTTTCTGCTCTGGAGGATGAAGATTTATTTTTTTTTCACACTCTCCCCACCCAGTCCAAGCCCACCACGCACATGCACACACAGCCTCAGGCTCTAGTTCTTGCATTTGCTTCCTATTCTATGTCCTTATTGCCAACAGAGCCCAAACTCTCCCCCACTGGTATAAATCTCTCACTCTCCCAGACCCATTGGGTAGTTCATCTACTTTGTCTTCAGCAAAGCTTGAGAGACTTCTGAACATTCCAGTCCAGACTGATGTCCTCCCAGTTCAGCCACAAAGCTGTTGTTTTTGAGTTGCTGTTGCTCTTTGTTGGCTTTTGGAGATTACTCTGCCTCTTTCTTGTTCTGGACCTGAGATTTCTTAGAACTGTGTCTGTGTCTTCTGCTTTTTCACTTCTATCCTTATTTGTTGGAGAATATCCTCCTGCTACTTGCTGAGTTTGTACTAGTAGGGGGTGCATTTTCACAGCACTGGCTTGTCTGAAAATCTTTGTTCCACCCTCATACTTGATTACTACTCTGGCTGGCTACCAGATTCTAGGTTAGAAATGATTTTCCATTAAAATTGTGAAGTATTTGCTTCAGCTAACAATATGACTAGTGAGAAGTTTCACATTTTGATTTTTCGATCCTTCCTGTGATACCTGTTTTTTCTTTTCTTCCTGAAAGGTTATGGGAAATTTTCTTTGTCTCTAGGGATGTAATGTTATGCTGATGTGCCTTTGGGTGAATCTATTTTCACCATGGTGTTGGGCATTGAAAGAGTCCTTTCACTTTGTAAATATGTGTCCATTTTTTGACAAAGTTTTCTTGAATTATCTTGTTGATGATTTCCTTTCCTCTATTTTCTGTTATGTCTTTTCTGGATCTTTTATTATTTGGATATTGGATCTTGTGTCCTCCCCTCCCTTCCCTCTTTCTCTTCCCTTCTCCCCCTATCTCTCTTGGGAGATTTAGTCAATTTTCTCTTTCATACTCCATTACATGGAACAAGTTTGGCTGCTGGAGTAAGAGACAGTAGCATATACAAGTTGTTTCTCTCCCATATAAGGACACATCATAAATATGGTCCAGGGCTATTGCCACAGCATTGAGGTATCAGGTATCAGGTTCCTTCTACCCCATAGCTCTGTCTCTAAAGTGCTGCTCTCTTTTGCAAGGTCGACAGTGTTCCACCATATTTCACCACAAGTGTCTGTACTCTAGCTCTTGGGGAGGTTGTGATGGGGAAAGAGAGGATACAAATTATGGGTTTCATACATCATTTCTGTTTTCATACTCTTGGCGAGAGCTTAGTTACCTGACCACAGCTACAGTGCTCTTTATTCTTGGGTCATGCTCCTACCTAAGAATTGTGGGTTCTATATCTGTAGGAGAAAGAGAGAATACATATTAGGTGGCAACTAAGAGTCTCTGCCACAATTCTCACTTCTGATGACCCAAACATTGACACCCTTTCTTTTTCCCCCTCAAAGAGAGAATTTTGCACCTTCTTAAGAATGGGAAATGTCTGTAATCCACTTCCTGCATCCAGCTCGAAGTTCCCTCTTGTCCTATCACTTAATGCCCTCTATAGGCAGGATATACAAGCAGAGTAACCTCAGCAAAAACTCCCACTGGAAAAAAGGAAGAAAGAAGAAACCCACAAGAATTACTCATGCCTTGTGATGCTCAGATGCTGCTGGAGACCAAGTGTTGGTTGCCTCCTGGACACAGCTGGTTGTGCTTTCTGGGCATAAATAGCTCCCTTGTCCTCTGGGCTCTCTGGGAGGTTTGTCTTTCCCTAGCATCCTCCATAAGCACATGTACAGTGGATACTGCACACCATGCCCTTTTCTGGGACTAATGGCTTTATATCCCAATTCCTGCAGGTTTGAAGACTTACGGATTTCAAGCTGGTTAAACAGTCAGGGTTTTGCAGGACAGCATGTCTCTTTGGTGGTGTAAATCACTCACAAACTTACAAGTATGTTTGTTCTTCCCAGTTCCATGCATAAGATGACAGCGAGGGATCTCATCTGGACAGTTTTCAGCTTGCAATTCCTGCTTGTCCTCCTTGCCACCCTGAGCCCTCAGGGCATCTGAACAAAGTGGGCATGGCAGCGCCCTTCTTCTGATTTTGCCTGCTGGTCTGGCTACCCTGTTTTGCCCAAGGACTCTTAGAGAAAGGTAATTGAAACAGGGTTGGGGTAACAATCTCTTCTTGCACTAAGACTCTCCTTCTATGGAGCCACCTATTATCTCTGCTTCACCTTGGGTCACAGAAAGTTTGGGCATTTTCAAACCTGCAATGTGGTGGATGACCTGACTCCCAGCCAGCTGAGGTTTCAGGCTGCGGAGGGGGAGCTATTCCCATTCCATTGCTGGCTCTTCTCTCTCATGTAGGGCTTTGCTGAAAAGGGCATGAGCAGGCGTGTCTCAGTGGATGGCAGCCCAATCAGCCTCAAGCCCTGGTGACAGGGAGGCATTGGGAAGGTGAAGGGGTGGGTGCTTCAGTGGGGATGTATGTTGAAACTGTATTCAACATACAGGGGCAGAGCAGATTGAGGGGGTTTGAGAAGAGTCATTAGAGATAAAGGGACATTACTGGTCTAGCTGCAGTTCCACTAGCACTTTCTCTCTGGGTCTCAATGAGGGTATGAGAGGACTCCTTGGTTCTGGTTCTAACGGGGTTTGGGCCAAGAGAAGCTGGATGCAGATCTGCATTTGTCCTTGAAGGTGAGTGAAGCTGAGCCAGGAAAATTAGCTCCTTTCCATATCTCTGAATCTTCTCCCCATTGCTAATGCCTGTTGTAACTGGAGCAAGTCAGTGTGGGTCAGGCTGATTCATGATTTTACGGCGAATGAACTGGAACAGATATGGCCCTGCTGGCAGGAATTCAAAGCTCATATACTTTCCTTAGACCTCTGACTTGAGTAATGAAAATTCAGCTGCTCAATCCAATTGGGATCCAGGTAAACAAGACAGAGAAAGGTGAATAGGAAAAAGTAAATTAAATCATGAAGCAAATGTCAAGTAGAGGTCAAAGGAGAAGTCTGGCCAGTGGCGGGCAGGAAGGGGAATGGTCTTTGATTCATAATGGCTATTTCTTGCTATGTTTCTGATGGGATCAAATGAAATTTGGTAAGTGGAGGTAATTGGTAAATTTGGTAGAATCGGTTGCGGGACAACATTCCCTAACCCTGAGTGCTCACAGAAGGGCTGTGCCGCCTCACTGTGTGTCCCACCTGGCTCGTCTCTTGGGTTCACAAGCCCATGCACTGATTCCCCTGCTGTTGTGTATGGACAGCTAGGGTCCCCAGAGCTGCTCAGTCCTGCTCAGGGACTAGGCCCTGATGCCAACAACCCAACGTTGTGCATCCACCGACTTCAGAGACTTCGGGGTGCAGGGGTTCCACCACTTACTTTGGGCCTTGGCCCTGGCTGATAGGCTTTAGCCTGTACATGGCTGAGTCTGATTAGCCAATAATACCAGACGTGGCTGAGTCTGTATTCTTGTGCAGATTGACTTTCCTCTCAGAATGGAAATGTCTCCCAACCCAGAAATTCTTTCATCGGTTCAGGTGGACAGCCTGTGAGCCAGGAAGAAAATATGTGGGCAAAGGGTTGAAATCCACTGTCCACTAGCAGCTCACACTGTCCCCTTGCTATAAGATACAGATCCCATGTTCCTGGGCCATTTCACTGTTTACCCCCTGGCCTCAGGAGGCACACGTGTGAGGAAAACCTAATCAGAAATATTGGTTATGCTGTGGATTTAAAGTGAAACAGTGAGGGCCTGAGCAGCACCCCCAGCTGTCCCCCACGGGAGGGCACGGATTCTTGTCTGTCCATTCTGTGAAGTCTGAGTCATGGTGGCCGCCCTCAGGGACCTGGCAGTCTGTTGGAGTGATGCCAAGGGCACATAAAGCAGCAGAACCCAGAGCTGAAGCAGAGCTATGCTGGCTGAGTGTCCACTGAAAGAGGGAAACAGGAGAGCAGTCTCAGAGGTGGTGCAGATGGGGATACAGAATGCAAACTCAAGGGCCGCTGTGCTGGGATTTGATCCCAGCTTGGCTACTTATTGGTGTGACCTTGGACATGTTAACTGTCCTGTTTGTGCCTCACTTTCCTCAACTGTGAATGGAAGGGATTAGCAGTACTGACACTGAGGATTAAATTAGTTCTACTGCAAAGCACTTAGAAGAGCATCCAGCTCACAGTAGGGGCTCTGGTATTATTGGCTAAGCTGAAAGTTCCCTTTTCCTAATCAGTAGGGCTTGCAGGAATTCATGGGAATGAGCAATCCCATCTGGTTGGGCTGAGCAGAGAAGGCTTCCCGGAAGAGGTGGGATCTGAGCTGGGGCTTGAGAGATGGTAAGATTTTTGTCTAGTGGAGGAAAGAAGGGGAGGGCGCTCCTGGCAGAGAAAACTGCAAAACAAAGTCAAGGAGGCTTGTTGTGGGGAGTAAGGGTTTGTGTGGTGGCACCCAAAACTGTTTGGTCACCCAGCTCTGATGGTTAGTTCTTCTTGGGTGACAAGCTGGTCTGGATGGGTCATGAAGACGAATCATAAAAAGTCTGCAGCAGCTTGTCCTGCCAACCCTACTGACTCGTGGGAGCATGAGCAGAGTTCAGCTGTCAGAGAGAAGCAGCCAGCTCTGGCTGGAGCAGAGGGTTTATTTTGGAGAGAAGTGAGGGACATTGAGTGCATGAGTAAAGCAAGAAATGGTTGGAGGAGGGGATGGAGGGTTTTGTCGAAGTGCCACCATGGGGATAGGGTGACAGCTGAACGCCAATTGGAGTCAAATCAACCTTGGGGTATTTTGAGAGCAACATGAAAAGACTTTGAAGGCTCAACAGTCTTTTTCACCAGAACATTTTCCTTCCATGTTCCTTTGCTCCTTTGAAATTGCTCCCTTTGCTGAGCTGCCATATGAGTCCATCTCAGCCCCTTTGTACCCCGAGACCCCTACTACTGGTTTGACACAGACATCCTCTCCTACTTTACTGTTTCCTCTACAGTAGAAACAAACATTGTCTCCCATACATGTGGCCCCACACAGTGCCCTCTGTCCCTCATTGTTCCTGGTTGCTTCCACCAGACTTAGACCCCCATACCTCTTCTTGTTGGGGGTTGGCTCCTTTCCAAGGACAAGAAAAAAGCTGAAATCCCTGACCAGTAGACCATGCAGTGGTTGCCCAGGTTTCTGGGGGACAATGGGTGCTAAGTGGCCAGGAGTATTGGGCCAGGACTGGCCCTGCATTGTACCCTGAATAAGGAATCTTGAAAATTACATGTTAGGCTGACACTACTTAGAGTACAAAACCCAACATGACATCCTGTAGTGGTTGCTCTAGCCTTTGGTTGGTCACAGATACCTGGGAGGCCCAGAAGTTTCCTATAAATTTCATAGAGAAGACAGACAAAGTCTTGGGGAGATTTGAATCTTTGGAAAGTGAGAACTGGGCCTGATGAGAAAGTTCTCTCAGTGGCAGCAATTACAGATCTTCTGGAGCAGCCCATGCCACATTTTGACTCAAACACAAGTGTCCATCCATGAGCTCCACTGGCCTCTGCAGGTGATGCTTTTCTGTTGAAGTAATGGGGCTGTCCCTTAGGTAGATGAATGTATTTTGAATGAAATGTGGTTTTTCACAAACTTTAAGTTGCAGGAAGTTAAAGATCAACCAGATCAGTTTGAATTGGCTTGGATTAGCAGACTAGTTGCCTTGCCAATGACTGAACCTGAGAACACTCAGAGAAGCCCAGAAGAATGATGGCTTCAAGCACTTCTGGCCGTGACCATGACCATTAGGAGTCAGTTGTTTAAGGCATACTGGAATCTTCATTAGTCCTGTTTTTTCTTGGGATTAAAAACAAATTAAGCAGTGGATTTTGAGTATATGGTCTCTAATGCCCTGACTAATTTGCCTTGAAGGGAGAGAAACTATCCAATAGAAATGGAAATTGACAAAGAACCTGCATTGAATCCATCAGTTAATCAACAGGGATATATTGACAAGGTGATTAACTCTACTAGAGGATCATGGCTCTGACCAATTTTATTTAAAACCCAAGTTAGGGTGGTAGAAAAAGGATGTTTTCCTGTCTGGTCTAGTGATCACACATGCGCACATTTCATGGATTGGTGCAAGAGAAAGGTATCTAGTGGTGGTGAGGGGACGGGGAGTGGGTAATTTGGGTTATTTATTTATTCCTCAAAAAATAGAATGTCTGCTAAGTCCAAGACACAAATTTTGGAACACATATGCTTCAGACAGACACACAGACATGCACACACATTGACACACACACACACGTAGAGACATACACTTATATTCTGCCCTGAAGAAATTTTACTTACAGTCTTCTTTGATCTTTTGAACAAATATGTAACGTCGATTTAAAACAATGCAGTTTTGGGCACAAAAGCAATCTGTCTTGGGGGAAACTGGCAAAGGCAAGAAGAAAATCCAAACTAAGACCATCTATTAACATCTAGCCGTGCTCATGGTTGATACTCATTCGAGTTAATCACTACTGCTCTTCTCCAAGCCCCGCCCCACGGTCCTATTGGATTATATAATAGACCTCAATAACTCTAAACGAGCTATTATATCCTGCCATATAATTATATATTTAGGACACATGTATGGTTAAAAAAAGCAATCCACAGAAAAACACTGAAACAAATTGCAGAGCAATTTCAATGGCTGATTACATTTAAGCTGTAGTGTGTCAGCTGTTCTCATATTTTTTTTTTTCAGAGTTCCCAAATTCGTTAGACGATATTCTGGAACTATCAAGCATTGGTCTTTATTTCTGAATCAAAGTCATTTTAGAAATGTGAAAAGCCTGCTTCGCTGATCTTTTCTTTCTGAGACTCATAAAATCCAAAAAGTGGCACCTCATTTATTCTTCTAAGACAAGTCTTTGAGCAGCTTGTCCTATTTAAATAATAATAATAATAATAATAATAATAATAATAATAATAATAAATATAAAAATAAAAGCAATTGTTTGCCGAGCTCTTACTTTTTTGCCAAGTATTGTTGTGTGTATTTTGTATCATCTCATTTTAATCTGCACAAAAAATGGGAATGAGCCATGAGTTGGGTGAAGACCCTGAGGTGTGGAGTACCTTGTTGAAGAAAAGTGGCTCATAAATAGTGAAGTCATGATTAAAACTGGGTTGGTTAGTCCACTCTCACTATTTCTAGCAGAAATGACAGAAATATATTTTCATTTTGTAAGGTATTTTCACATATATATCTCACTGATCCTCACTATGATCTTGTTAGTATAGGTTTTGGTATTGTTCCCATTTTACAGATGGGGATAATGAGGGTCAGAGAGATTGAGATTTGCCAAAACCCAGCTCACTTCCCACAAGGGCTCTGGGGCCACACTGCACGAAACAAAGCTGGCATGAAAATTGGACCATTGAACTCCAAATCTGGTGTCCATTCATGATTCTACACTGAGGAGACAAAATAACCAAACATAATAATAAACAAAATAATAATAATAACATAATAATAAACAAATAATAAACAAAATATGACAGAACAAACATAAAACCACTTACGGCAGTGAGAGAGTCCTTTCCCCCAAGTATCAGTAGTGCTAGGAAGGGAATCTTTGCTAACATTAATGCGGTGATGATGAGCTTGTAGCACAAAGCTATGTGGCCTACACTACTTGTTCACCTGCCCTAGGGAGCCTGTCCTACCTGTGCACCTGCCCTGGGGAGACTGAAGGGGCACTCATGGAGCTGTCCAGCTCCAGCACCATGGGGCACTGGAGGAGACAGGTGATGTGCAAGAATTTGAGCTCACCGTGACTTCTCACAGGCTGGGCAGTGAGGGAAGGGGAAACCAGGCAAGCCAAGAAATAAGCAGCAGTGTGGGCGATGGCCCAGAGGCTGGAGGCCTGGCAGGGTGTGAAAAAGAAGGCCTCGAGGGGGGTCATGGTGAGAGCTGACATCATGGGCACAGCGTGCTCTGGCAAAACATTAGAGGCAGTCATTTTAATCTTCAGAATGAGCTCAGAGGTATACAGGGTGGATATATAACATCTATTCATTCATTTAATATATGATTAGATGTCAGTGTTGTTGGAGTTACATTTTAGGAAATGACTATTCATAATGGAAGTCCTGGCAAGGTTTCTTTATAATCAGCAAAACGGGGTGGAGGGCTCAGCTGTGGCACCCTTGCAAGAGGCTCTTAATTTACGAGTGATGTTAAATTATACCGGCTGCCAGATAGTCAGATACGGGAAGTGATACAATAAGTCACTGGGGATATGCTAGTTTTTCTTTTTTCATTTGACAACCACAGGAAGTGGCCATTAGCCAAGCCATCTGAGGAGAAAGCATCTGATTGCTATGCTACGTGCACAGCGTCCTAAATAACTCCAAAGGCCTAATAGGAAAGCCTGCTGGGCATGGGGGTGGGAAGGCAGATAGATGGAGGACAGAGGACTGGCATGCTTGGGGCTTCGTATTTAGGTTCATGAGAAGCAGGCATCTCAGGGGCTCCTGGGGCTTGTTTTGCTTGGGTTGCCCTGACTTTTCCAGGTTGAGCTGGCTTTCCTTGGGTTTGCCATAAACTTTATAAAAAATAGTTTGGGGGTATTTTGGGGGCAAACTGTGTGTGAAGAACTTAATACTTACTTTATTACTTTGTTCTTGTCTAGAAAGAACAATTCAATACAATGAGATTTCTAGTGTGTCATTTCTGCATGAAGGCAGAGGCAAACTGCAGACTGGGGCAGCTCTTTGTATCCAGGGCCAACTACTGACTGCAGAGCGTGGCTTCCTCTGGTTTCTCCTGAGGCCCAGACTGAGACCCAGCACTGTGTGGAAAGCACTGGAACTCTCAGATGATAAAGCACCGGAGGAGATGTGTGTGTGCGTTTGGGAAGCTCACTGATAAAAGTGATCCCAGGGCTCATGGGCAATATGTGAGTCCTTGAGAAAGAGGCTGTGGTATTTTGTTGAAAAGTTGACTCTGAGATGATGCTAGGTAATGGGAGCCATGCAGTGGGGTTCCTTTAGAGATGTACTAAGCTGGCGTTACAGCAGGTGTGGGAGGGGGCCTCCCTTTCTACTCTAGACCATGTGGATAGACTGTGATTTGCTCTTCCAGAAAGCTCTTTGGCTTGATTGCTTCCTTCTCAATGGCCAGTCATTCCTTGAAATAAATACTTTCATATTTACCAAAAAAATGTTTTTTTTTTTTGTTATTTTTTTTTTAATTACAGAAAGGACTTTGAATGGTTCCCAAACTTTCTTGTACATTGGAATTCTTTGGACATCTTTATAATTGCTGATACATGGTCCCTGCCCTCAGTCGTTCTGATTTAATTTGTATGAGGGTGTTGACATGGGCATTGGGTTATTACAAGCTCCTCAAGTGAATGTAGCATGTAGCATTGTTTGGGAACTACTGCTCTTATCCTTCACTTTTCAAGACATTCATTGGCATATCTGCTTAAAAATTCCTTCACAAGAATTCCGGTCTTTTCATAGGTCCTTTTCTCCAACTTGATATTCCTACATTATCTAGAGGTTGTTTGTTAGGGTGAGGCAGCAGTCCCTGGAATGGGTATGTTGCTGTAACAAACAACTCTGACTTCTCTGACCTAGATTTAGTCTTCACTTCAAGCAGTCTTGCCCAATGTGGGTCAGCAGGAGACATTTCTTGTGGTGGACCTTTGGGGTTGACAAGATGCTTCATTTTGACCTGGGCTTCCCATCACCTCAATTAGAGAAAGAGTACCTGGCAAAGTGCACAATGATCTTGAAGCTGCAGCTGGGGAATGACCCTTCATCTGGGTTCTCATTTCATTGGCCAAAACTAAAAAAATAAAAAAAAAATTAAAAAAAAATCGTATGGTTTTGCCTCATGTAAAAAGAGGCACAGAAGCATAATCTTATCATGGCCCTGGAAGGAGGAAAGTCAGAAATATTTGGAGGATAGGAACAACTATTATACATGGATTTTTGATTTTGCATTCAAAATTCTTTCAGTGTGGCTAATTCCTTCAAGACTTTTTTTCCTTGTAATTTTGAGAATTAAGAGATTAGATTTGCTGCTTCATAATGAAAACACTTTCTTGTCCAGACCCAGGAGGGAGGGTAACTCTGGTTTCCTCTGATCCTTTTGTGATTGTTTTCTTGATTTGATTACTCTGTTAGTTAGGAATGCATTTTCTCCTAAATAATAGCAAATTTTACTGATGGGTCTGAAGCAGCTTGTGATTTTTATGCCTCACATTTCAGAAGTCTGGGTGCCAGCAGTCTAAGGCTGGCCCTGTGGCATTCAATTCCTTCTGAATTTCTGCTCAACCATCCTTAGTATGTATGCCTTTGTCCTCATGCTTGCTGACTCATGGTCACAAGATGGCAGCTGCTCCTTCAGACTCCCAGTCTAAGAAACATGCAGAGAAAAGACAAGGGGAAAGGGATTGGGAGGGCCCAATGATTTTTCTTTGCAAGGCTTTGCCTTTTTTTGTTGGGGAAGGTATTCCTCTCTGGGACTTGAACCATGACCACCTGGAGCTGCAGAAGAACTGCTGTAGAGGAGGTAAGGGGAATCAAGCTGTGCAAATGGTTTTTATGGAGCCAATTTACAGCATAAACTAGCAGGAGTGGGCTACATTTGTGCTGGAAACTCCAAATCTAGCCCTTGGGCTATCACTCCTTGTATGTCTGTAAAACACCTCCATTAATTTCTGACAACGTGACTTTATTTATTTATTTATTTATTTATTTTTAAGACTTTATTTATTTATTCATGAGAGACAGAGAGAGAGAGAGAGAGAGAGAGAGAGAGAGAGAATGGAGAGAGGCACAGACACAGGCAGAGGGAGAAGCAGGCTCCATGCAGGAAGCCTGACGTGGGACTCGATCCCGGGTCTCCAGGACCACACCCTGGGCTGAAGGCAACACTAAACTGCTGAGCCACCCGGGCTGCCCTGACAACGTGACTTTAGAAATGGAGTCCAGGCTCTGAGTTATGAAAAGAGTTAAAATACCTTCTATCACAGCATCCATTAGGTAACCCGAGTGGCTCTTTACAATTACCCCACCTAGATTTTGGGTGATAGTGATCTATGCAGCAGTGGACTGATATCAAATATCAAAAATGGAATCTGTTGCTACCAAAACAATATGTCTGATGAAATTGCAGTTCGAAGACTTTTTATACTAGAGCTATGGAAGCTTGAACTGGGTGGGAAATGGGAATTGGAGTAGTTAGAGCTGAGCATCCCCTTTTGAAGTGAAGCAGAGAATTAAGTCAATTACCTAGTACTTCAGGCAGGAAGAAGAAGTGCTTTCTTTCTGAGAAGTGACCTTCTAGAGCTCTATAATCTATTTTTCCTGAGGTCACCAAAGATGTGCTGGGCTAGTCCCATATTTTCCCTGGACTATTGAGTTTTTTCATTTTGGAGGAAAATAGTTCTTAGGAGTTAATGGCAGTAAGACGTGGCCTGGGCTTCTGGCTGGTAGATCTTCAGTGAAAGCAGATGGCCACAATGGTATTAAAAACTAAAGACTGCAGTAAAGCTTTTAATTGAAAACAATTGGACCCTGCTGGATGGTAATTACCTTGGCTGCTTGCAAATAATATCCTGCCCCTGATACCATGAAAGAAAAGCTGAAATCGAGTGAACAGGATCTGCTTGATGTGCATCTAATAAGGATGGAGTTCCCCAAACTACTTTCTCTAGGGATCCTCAGAAAAGAGAAATGAAAAGGAGAATTTGCTGTAGAAAGAATGACAAAGACAAACCATTCATTTATGAAGTAACCTAATGGGTCTATGTTTATTAGGAGAAGAATCGAAATTCTAGCCACCTTCAGGAAAAAAAATAGTGGTGCTTTACATACTTCTTTCTTTTCTCAGTAAATGATAGACCCTAATGAGGAAGATGTCTCATTTGGATGGTTTCCTTTAAGATGTTTGCTGCATGAACTGCCACCACACGTAAGAAGTCACAGGCGTTGGGAAGTCTTGGCTGCTGTGGAGTTATAGACATTCAGGAGGCAGTGATGTGATATTAGTTAAAGGGACTCAGCACTGAAGGTTTGAATATGAGGAGATTTTGTCCAGAAGGTCATTTTTAAATCCAAATAACAGTATTAGAAAGACTTGTGGGAGGTGCGATGGGAAAGTGTCTTAGGAGGCCATTGGTTCAGTGGTTCCTCCAGAAACTACAACGCAAGATTCAGTCAGTGAACCTCACTGGGGGCTGGGTGATGGCTGTTCTTTAATGGACTCCAGATGACTGTTGAAAAGCCCTGATCTAGCCCCTCCTGCACCCTGGTCAGCATCAGGATTCCATTCCTGGTGGTCATTTTTGGATATCCACGTCTTACCTAGAGAGGAGTGCTTAGCTTCATACAGATTTTGGGCTAAGGTCAGAATCTCTCTGTCTTGGGGTGCTCACAGAGACTGCTCCCTCTGCTTTGGGCTCCCAGTGGGATCATTGTCTCTGCCCCTTGAAGTCACATGTGACCACAGATCTTGCTCCTACCAATGACACGCAAGAGGGAGTCAAGTTTGTCACTTCCTGTGGGAGCTTCAGTGATCCTCATGGCATCTGCCCCTTTGCCTCTGTGACTGGCCATGTTCCAGTTGGTGGCTGAACCTGGATCCCCGGTGGAGTGAGCCCACAGCTGTCCTGTGTAGGATGAGCATAGGGAGATGTCTATGGCAATTACAACATGACCTCCAGGGCCTGTCCTGTCAAATCATGCTTAGCAGAGCTGGGTGCATGTGTGAGGGTGACATCTACATCATGGATAGGCCCCGTTGGGGTAAGGAGGGAACAGAATAAAATACATGAGTGCAAATCATTGAACCATTGAAGTCACTGGGGGAAGGTCTGAGAAACTGCCGCCACCTCCATGCAGCTCCCATCAGGTGTGCAGTTTGGGGCCCTGAACCCAAAAAGACTTGTAATTTTCACCTGCAGACTCTTCTTACTCCTGTCACTGGAATCACTTTTCTGGGCAGTGTTACTGTGCTAACACTTTAGGCATGGTGTGAAAACAAAACTCAAACAAAGCCAGTGAAATCCTAGGGCTGTGTTCACATGAAATTGTTATTTAATCATGGTAAAATGTAAAACATCTAATTTAGCTTCAATATAGCGTAATATTTTCTGGAGCAAAAACAAAACACAAAAAAACAAAAACCTAAATAAAAAAAGGAGAATGTATATAAAGAATTTCTTAAAAAAAAAAATCTCCCTCTACTATGGCAACTCTGGCTTGGCTATTTCCTTCTTAGATTATTCTCAGCTATTTTCAGCAGTCTTGAGTTGTGTGCTGCTCCATGGGGTGGACATCACTTTGCTGTTCATTATGCCTAATAAGGATACAATTCCTTGGATTCCCCTGGTCTGATTTTTTTCTTGTTTTTTTTTTTTTTTTTTTTTTTTTTTTTTAATAGCAGCTAGCTGCTGTTCAGTTCTGGAATATTCTTTTTAGAGCAGACAGGATATTTTCTCTGTCTGATATTCTATTGCCTTTAGTGCTCATGAGACATGATACTATCTTCCCCAACAGGCTGGCGCATAGAGGGAGCCATAGATGTCACCATGTTCTTTCTCCTCCGAATGGCAAGCTTCTCTTCTGCTCATTGAATGGATATCTGTTCTTGGCTGTCTCTAGTTTTCTTTCCTTTCTTTTCCCCTCTTGTCCCATTCCTGTCTTTTGGCCATATAGGCTATTGTTCAGACACGGGTGCTGTGTCAGATGCTAAGGGGAAGTCAGGCTACATTGGGAATCTCCAACTATAGAAATTCTGGAGACTAAGAAAGCACCAGGTGAATAGTATATACAACAGTGGTGAAACAGTGCTTTCCTCTCGTCTGTGCCAAAGCAGGACCCCAGGAGGTCCTAGGGTCCCAGGAAAGGATACAACTGTGTGAGCCTAGGAGTGCAGACCACTTCTTTAAGCATGGAACATCGTCTTTCTGCAGCCTCAAGCTGTGTCCTACTTGGGACCAAAAGGAGCTTAAGCTTTGAATACAATTCTTAAATGATTCCATTAGTTCTATTCAGTGCTGAAAATCTCAATTTTGGTGACAGTGCCAGAATATGTGAATAAAGTACTATAAATAAACTTCTTGATATTGGATTTTGTTTGAGAAAGATGTAATGGGAAGGAAGTTAGCATCAAACATCCCATAATTTTTCATGGGCAGTTAAGATAACTATTTGCTATTGGTATTATGCTATATAATTGTGCAGTGTAATTGCTTCTTGTAGTCCCACAGTATCTGTTCTATAGCATTCTATTTTATAGGTATTTTTAAGGTTTATTTTTTATTGATTTGGCATAGACATAGCAATAAGCTGCTCTTGGATTGATTAGATACTACAGTGAAGCTGAAACATTTAGTGCATTGATTCTTAAAGATGTTTATTTGCAGTTCTGCATATATTTATTACTATGGTGTAAGTAATGTTAACATTAAAAGGAATATTTGGTGTGTGTGTGTGCGTGTGTGCGTGTGTGTGTTCCTAGTAATAAATTAAAAATATCATGTTTAGCTTTTTCAAGGCACTGCCCAGATAAGTCTAGGAAGATGAGAGAAAACATAAAGCTATGCACAATGGATTGCCATCTATTCAGGGACTCTACGTGTTTATACCCTTATCAAGCCTAGCACAGTGCTACTAATGTTGGTTGATTGAAAGAATCTAGAGATTTTTGTTGAACTTTCCAGCAAATAAGACTGTTAAATGATGCAGTTCCTCCACCTCTATTTTTCTTGAGCAAAAATGGGACGATTCTGGTTGCCTCCTTGAGAAGAAGCAGTGTTCACTCAACAAAAGTGTGTAAGACCTATTTCACTGGGTCCTTGCTAGAGATCTCCTACGGTTCTTCTTGTCTTCTTTGGTGTTTCATTGATGATTTTCTCATGGCTGCTACAATGTATATATATATATATGTAGGTATTACCTGCCTTTAGATACTATTTTATTTTGACCAATCCTACTCCTTCTTTCAGTTTTGCTTCCCTTTGTGGCTCTGGTGGTATGCAGATTTTAGTTTGGGGATGGCTGACAAAAGGAGGCTTTTAAGATGGAATGGAGGTTTGTTCTTAGAAGTCACATTAACATTTCAGAGTAATGGGGGACTGACCATTCTTGACATCAATTCTTATTTTCTGTTTCCATGCTTTGACTTGGTAAATCAAAATCAGAGTGAAGAGGAGAAAGATAGTTTGTGATTGGAGACAGAAAAGACAGATGGACGCATGGCATGGGAGAATAGGTTTAGTCTAAGTCCCCGGAAAGTTGGTGTTGGCTTGAACCATGTTGGCTGTTGGTTGGAGGAGCCTGATGTACTTTCCCACTGTTAGAAGTAGTTGACGGAAGCAGCTAGGAAATGTTATTCACACTCTCTGTAAAGTGAATGATTTACTCCCTTCCCTCTGATAGAATGAAATCTGTAAAGCCTTTGGGACTCTTTGGATAAAGTGCTCTACAAACATGTCAGATGAGTTTTGGTTTTATTACAGAAGAGCCTGGTTAGGATGGAAAATGGAAGTTAAGTTAAACATAAGGATTTATTACCTGAGGGAGTCTCTTGCAACATAATTGTTTTAAGAAACAAACATGTGATGAAGGAGCTGAAATCATCTGCATGCTATAAATTTTATCTGATATGGTTACATATGAATGCAGGTGTAACTCATTTTTGGGGGGTAAATAATTAATATTGTATCTGTAGCCTTGCAAAATCTCATGTTATCACTTGAATGCCGTTTTTTTACTCATGATCTCCAGGTGAGCCTCCAGTCCCTGGAACTTAACAGGTGTGCACCTCAAACACACCACACCTGTCACTGATTCCTACTGGAACCTGTAAAGGGATGTGGTGTGTGTGAGCGTGCCAGTGTCTGTGTGGTTGAGCACTACTGGGGAGGAGGAGGAGGAAGGTCTGTGGTGGAGAGGAAGTGGGGAAAGGAGGGAGAGGAGAGGAAGCTGGGATCTATAGAGGAATTAGGTCTTCAAGTTCTCTATTTCCTCCCCAGATTGAACCTGGCGGTTGTTACAGGCAACCGTGCGTGATATTGAAGTGTGATTGTGCTGTTGAATGGGATGGGAATGTGATGTTGAGCTAACAGAGCATTTTGTGCTCATTGGAGAATGGAGTTATGTTAATGTCATACAAAATGGAAGTGGTCTTCAAATGCAGGAAATGAGGAAAGCTTATAATGGAAGATGTCTTTGAATGAGTTTAGCATCATAGCCTAGCAGCAGAATTCCAAGTAGATAAATAAGAGTTCTGTTCATTCATTCGTTCGTTCGGTCTTTGTTTCTTTTCTTTTTTTTTTTTAATTGATGTTTTCCTTATGGATGCTACAATAGATTAGTTAAAATAATTGATCAGAATCTATTATTTAAAAATATATTTTATTTATTTATTTGAGATAAAGTGAGAGAGCAAGCATGAGTGGAGGGTAAAGGGAGATGGAGCAGCAGGGTCCCCAGTGAGCAAGGAGCTGGATGCTGGGTCTTGATCCCAGGACCCCAGGATCATGACCTGAGCTGAAAGCAGACACTTAACCGACTGAGCCACCCAGGCGCAGATCAGAATATATTCTTAGGGTGGGGTGTCAGCAAAGCAAATGAAGGAAATTCTGATCCAAAGACCAGGACATTTAGGTATTTAAATAGGCTGGACAACTTTCTGTTTTCTTGCTTTCTTTTCCTTTCATCGTATAGGTTATTTGTTATATATAAAATCATAAGGCTGGGCCGAAAATGTGACAGCAGCTTCAAAACATTCATCTACCTGGCAACTGACAGCTCTGATCCTTTGCCACCTCCCTATGGTAATGGAACACTTAGATAAAATATAAACATACCACTTTCTTTTGTGGCAATAATTATTATCAAACAATTTATTTACTCATATTGCGTGTAAAGTTGAGCAGCACCAAAGTGATTGAGGTTATTTTTGAAAAAATCCCCCATAACCTCCCCACGTTGTCTCATGGGGGAGCCAGGCTCTGGGACCAGTGAGCTGGTTCTGGATGCAGAGATCACACATGCCTGCCTCGTGAGATATGTGTGGTGGCATGAGATTCAAATTCAGTTACATTGATTGAGAATTACTGGGCAAATGGCCATCCAGTTGAGCTTCTGAATCCCAGCTGGCTAACTTCAGAAATAGATGCTCAGTCGATGCCTAGTTATGGGGAATGAATCCAGAGTGCTGGTTTATCAGCGTTGTACAGTAGCTTTTGGTCTAACACTGAGTAAGAAAATTCACATTTTTCTCCAGTGTGGTCACAAATAGTCTTCTGTGGAAGCAGGTTTCCTTTTATCCTCGATTTTTTGAAGAGAAAGGGTATGGATCTTCACTTGCATAGTTGGTTTGAAACAGATCATTCTTCTTTTCACAGATAAGAATCCGGTTAAGAAGGATTTCCTGGATCATCTTCTTTGAGGCATTGGACTCAGGCTTAATGTTCACAGTCAGAATAGAATAGGTTTAATAGCTACCTCTGTAGTCATACTAGAGGAAGTGTTTTTTTTTGTTTTGTTTTATTTTATTTTCAGAAAAACATCAAGTAATGCAGCCAAATGGGATTGACTTAGGGGGTGACAAAAAACTCGACCTGACTCTGCTGTTGTGCAGCAGATGGGATAAAGTGGTAATGGTTGTGTGTTCATAGACATGGATTGTCACTTACTGATTTTGTACACCAGTACTTAGCATAGAGGTTAGTAGGCTGTAGCCAGGAGGAAAATGGTTTTTAAATGAATAACCAAAACCATAAGATAGAACAACAACAAGCAATGCTCTCCAAGAGACTTGCTGCTTATTTCAATATTGCAATACAACATTAGACAGAAAGCCAGCATGGAATGTGTGCAGAGGCTTCCTCAGTACTTTTTCCCACATACAGCAGACTTCTATACACCCTTGTATAGTTCTCCTCTTGTGGGTGGCAGGGACATTTATTTTGCTTCCAACCAATGAAATCTGGTGAAGTAAAAGATTTTGCAGATGTAATTAAGGTCCCTAATCAGTCATCTCTAAGTTAATCAAAAGGGACATTATTCTGCGTGGGTTAACCTACTCAGCTGAACTTTTTAAAAGAAATTCTAGAGGTCAGAGACTGAGTAAATCTGAGACTCTCCCTGCTGGCCTTGAAGGAGCAAACTAACTTGAGTTCTACATCTGCAACAGAATCGATTCTGCCAACAACCAGGTGAATTTGCCAGAGAACCAAAGGCTCAGATGAGACTCCAGCGCTGGCCAATACTTGTATCCCAGGCTGGTAAGATCCCAAGCAAAGAATCCAGCTAAGCTGTATTTGGACTCTTGACCCACTAAAACTACAAGATAGTGTCTTTTTTTTTTACATTATTAAATTTGTGGTTTATTGTTATACATTCATAGAAAATTAATACAAAGGCCACTGCAAATATTCCTGGGTGCTATGTTATATTTCAGTGCAATATATCCAGTATGTGATACAACACAGCAGCTCATGCTGATTCTGGCGTGTGATCTATGTTCCCTTTCATGTTAAAATACCATTTTGTATGTAGGATCTTGAACCAAATGAAGTTTTGGGGAGAAGAGATTTGCTTTGCTTTGCTTAAATTATAGGGACTCCTCGGCAGCTTTATTGACTTCTTCAGACTTCAGTGAATAAATTGGCACACACAGCAGCCTTAAAAGGGGCTTCAAAAAGATTCTATCACCTTTCTAAAAAATGCCACTTGCCTAAAAAATGTCAATAATTCTTCATTTGTATTTCTTCATTTGCATTTTCAGTATTGTTCCAGCTGATGATAATGAAGATCATTCTTGTGCAGCTCATCTTACTTGACAGATGGAAAAATGGAATTTAAACAAATGATTCTATCTTAATTCCTATGAAGTTTGGGAAAATCTCTTTTAATTTTAGGCATTGTCAGTGTTTGCGTGTGAGAAGCAGCCCATAACTCGATGGAAATAAATGCTGAAGGATGCATCAGTGGAGGGATTTGTGCCTAGATTGGCCCTCTCAATGCTTCTCCATTCTATTTACAGAAACACGTTAGTTTTCACTAATTAGACACACTGATGTAAAATTTGGAAGGTGTTAGTGAAACTATTCTCCTTCCCACTTTTGGCTGTTTGAGTGATTTTATGCAGAGTGCTCCAGTGACTGTGCCCAAGCTTCTGGGTTACAGGAGGCCACGTGGTGGTGGTGGTGGTGGTGGGTCGTGACATCAGCTTCCTGTTCTTTTGATGACAGCTCTGGGAGAGTGTTCCTGAACTTGAAGCGCCAGTGGCAGCTTTAGACAGAGTAGCTTCCCCTTGGGATATTTCTAAATTTTTAATGGAATCACATTCATAAGTTCAACCTGGAGAGTCTCTTTCAGAACCTTCAGCAATATCTAGGCCTCTAATTCCTTGTGTTAAAGCCTTTACAGCTTAAAATACCCTTACTGAGTGCTACTGAATCTTGGTGCATGTGCCTGGGTTTGCCTAAACACTGAATATTTCTTATTTATTCAAATTCTCTTTTTGAACAATCTTGCAAGAGAATTACCCATGTCTTAAGCCTTTGTGGAAAAATAGCTTTCAATCTTCTTAATTTCCTTCTTGCGTATCTTTATTTTCTGATTCATTAATTTCTGTTCTTACCTTTGTTTCTTCCCTTCTACAGTTTAAAAAATGTATTCTATTATTCTTTTTATAATTACTTATGTTGTATATTTAGTTCATTAATTTCCAGCCTTTTTAAGGTCCTTATTTCTCCTAAAATAAGTATTCAATTCCATAAATTTCTCTTTAAGGAGTCTATGGCTGCAACACATGAGTTTTGATATATAATATATATTTATGATGGTTTAGTTCAGAGTACTTTTTATTTTCAATCATGCATGTTTTATTTCTATAAACCAAGACTATTTAACAAGAATTTTTAATAAACTTTATACATGTAGGGAGGGCTGAAGGATTGTTTTTTTTATTGATTTCTAACTTACTTGCATTGGGCTATAGAATGTGATTTGTCTATTAACAATTTTTAGACATATGTTAAAGCTATAGTCAATTTTATGGTCTAAGTAATGGTCAATTTTTATAAATTTTGCATGTTTGCTTTAAGAGAATTTTGTGTTTTAGGAAGGACATCAGATACTTAATAGTATTGTTCAAATATTCTCTATTTTTTCAAATATTTTTATTGCTTGGTCTATTAATTATTTAGAGAAGAATGTTAAAACTCTTCTTCTGTATTAGTAGGTTTGTCAACTTCTCTTGATGTGTTGCTACTTAAAAATATCTTGAAGTTATATTAACACATACAAATTTAAGTTATTTTTGTCCTCCTGGCAGAAATAATCATATTGATCATTTTATTATGGTATAGTGACTCCCTGTATCTCTGGAATGTTTATTGCTTTGAAGACCATTTTTCCTATTATTAATGCCAACTCTCTTTTAGTGTTTTATATGTATATCTTTTAATTTTCAACTTTTCTGAGTCTTTCTGTCTAAAGTGTGTCTCTAGTATACTGTATATATTATTTTTAAAATTTCAATTCCAGTAAACCTAACATACTCTATTGTTTTTTAAAAAAGATCCAGTCTGACAATCTGTGTCTTTTAACTGATGAGTTTAATCAATTTGCATTCATTACAATTAATGATGTATTTTATTTTTTTAATATCTTATTTTTGTGCTATTTGTTCTGCTTTTTCTTGCTAATTTTCTTCTTATTATTTGCTTACTTTTGGGTTGACTGGGATTTTATTCCTTTTCTCTTATTATATTTCCCCTCTACTATTACCTTGTAGTGGTTTCCCTTAAGAAATTAAAATGTATTCAAGTTAACAAAATCTAAAGTCAACTAATATATTTATTTTCCTCATAAAAAACCCAGGAATCTTAGACTGCCTTAATTCCAATCATGCCCCTACTAACTAATAATACTATTGTTCTCTAGTATTTCAGTTTTTATTTTCCAACTTGGAATTTCTTGTACTCCCTTAATCTGAAGATTTATATCTATCATTAATTTGGAAAAATTCTCAACCATTATCTCCTCAAATATTTCTTTTTCCCCACTGTATTACCTCTTTTCATAAACATCAATTATATGTATGATAGACTTTGTTACCATACTTCACAGTTATGAATTAATATCTCCTTTTCACTCTTTATGTGTCTATGATTCATGCTGAGATATTTCTTCAAATTTATCTTCCAGTTTGCTATTCTCTCTTCAAAGATGTCTAATCTTTATGTTCAATCCATCTTTTGCATTCTAACTCTATTTTAAAAAATTTGTTATATTATTTAATTTTTAACACTTTTCAATTTTAGAAGATTTATTGGGTTCTTTTTCAAATATTAATAATTTTTGGCAGTTTTTTTTTTTTTTAAAGGTATTTTTTTTAAAATTTTTATTTATTTATGATAGTCACACAGGGAGAGAGAGAGGCAGAGACATAGGCAGAGGGAGAAGCAGGCTCCAAGCACCAGGAGCCCGATGTGGGATTCGATCCTGGGTCTCCAGGATCGCGCCCTGGGCCAAAGGCAGGCGCCAAACCGCTGCGCCACCCAGGGATCCCCTTTTTGGCAGTTTTTATTTATGAATTTGATATCTTATTTAATTTCTTCAAACATACGGGATATGTATGTTTTTTGTTTGCATTTGATAATTCTGTTTCTTTGTGGTTTTGCTTTTGGTATTTGATAATTCTGTTTCTTTGTGGTTTTGCTTTTGGTATTTATTGGTTTTGTTGGTTCTTATTCACAGTGGCTTATATCCTTGTATATATTGCCTGATTTTGAACCGTGAAATATTTTACTTAGAAATTTATGCTTAGGAACACTTTGGGATCTAGTTTTAAAGTTGTTGCACTGTGCCTATGGACAGAAGCACCAGGGGTCATGGTGGCTGCACAGGTAGTGTGATTCTAGTACTAAATGTAGTGAGGGCCAGAATGTGGTTTGAAATCCTCAGGGTAGAATTTTCCCTTCCGTAGGAGTAGTCTTCATTCTGTCTCTTTATTGTGGTTATTGCTTTCCAAGGATTTTGGTATTTATTATGTGGCAGCTTGGTCTGACTCAATGCCTTACAAAGGTCCTAGCTTTGGTCTTCTGTTTTCCCCATACACCCTCCAGAGATCGGCAGATTGCTGCATCTTTCAGCCTTAGTGTTTGCTTATCAATATCAATTCAGGATTTGTCATCATTTTTGGTATGTGAGAATTTCCTTTAAAGTCATGCCAGGCTAGTTAGAAAAAGATTTAAAATGAATATTATATATAATTTTTAGTAGTATATAGATTTTAGTAGTTCTGTATTTGGAAGCTTTATGAGTATATGCTTTTGGTTCTCTTAATGAAAATGGAAGCTGTTGGAGAGCTACTGGGCTTAGGCTTACCTGGTCTGGATACCTAGACTGTCACTTTTCTAGAGCTTCTCTATCTTAAGACATGAGGACAATAGAAAGGATCCCATAGGAGACTGTCACTACAGGAGATCTCTGTTATCTGTTCTTGTTAACTTGATCTTCTCAGTTAGAAGTTGCTTAGAGAAAATAAATGTCATCATAACATAGAAATAGTCACTAATCAACAGAAGAATGACCAGTCGTCATGGAAACTCCATCTCATTCTTGTCCTTGTCTTTATTACATCAGACATTACTATGCAAATGTATACAAAATATTTGCAGAGTGAATTTGTGGGTCTTGCAGTATAGGCAGGTAATTGGTATTGGAGAACTGCTCAAATCTTGGGCACAGCCCTTGAAAAATGAACATCTGAGAGGGCTTTTCCAGTTAACAAGTGTAGAAAGTTGACAGAAACAGTAACATGATAAGTGTTTTAAAAGATCATGAGGGACACTTGGAACTATTGAGGAAGTACTATGATACTTTTTTGCAAAACTGAACCTCTTTTGACTGTACCAAGGAAACTGAATATAAAATGTAGGATGTCATATTGTGACATCTCCCCCATTAATAGTTGATGTGTTGTTTGTTTAATAAGAACCTAAAATACAGTTAAATATAAACAGAAGAAATTTGTTTTTGATTTTCAGTTCAGAATAAACCTGAGTGAACTGGTTTTTATCACTGTGAAATATAGGTTTCTTTTTAAGTGGATTCATTAAGCCAGTTTTTCTTTCTGTACCAACTTAATGATAACAAGGCCTCCTGTGTAACAAATCACATATAGCCTAAGTCTGGTATAAACTTCTGAATCTTTCATAGCAGGGAACTGGTGAAAGCCTGTAGCCAAGTTGGGTGAGAGAATATGCCTTGTGGTATGGATTCCTTTCTTTTCCTATGTGGTCCAGACTAGAGTGATCCTTTTATTCTGTGATCCATGCAGATCTGCACTCAGAGGGTCACTTTTTTGTCCAAGGACCTTTATGACTTTTTGGAGAAAATTCAACATGTAGGAATAATATTCAGCACTTATCTAGAGTATTAAATATCCCTTGATGGTGTTCTTGAGGTTGTTCCTCTAATATGAGGTGTATAAATTGTCTCACTGCTTACTTTTATCCCCTTTTCTCTTCATGGGGATATAGGTCTAATCAGACAGCAGTGTCTGCTTCTTGTGTCTTGTTGCCATGTAATAGAGAATATTGTATCTTGGTTATAAGTTGTTGGGAGAAGTAACTGCTAGTTGGGATTCAGGCTGAGAACTGATTTCCCTAACTGGGCAGATATCCACCCAATGTCTCAATCAACTTCCTGAACATGTGGCAGAAAAGTTACAGTACCCTTTAGATTCCTCTATTACTCTTTTAATGACTAATATGATAGGCAGCATGGTGGTTAAGGGTGTAGACTCATAGGCCAGAGAGCCTGCATCTGAATCCCAGTGCCACCTCTCCTGGGAGGTGTAGCTTGGAGAAGGGGCTCAAACTCCCTGTTTTTCTGCTGCCTCATTTACAAAAGGAATGTATTTATGGTACCTATGGTTCTTACTCAGTAGGTTTGTTATAAGGACAAAAAGGAGTTATTATTTGGGATGTGCTTAGTAAATGTCAATTAAGTGTTTGTTAAGGCTAATTGTATAGACTCCATCATATTGAAAGTGAATGAATTCTGAGATTTTAGACATAAGGTGACATAGAACAGCTAAGAGGATCATGTGCATGTGCATGTGGTTGAAGATGGTCCTGAATTAAGGAGCACTCAGCACCATTAAACCTTCTTCAAATGTCAGAGCCTGACACTGGCACACAGAAAGTAAATCAAGTATTTGCTGGGGGCCGAGGATTCTGAATTATTCATGAAGGCTTTGCAATCTTGAATCCTTTAATTCCATCATATCTCTAGTACAAAAGGCAAAGCCAATGTTTTCTAGTTATAGATTTTGTAAAATAAAATCCTTTAGTCGTGCCAACTTGGTGAAGCTATTTTTTTTAAACATAGGGTATCAGCTGCCATATCTATTACTTCAGTTAAAGCCTATCAGTGAAGAAGAACCAGGAGAAACCTAACCCATGGGGGAGAAAAGTCATGGACGGAGGTGCTTTGAATCTCTGAGTGTGATATTAAGCTTGTGGGACTGTGCTTTGGGATTTCTATGCAAAGACAAAGACTGAAGATGGTAAGCTAATTCTTTCCTAAGTGAAGCCACATTATCTGGTATCTAGAGGTGAAGACTGGCCTTTTGGGGTTTCTTATTGACCGGGTGCCATGATCACGTGTCTGACTTTTGTGCTTTCTGCTCATGCAGCTCCCTGCTGCTGTCCCCTCCAGCTTGTTCTCTTCCCTACTTCTCCAATCCTGCCCTGTCCTTAAGCCCCAGAGCAGATTTCACCCCTTCCTAGGCTGTCTCCCCAGACTGGCCCAAGGGGAAGTGATCTCTCCTCATTTGGGCTCTTCAACTGTACTTTCTATTCCCTTTCTATTCCCATGACACGTACATGCATTGTTTGATACTGTCTGTCTCAGATTTTCACCTAGAATGTAATTTTAACAAAGATAGGAATTCTATTTATACTCTTAAAAACATCCTCACACTATTGAGTGTAACAGGTGGTAATTAAACAGCTACCAAAGTGTTGGACTGGGACCCTCAGCACTAGACCTGGCTCTGCCACCAACTTGTTGAAGAAACTTTTGGCGTACTGGCCACATGCATATGTGTCACATACATAGGCACCTTACTGAGTACTTATCATGTTTCAATATTTTTCTAAGCAGTTTACATGTGTTAGCTAATCCTTATAGCTTAAAGCCTTATAGGTTTAATCCTTATAATACATCTGTGAAGTAGATACTGTTTGTCATCATTTTATCATCCTGAGAAAGTGAGATGCTGAGCAGTTAGTTGAGTAACTTGCCCAAGGACTCAGCCCTAGCAGAAGGAGACAGCCAGAGTTCAGACCCATGTAGTCTGGCGCCTCAGTCTATTGGCCTCAACAGTAATAATAATAACCCCGCATGATGGCTTTCTGATGTGTTAATTCCATGAGGGTATAATCCCAGTTGTTCAATCAAAACTAGTCTAGCTGTTGGTGTAGAGGGATTTTGAGCTATAAAGACCCTACTCAGTTGATTTTAAGTAGAGATGATCTTGAGGATCCAAGTCCTGAGTTGATCACTTGGTTTGACAGCAATACTGAGACTCCCCAGAAAGAAGAGAAGCAATGTGTGTCTGTGCCATGCAGCTCCCTCCTGCTTGTGACCTTCTCTTACTGACTCCCTGGCCCCATGGGTTTCAGACTTGCTTAGCCAGCCTGACAGTCTCAGGAGCCAATTCCTTGTAACCAATCTCTTCGTGCATGTGTCCCACACTGGTTCTGCTTTCCTGCTGGGACCCTAACTGAACCATACCATGACACATCCTTCATGCTCTAATTTATCTACAGCTGTCTGGAGCCCTCCTGCCCAGAATATGCTGCTCCCTTTAGAAGCTCTCTGGCATCTCTAGTGCCTGCTTATGAAAACCTTCCCTCCCCACAAGCTCTAGTTCTGGCTGAGGCCACAGCAGACAGAACCAGTGCTTTCCCTCCTGGATCCCAGTGCCCTTTGGATATAGCCCATACTTCCCAGCACTTAGAACACTCTTCTTCCTACAATAGGCAATTCCACACCCTTCACTGTGGACCAGGAACTGTTTGAGGGTAGTGGCTCTTTTTCAGATCTATCATCAGAGTGGAGGGCAATCCCAGCTCATGCAGAGCACTCTGTGGATGTGAAAGATTAAGATTTCCTTGGGCCAAGTCGAAAGGGATTGCCTTCTGCATTTGGTGGTCAAGAAATCTGCTTTTTTAAGTGGGCTGCTTGCTAAATACTTCTTTTTAAAAAACATTTTATTTATTTATTTGAGAGAGAGCATGAGAAGAAGGGAGAAGCAGTGGATGAGGGAGAAGCAGACTCCCCACTGAACAGGGGGCCTGATGCAGAATTCAATCCTGGGACCCTGAGATCATGACCTGAGCCAAAGGCAGACGCTTAACCAACTGAGCCACCCAGACGCCCCTTGCTAAGTGCTTCTAAACCTGGGAGACAACACAGCTAGAAACATTAGGATCGTGGTAACCAACTGGTAATATTCATAATCATGATTAAGTTTAAAGATTTTACTCCTTTAACTGCAATGCCTCAATCTTTTCCTCCTAAATTAAAATTTGCTGTATATCCACAAGTTTCAGAAAAAATGAGGTTTGTGTGTGTGTATGTATGTGTGTATTATCAAGGAACAGTCATCCACTAGAAACCTACACTTGTATGAATACATATCCATTCCAGGTAACCAGGCATTATTGTTCATTTGTAGGAATATCTTCTCCAGAATATCCAGGCCCAAATTAACTGAAATATTATTAGGGTGATGTTTTAATTTCCTGTCTTAGTTCGGTCCTTTTTCCCCTTTGCCAAACAAAGAAACAAGCAAGCAAGCAAGCTAGCAAACAAACAAAAAGTTCCTGGAAATGCCTGGAATATACTGCAAAGCACAGCAAGGTGTTGCCGGGTTGGAATCCCTGCTCTCTGAAGTAGCAGGTGGCAGCAAGAGGACGCTCACAGAGCAGTGAGCCCAACCAGGCAGGAGAGAAATGAAGCCTCGCGGCAAAGGAGGACAGATCAGGACACTGCACAGTTTTGGGGCAAATGCCTATGTGAGCGGTGACTGAAGACCATGCAGCTCCAGGCAGTGCCTGACATTCACTATAGCCCATGCACTCAGCATGCGGGGAGCTCGTTCAGTCCTCCTGGAGGTAATGGTTGCTACTGGGAGTGCTCCAGAAGGACTGATGGCTACTGGGAGTGCTCTGGAGGGGCTGGTGGCTACTGGGAGTGCTCCGGAGGGGCTGGTGGCTACTGGGAGTGCTCCGGAGGGACTGGTGGCTGCTGGGAGTGCTCCGGTGGGACTGGTGGCTACTGGGAGTGCTCCGGAGGGACTGGTGGCTACTGGGAGTGCTCTGGTGGGACTGGTGGCTACTGGGAGTGCTCTGGATGGACTGGTCGCTACTGGGAGTGCTCCTGTGGGACTGGTCACTACTGGGAATGCTCCAAAGGGGCTGAGCACAAAAGAGCTTGGAGTCTGGGGAAGAAGATGGGGTCGGTGAAATCTGATTTTAATTTCAATTCTGTGCTTTTATTGTAAAGTAGAAAAAAACCCAAATACTTCCTATTCTGCTTACTGGGCATATATTCACATAGGACCATTTGGAAACCAATTCTTGTCATTTCTAAGCCTAACTCATTTTCATCTTTCCTAGGGCTAACCTCTGACTTTTTTAACCCCTGGGGAAATAAAGGCTTCCTTAGTAATGTTCTAATAGGGCTCTAAATGCAGAGATGAAAGAGAGGGGTTTGTAAATATGCTCTCTCTGCTCCTTTGTGCTCTCTTTAAGGTTTTCTACTCAAACTATTTTATACAAAAATGCCCCTGTCCGATTAGAGACTAAGTTTGAGCTACAGAAGGGAATGAAAACTTTGAGAAAGAAAATTATTTATTTTCCTTTTCGAAATTGGTGGCAAAGGGTAGGGAGGCTGAAGAAAGTTGGGGCAAAGCCCCCTTGCTTCTGTCTTTGTGTCAGAGCATCCACTGTTACAGGGGGATCTGGGACCCCAGGAGCACTCCCTCCCTCCTGGGTGAGGGCAGACCAACTTGATGAATGCAATGAATCGAAGGTCTGGTTGCTTCTGCTCTAACGGGGTTCCTCTAGTTCTCCCGCCAGAACCTACCTTTAAAAACCCTGTTTCTGGTTCCTGGATAGGAAGGTAGCACAGGGCCCAGGAAGTGTGTTTTTGGCACTGAGAGTGGAAAAGAAATGAATCATGCACCTTTTTCACTGCATTGTTCGAAGGTAGGATGAGACCACTCCCAGACACAGTTGTTAGGAAAAAATGTTCACAGCAATTCGTGAAGCCCTCAGAAAGCTCTAGATGAAAGAGCTTAAGGAAAATGGCAATGTATCAGAATAGGATGGAATCTCACAATGCAGCAAACTGGAATCATTGAGAGGTTCCAAAGTCATAAGCAAGGCTAATCGGGGGTCCATCCCGATGATTGAATTTCAAACAGGAACATGTAACAGATGTAACAGAGATAGTTTCTTGAGCACATTTACAGTCTTGCCTGAAGGGAGGCACGAAGGAAGGAGTGTTTACTCGGTGAGGGCATGGTCGGTGGGTTGTGGCACGAAGGCTCAGCTTGACCACCTGCCAGCTCTGTGCAACTGGGCAGGCCACTAGCCTCCCAGCACCTCCTTCGTCATTGTGTCTGGCAGGTGTCTGATCCCCACCCCCCGGAGCCTGACAGACAGCAGGCATTTAGTAAATATGATCCTCATCTGCCAAGAGAACCAGAAATGCATCTACATGAAAGCCTCACCACTGGTCTCCAAGGGAGAATTGCTCTGTTCTGATGGACAGTGGCTATTTTCATATTTAGGTGATTCTGCTGGGAAAACATTAAATTGCTCAGAAGGCTTCAAGGATTTCACTGGAAGCAAAATAATAGTTGAACCTAGTGTGGTGTTAATCTGTCCTTTAAAATGAAAAGCTATGATCAGTTCCATAAAATGTCAATCAAATCATTTACTTGTTTTGCCTATTAAGAGTGCCATGAATCACTCGCCCTTCAGTGGGGGAAAGTAGGCTCCCCAACAAATAACTACAAATTCACATGGTTGCTTGGACCATGTGACCTCAGAATTAGATAGCAGAAAGGGAGCTAGGAGAGTCTTCAAGCGTTAGGCTACTTTTGAGTTGAGTTTTAAACAGCAGAGAAAGTAGACTCCTCTATGTCTTCTTTTTTTTTTTTTTTTAAAGATTTTATTTATTTTATTCATGAGACAGAGGGAGAGACACAGAGAGAGAGAGAGGTAGAGACACAGGCAGAGGGAGAAGCAGGTTCCATTCAGGGAGCCCGATGTGGGACTCGATCCCGGGTCTCCAGGATCAGACCCTGGGCTGAAGGCGGCGCTAAACCGCTGAGCCACCTGGACTGCCCCTTGACTTGAATTTTAAAAGATATATGCAGATTTGCCAGGGAGAGATGGGGAACGTGGGGGTGTTAGGAAGAGGAATATTTTGCTTATGTTCAAGAGGCGACCACACTGACTCAGGCCAGCCTTAATACTCACCTGGTTCTCCTTAATGTGAAGTGACCAGTTGTTTCTTCTGCTCAGTTGCTATCTAAGTATTCTGTGCTATAGAGCCAGGACCTGGGACTGAACTCTTTTCTTTTGGTCATGATGGCACCTAAAGTCACAAAAAATGGTACAAGAGGCCCTAGAGAAGCAATGGTACTGTGGCATCATGGCTCCTCTGAGCGGGTGCATGGGTCAATTATCCTCTTTTTCCTGGCCAAGCCGTGTGCCCTGGCCAGGACTGTCTACCCTCCCATCTTTACTGAATAATCCTTAGAAAATAAAATCTACTAAAAAACAAAACCACGTAATATTAACCTAGGCTCCTAAAGCAACATTGATATAACCTCAACTTTGAAGTTAAGTGAATAATGATGACCTTTCTAAGGAGATTAAAGACGAATTCAACTGAATTCAGCTTATTAAAGGTAACCTACCCCCGCACTTGACATCTTCATAAAACATAGATGTTATGAATTGCATCTTTTAAAAATTACACAGCCATATGCCTTAATGTTGGCACATAAAGGGGCACACATGTATCTCAAATGAATTTTTTCTTCCAGTAACTGGGGCTCAAGAATGAGTACCTTTTCACTATTTCTAGTTGACTTTGGAGACAGATGAAACAGTTACCATTGTCCTCTTGTGGGCTTCTTCCCATGCTTCTTCTAACATTTATTGGACACTTAGTGTGCTGGTACTGTGTTAAATGCCTTATATTTATTTTCTCAGCTAATTCTCACAACCACTGTATGAGGCAGGTGGTGTTATTACTCTAATTTCCCAGATGAATTAACCAAGGCTTACAGAAAGGAAATGAATTGTTCAAGGTGATAGGCAGCTGGTAAGTGGGGTGGTTTGAATTTAAACCCAGATAATTACATTCTGGGCCCATGGTCTAACGCCCTCTTTTACTTGGTAAACTCTCCTGATAGACAGAAATTGCCATGCCTACCATAGCGTATGCAGATACGGGAAATATCGACTGAAATGAATTGAATGAAAATACAAGGTGTTTTACCTCTATGCCCCAGATAAGCGTAAACCAGTGGTTTTCAACAAGGGCCATTTTGTTCCCATCAGACATTTGAAATGTCTAGAGATATTTTCTTTTAAGATTTTATTTATTTCAGAGACAGCAAGAGTGAGAGAGATCACAGAGGGAGAAGCGGACTCTCCAAAGAGCAGGGAGCCTGATGTGGGACTCGATCCCAGGACCCTGAGATCATGACCTGAGATGAAGGCAGACACTTAACCAACTGAGCCACTCAGGCGCCCCAAGATATTTTCGACTGTCACAAGTGAAAGAGGTGCTACTGGCATCTAGTGATTAGGCCAAGGATGCATAGGGTAGTCCTCACAATAAAAAGTTATCTTGTCCAAACTGTCAATAGTGCCAAGGTTGAGAGATCCTAGTGTATTTCATTTTGGTAAACTTTTGTGAAACACTGAGGCAAGATTAGCTCTGATAACCATAGCAGCAAAAGACTGATGCTTATTACATGTTTATTAAAGTTTCTTTGTTTTTTAAGATTTTATTTACTTATTCATGAGAGACAGAGAGAGAGAGAGAGAGGCAGAGACACAGGCAGAGGGAGAAGCGGGCTCCATGCAGGGAGCCTGATGTGGGACTCAATCCTGGGACTCCAGGACCATACGCTGGGCTGAAGGCAGGAGCTCAACTGCTGAGCCACCCGGGGACTCCCATGTTTATTAAAGTTTCTTAAAGAGGTCTTGAACATTTTTATCATTGAATCCCTTTTATGAGTCGATGCTGGATGTTTTTAAAAATCATGCCTCATCTTGTCATTCTCTCAAGGACATGAGCAAGAGGTGAGTTGATACCTACTGTTCTGGAAATACTCTGCCAACCAGAAATGTGAGGTTTTGTGTAAGGCTTATGCATTATGAACTTTGTCTGAAATTTTCTTTGTACAGCTTAAATATTTTAAAGAAAAATATACAAGTAGACTTGTAGCACGTTTGCCTCCTGAAGAACATATTTATAAACATGAGCCAGCTGGATTAACCTAGCTGCATACCTGTGGAGTCACCAAACACACTAAAATTGTCACTGAATTTTGCATCTATTTAGGTTTACTTGGAATTATAAAAAGAGTTGCTACTGTTGTATGTTTATCTAGATTTGATGGACTATAATAAAGTAAATTTAGGAAAAGTTTTTTAGGCTTGCAGTGAAAAACTTTAGTAGTGGTGTTACATCTATAATTTATCCATGTGCTCTCAAGTAACATTGTACATGACTGTAAACAATCCCTTCTCAATAAATATATCCTTGTAACAGTGAGCTGTGATATTTACTTCTTAATGAAAAACAAAACAAAACCACAAATCCCCACTATTGCATTACTTTGTTTGCAGATCCTTAGTCAGCTGAATAGGTTGTGATGTTTGCTGTAATCATACATGTTGGAGTTTCAGGATGGTGCTGTGGGCAACCATTTGGTCCCACAAGTCTTTAAATGCACTTGTATTTCTTAAGTCATAGGTCCTTTGTAGCATTTGCAGGCTCATTGCCAAGAGTGATACAGAGTCATTCAGTGCATGTTGGCCAACTGATTTCTGCTTAGGTGGATTAAGTCTCTGGCTTAATAATATCAAGTACATAAATTGCAGATCAAAAGTTAAGTAGATAACATTAAAAATAAATATGTCCAAAAAAATCATGATCTGTTGATGTCATGAAGCTTTTCCTCCTAGCAGTTCTATGGTTGTAGATTTTACATTTAGGACTTTAATCTAATTGAGTTGATTTTTGTATAATTTGTGAGATAAGGATCCAATTTCATTCTCTTGCATATGGATATCCAGTTTTCTCAACACTATTGATGAGACTATTCTTTCCCATTGTGTGTTTTTAGCACTTGCTAAAGATCAGTTGACCATAAGTGCATGGATTTATTTCTAGAGAACCCTAAAAGTATAGACAATAAAAAACAAAGACAAGTGGTATTACATCAAACTAAAAAGCTCTAGACAACAAAATAAATAATCAGCAGAATGAAGAGAAAATCTGTGGAATGGGAGATAGTATTTGCAAACCATCTACCTGCTAAGAGGGTAATATCCAAAATATAGAAAGCATTCAACCAACTCAATAGAAAAAATAACCTGGTTAAAAAATAAGCAAAAGACCCAAGTAGTCATTTCTGAAAAGAAAACATACAAATGGCCAACTGTATAAAAAGATGCCCAGCATCATTATCAGGAAAATGCAAATCAAAACCACAATAAGGTATTATCTCATACCTGTTAGAGTGGCTAGAATCAAAAAGACAAGAAATAGCAAGCGTTGGGGAGGATGTAGAAAATGGGAACCCTTGCAAACTGCTGGTGGAAGTGCAAACTGGTGCAGCCACTGTGAAGAACAGTGTGGAGGTTCCTCAAAAAAATAAAAATATAATTACTATATGATCTAGCAATCCCACCTCTGGGCATACATTCAAAGAAAATGAAATCAGTATGTTGAAGCCATATCTTCACTCCCATGACCATAGCAATATTATTTACAATAACCAGGATATGGGGCGTGGCTGGGTGATGGGCAGTGAGGGGAGCACTTGATGGGATGAGCACTGGGTGTTATACTATATGTTGGCAAATCGAACTCCAATAAAAAATATACAAAACCCCCCAAAAAACAATAGCCAGGACATGGAAATAACCTAAATGTCTGAATGAATGAATGAGTAAAGAAATCTTCAAATATTGTGTGCGTATATATATATATATATATATATATGTAAATAATATATATTATATATATTTTGTAATATATAACATGTATTATATGTATTAAATATATAAAATATGTTATACATATACAATATGTAATATTATAGACATAATATATGTTGTTATAAATTTACATATTTATATATTTTCCAAATATTGTTTAGTCATAAAAAAGAAGGCAACCTTGTCATTTGTGACAAAATGAACAAACTTGTAAGACATTATGCTAAGTGAAATAAGACACAGAAAGACAAATAAATACTACATGGTCTCACTTATATGTGGAATCTAAAAAAGCAGACAGGGAGAATGGTAGTTGCCAGGGACTGAGGGGGAGGGGAAATGGAGAGATGTTGGTCAAAGGGTCCAAAATTTCAGTTACACAGGGTGAATAAGTTCCAGAGCTCTACTGTACAGCATGGTGATTATAGTTAATGATACTATATTGTGTACTTGAAATTTGCTAAGAGACTAGATTTTAAGTGTTCTAACCACACACACACACACACACACACAAGTATGTGAAGTTATGTGTGTGTTAATTAGCTTTGATTGTGATAGTCATTTCACAATGTGTATAAAAATATCATGCTGAACACCTTAAATATATACACGTTTTATTGTCAACTAAATCTCAACAAGCCGAAGAAAGGAAAAAATGGCTTAATTCATAAAAGTAAATGTGGTGTTAAAATAATTCCAAAATTTGCCAAAAAGTGTTAATAGGTATGATTAGATTTTAAAATTGAGGTTTGGATTGAAACACCTATTAGCATAGGCATTGTTAAGCGATAAAAGATCCTCTAAAGCAATGGCCTTATATTTCTATGACTAAATGACTTTGTAGATGCATAAAAATAAGCTTCAAGATGGCTTGTTGCCTTTAAGTAATGACATACAAGTAATGCCTTACAGAATTATAAGATAAACTATCTTATAATCTGAATATAGGAAAAATACAAAGTAAGTTGATCTAAAATAATAAAGTGTGTATTCTAGTTGAAAAGAATATTTATTCCCTAATATCCATGATGCTTTTTAGGTACATGCCTATAATTCCTTCAGCCTGGTTGGCCATGTCCCACCCTCTAAAACACACACAAACCTCCAACATTCACACCTAACTGATATTGTGTGAACACCCAACACTTCAGGGCAGCCAGTCCACACCCGGAGGCTGGTCATGGATCTGCAGCCACAAGAATGATGGGCTGGTTTGATGAAATTCCTTATTTCCTAAGAACTTAAATTAGAAATAAAGTAAGTATTATTAGTACCAAGAGAAAGAGACATGGGAGTTTCTGTGACTGTGGATGATGGAGTGCTAGAATAAAGATCCACACACACCTGCTGGTGGTGGGGTGAGGGTGGAGGTCCCTTTCTCCCTCCAGCCAGAGTCCAGTTATGGCATTGATTCTGAGTTCCATGAGTGGTCCCTCATCACTTCTCACATAAACACCTCCTTATCTGCCCTATCTAGAGAGATTTTTGTCTCAGGCAACCAGATGAACTGGAGCATCCTAAAGGAAAGGAACTTTTCCATCTGTTTGGGGAAGGAATGAAAAGCAAAAACTTCAAGGAATTAAACATTATTTGAGGTTTTGTTTGCTTGTTCATTTTTGCTGGAGACCTAAATGAAAGGCAAAGCTGATTTTGTAAGATGACTCATTTGTAAGATGATTCAATTCAAAATGTTTCAAAACCTTCCATTCTTCAAATATCCTCAAGGCTAAGGCATTCCTGGTACCTCATCTAGGCTTCTGATGGGGCTGAGGAGCTCACCCAAGCTTGCTGTCCTAGACATCATGTCTGAGGACTGTAGATCAGGGATTTTTACAGGGTTCTGATGCTAAATCTAATGGGGCATCTGGGAACCATAGCAAGAGGGACAAGATTAATTCTCAGTGTTATCATAATGCTATAATTTAGACCACCCATTACACCATTCACAGTAATTTCCCCCGCTGTACTTGACGTAGAGCTGCCGTTGGATGTGTGTCATACATAATCAGATGCCAAAACTACTATTAGCATTTTAAAGCTCTCGTGGCCCTGATTTATGCCTTCTTCTCCTGAGCTTCCCTAGTTAATATATAAAATATGTTAAGGTAATATTCACACCTCCCTTAATCTATAGGACAAATTAGAGGCAGCTTGGTGATGTGGTTTGTGAGGTTTAGGTGAGAGCTATCCCTCAATGTCTTTCTTACATGTCTGTGCCCAATGCCAGAAATTCAACCAATAAATCACCCCTCCAGTATATAATGTATGGATCAATAACTTTATGTGTTCATTCAGGTGACATTTGTGATATCTCAGACACTGTACAAGGCACTGGTAAGAAAAGGGGAAGTATGAAGGAAAGAGATAAAAATGAGTCAGACATAAATCCTTCCCTCATGAAGTTTATAATATAGCATCTACACAGTCATGAAAACATGAAAACAAATGTAGTGTCAGGGGAAAGCCTAGAATGCAGAGGGCTTTGTGGTGGAGAATCTTGGGATATAACAGGCTGTGGCTGTTAATGGAAGGTCTCACACATTCTAACTGTCAGGGTGTAGTCAGGAAAAAAGGGACCACACTGGGTATTCCAAAAAAGGGAGTTTAATATAGAGGCTTGGTCTCAGAGGTATGGATGTGAAAAGGTTAAAGGGGAATCCTGAGGTAACCCTGACATACAACTTCAGGAAGCAGGTGCCACCCTATAGCTTGAGAGAGTGAGGGAAGAGATGGGGTTTTCAGAACCTAGAGGCTGAGAGAAAGGGTCTTATGGAGGTAAGGTTCAGGCTTCTGAGGAGGGCCATTGAGCTGCTTTTAGGACCCCTGGGGCACACAGTTGGGCTGTTTCTGGGAGCACTGGACCACACTGACACCACTGTGTGGTGCTGACAGGAAGCAGATAGGAGGCAAAAAGTTCCTTCTCTCCCGCCTGCTTGTTTTGTAGTTTCTTTCTAGTGTCTTCTAGACAGTTAGCAGAGTCTAATAGTAGGCAGCTGGCGAAGGATTCTAAAACGATGGGATACAGAATCAAAATACAGCATCATACGAGTTGAAAAGACTGGATTTGGAGCTGAGAACCAATAGCAAAACAACCAATCCACAGGTAATAGGAGCTTTAAAATCTCTTTCCAGAAATAGAATTTTTCAAAAGTTTTAAGACAAGGGTGAGACTAATCTTGCTATACGTACAGAGGCCAGATTAGTTGAGAATTGAAGCCCTAGAGTAGGGATGAAAGTCAGGAAATTGTGGCAGATTGCGTTTTCCAGCACACAACATATCTCCCATCCCACAAGCTCTTCTTCCAAATGACTTTGCCACTTCTCCAATTGCAAGAGGGCATCTACACTCAATCTTCTTGAATTGGCTGGGCTTGGGATTGTGAAAGAAGTGATGATTTGTGACTTATGAGACTAGGGAAGGAAAGTTTCTATAGGTTCTTCCTACTGTTCTTTAAGGTTCTCAAGCTTAGAATCTGGCCACCATGCTGCGAGGAAGCCCAAGTAGCCATAGAAAAGACCAGGTGTAGACATTCAGCTGGCAGCCAGGATCAACCCTTGGACACAAGAGTCAATGAGCCATCAGATTGTCACAGCCCCCAGACATCTTGTTACTCCAGTATGGTCTTTCTACCTGAGTCCCCATAGAGTCTGTGATCATGGTGCATGGTTGATATTTTACACCACTGAGTTTGGGATGGTTTGTTAAGTAGCAAAGGTAGATGGAACAGGAATTAAGACTATAATCTCCTCAAGAGAGGATAAAGACATGCTACTGGGCAATGTAATGGGATGGAGAAAAGAGGAGAGAATGAAAGATGATTTTGAAAGTAGAATGGGCAATATTTGATGGCTATTGATGATGTTGGTTGATAGAGTGTATCAAAGAAGGAATAGATTGGGGCAGTATGGTGACGGGGCAGTGAGATATGTTTATCTATAGTGTGTGTGTGTGTGTGTGTGCGTGTGCGTGTGTGTGCATGTAATATTCTATTTTGTTTCAGAAAGAATCAGTATAACAAATAATAAGTTTAATTCTAGATTGGTAGCATCATATGGGTGTATGTGGTGAAAGTGCTTGCTCAGGATGTGAAAATGGAGATCTGGAGACAAGGTATAAATATTGGAGTCATCATGTACAGAAGGTAAATATCTCACCTTGTAAAGAAGGGTAGAGTAAAAATAAAAGGTGGGTAAGGACAGAATTCTGAGTGAAGCTGACATTGAAAAAGGCAAGGGATGATCACAGGAGAGCCAGAGAGTCATCTTTTTTTTTTTTAAGATTTATTTATTTATTCATGACAGACACACACACACACACACACACAGAGAGAAAGAGAGAGAGAGAGAGACACCCTGGGTCAAAGGCGGCACTAAACCACTGGGCCACCAGGGCTGCCCTAGAGAGTCATCTTGAAGAAATCACCAATGAAGAAAATTTCAGCAAAAATTCAATTGTTAGAAGTGCCAAATTATGCAAAGAATGGCTAGGGTAAGGATGGGAAAGAGAGCATGCATTAGTTCCCTATGGTTGCTGTTAATAAAGTGCCACAAGCTAGATGGCCTGAAACAATAGAAATTTATTCCCTCACAGGCATGGAGACCAGAAGTCCAAAGTCAAGGCATTAGCAGGGCCCTGCTCCCTCTAAGAGTTCTAGGGAAGAATCCTTGCTTGCCTCTTCTGGCATCTGGTCGTGGCATCTGGTCTGGTGGTGGCCAATCTTTGGTGTTCCTTTGACTTAAGAGACACATCACTCCAATGTCTGCCACATGGCATTCTCCCTGTGTGTCTCTCCATGCCTCTTCTTACAAGGACACCAGTCATATTAGATCAGACCCCATCTTAATTAGGTTCCCTTCACAGGTTCCATGTGGAATCCAGCACCAGTCATCCTCAGAGATGGTTGGAGAAGCAACAGTTTCAGGGAGGGTTGGGGGACCTGCAGATGGCATTGCATGGAAGGGGAGGAGGAATCAGGGTATTTGGGTAGCTCTCTGAAGCAGTTGACCAGCAGAGAGGAAAGTAGTGGCAGCTCACAGGGAAGGCAGGTAGGTGTTTCCTCATCCTTTTTCCGGGATGGGAGTAACTGGGGAAAGTTTATAGGCTGGAAGAGTGGAGCCAGTCCATAAGGCAAAAGTGAAGAGGGAAAATGGATGGAGCCAGGTCCAGGGGAGGAAAGGAGCCATGGGGTCTGGCTCAAGATTGAGGAGCTGACCTAGAAGAAGGAGGACTGGCAGCCCAGGATAGAGATGTCAGCCCAGGGGGCCGACCAGCAACCAGAATGAAGAGCAGATGGAGCTGGACAGGCTGCAGACTCAAAGGGGCTGCTCTTTTTTCCTTCTCGGTGGCTCTAGATCTGTTTCATTGTTGTCTTAGTTTTAAGGCAACTATGAAAACATACCACTGCCATCTGGCTCCTCAAAGGCACGGAAACTCTGGCGCTTGTTTCAGAAGCCAGGAATAAGCAGTCAGTGCCATGTCCAGGGCTGATGTCAGCTCTGGTGACAATGGGAACACACTTGGGGGTCCCTGTGGGAAGCCAGTTCCCCTGAACATGCAGAAAAGTGAAGGAAAAGAAGGGAGAGGACAAAGGAGAGGCCCCAGAACACAGTGAAACAAGTTGACCAACGTCAGGTCTGGAGCTTTATTCATTTGGGGTGGGGCTGGAGATGCAGAGTCCCAGTTAGAGGAAGTTAAGGAATTTCACATGAGTAACTGTTGGCACGTCCTGTGTTTCTGTACTCTGAGCTAGATGGGCTGTTTCACATGAAGCACTCTTTTTTTCTTTTTTTTTCTTTCAGAAAAATGGTGTTGGTGGGTTTTGAGGGAGTTGATTTATCCCATCTGAATTCTGGACTCGTGGAGAAGGATATATAGAATTCAGGTAGGGGTCAAATTTGCTCATTTCTGGAAAAACTGGATAGAACAGGGCTACTATTTGAGCCCAAAATGAGGTTCTTACTCTTTTCCTCCCAAATGGAACTTATTGGCTGGGTTCACAGGGCCAGCAGATGGATAACACCTGCTAGGGTGACTTCACAGTCTGAGGGGACACAGGGTCTGGAAGAAAGGATAGAAGAAGCTCTCTCACGAGCAGCGTCCTTTACTCCTGGACCCCAGCTCTCAGATGAATGGGGAGCACAGTGGTCAGACTCTCATCATCTGACTTGTTATATATGCCTTCTTTGTCCTCCTCAGGAAAGAGCTCACAGGGATGGACGGGAGGCAGCTGCTTGTCCCCAGTGCTCCTACAGGAATGGATGTGTTGGTGGAAGTTCTTATTTTGTGGGTTGGCAGGGAGGTAGGGAGAGGGATCCCTCCCCTAACGGACATCCTGTTGTTGAATACACATGATGAGGTCTATTTCCGTTGTGAGCCTATTTTTCTGGATAATATCCATGACCTGTGGAAGATTTCATTTTCTTGGGAGAAAGTCCAACACAGGTGAAAAACCCCCAGGGTTCAGAGTCAGAGAGCTAGTTCTGTCTCCTAGGCAATGGGGACCCCGGGCAATTTACTCAAACCTCTTTGAGTAATAGATCCCCTATCTCTAAAATGAGAACACATTGATTAGGAAACATAACTAAATACTTACTGAATGAGTCAGGCTAGGCAAGGTCATGCTGCAGCCACATCTCATGGCTTGACATACACGGTGACTTCTGTCCCACACTCGTCTATGGTTCTCGGCCACTCTCAGGGCAGCTGTCGTCCACGCAGTGGCTCTGGGATATAGGGTACTTCGTTCAGTTCTAAGGCACCTCCATCCAACTGCTTCTATGGTCCATGGCAGAGATTATAGGGGATGTTCGCTAGCAACAAACTGAAGAGCTGGCCCCAAGTCCGGCCCTACTGCAGGAGTGCCAGCTGAGTGCAATCTTCCTGTGTGGCCAGGGAAATAGAGCTTAATATGGATGAGTGTGTGGGTCTCTACCTCATCAAGCACTTATCCTTTTCTTCTAGGAGCCCTCCTGTTCATTTATATGACATTGGGTTTTCAAGCTGAGAAGAGATTGGGGAGCTGAGGGCTTTTGGCTCAGCATTCATTGCAGTGAATCTCACTGTGGGGGTGGTCATGTCTTCAATACGTGATTTTTAAAAAAAAACTCTATTATTTTTTTATTCATGAGAGAGACAGAGACATAGGCAGAGGGAAAAGCAGGCTGCCTCTGGGGAGCCCGATGAGGGCCTCGATCCCAGGACTCCAGGATCATGACCTGAGCCAAAGGCAGACGCTCAACCACTGAGCCACCCAGACGTCCCTCCTATATGTGATTTTTACAAATTGGGGAAATACTTGCTTGAAACATTGGTGTACAGGGTAATAACATTTTCTTGATTTTCCTAAGCATTACCAGATTCAAACATTTCACACTTACATGTCCCAGTTTTTGGCCCAGGAAATATTTTTATGATTTTGTAGCCAAAGATCTTAAGACTCTGGTGAGGAGAACAATCAGGATTTCTTATCTTAGGAGAGGTGCCTGGCCTTGGAGAAGGAACTGAAGCCCACTTCTGCATTCTCCTGCCAGTATGTCCTGTTTATTCTCACCTCTCCTTGCTCATGTTGATCTCTTGGTTCACAGTGGCTTTCTTCTCTCCACTTCTCTCTTCCCAACCTTATGTTACAAGCTTAGATCCTATTTACCCACAAAGTTTTGCTTGATGGTTTCAGCTCTCCTTGCACAAATGACTAAGCACTTCAAATCTGAACCATGAAATTTGGAAGTTAACTACATCTATTTGTTCTCTAAGTGTTCACTGTGTTAGTCTTTTTTTTTTTTTTAGTATAAAATTTTTTGAGGCAAAGTCCATCTTTCCCAATGTATTCAGCTAATATTTTGAATGTCTTGTGGGGGGATATAGTTCCCAATCTTGAGAAGCATGGAGTCTGGCAGAGGACAAATCTATGAATGAATCACTTGGCTCTTGGGTAGATGTGTCCAAAGACCCATCTCTCAAAACCATGGAGTTTGGGAGAATAGCTTTAGACTGGGGGTTAAGTCTGTATCCCTCAAAGGGACGAATAGCAGCATAGTTATGGCTTAAGAATTAGATCTGAATGTTGCTGATTTTCCAAGTCAGGATGGATTTTGGCTGAGGAAAAGCTATTATTCTACGAGAAAGAAATGGTATGTGCAAAGATCAAGGGGAATGGAGAATAGTATATTTTGGCTGGTGAATAGTTTGCATCCACTGGGAAGGTAAGGCTGGATAGGGTCAGAGTTTCACTCTGGGAAGATTAATGTGGCATGAGATTTAGAGCATCCTGGAGGTAGAGATACTATTTAGAAAGTAATCCCGACAGCCCAAGTAAGAGGTAGGATGGCTCCAACTAGGGTGGGAGGGGTGAAAATAGGAAAGGACAAATGATAGCTACTTACCATAGTTAAGAGAATTACAAGCCCAGTGTGCCATGATAGTCGAGAGCTTCATGAAGGATGAAACCAACTGTGTCTTGCTGCAGAGAGTGTAAGAAACTCTTGCATCTGGTTATTAGGTGTTTTGAAGTAGCAAGTCACATCTTGGTGGAACCTGTGGCCCTTATGAGTACATACAATTTGATAAAAATTACTGTTTGATTTTTGGAAGGCTTCTCTCATTTACCATGAAAGTTCATGTCATAATGATTATTATCCTTTGATGCATAACAACTGACGTCCAGAATTAGGGGCTTGAAATATCCACCTTTTAATTATATCTCACAGCTATTTGGATTATTGGGAGTCTGGGTAAGCCTTGGCTCAGCACTTCTTTTGTTTCATGTAGAGTTGACTGGAGCTGGGGGTCATAAGCGGCAAGTAGGCTAGTCTGAGGAGTAGGTGAGCTGGCTTTGCTCAGGTGCACGAGATCTAGAGCAGTCTGCTGGAAGGGTGAGCACACTCGTCAGCCCCTCTCCTTCTCAACATTCACAGATGTCCTTGAGTCATGAAGGCTTTTCTTTGTCATTAGTGCTGTCAGAGGCTGCCCTGGAAATTATGCCTTCAAGATTCTTGGAAGCCATCTTTTTTAATAGAGAATTTCTGTGAGGTCAGCCTCAGACATCTTTAGCCAGATGTTTGTCTGTTTGAAATGATCTACGAGACACCACCTTAGATCTTCTGTGGTCTTAACAAAGAGTCTTGCACTAACACCCTGGCTGTGATCTTTGCCCTGAAGCCATTTTTTTCCTTTGCGAATCTTTTGCTGTGAGAGGCTAAGGATAAGAAGGAGTTTTATTTTCAAACCTAGCAAGCCCTGGCTCCTTCATATTTTCTTTATATTCTGCTAAAAACATGAACAGTTTCCCCTTTGGTTCTTCTTGGTCTTCTTGAATTTTACTGTTGGCAACCCAAAGAAGAGTTCTATATGCTTCCAGGAAATGTCCTCGGCCAAACTCATGAATTTATGGATATACCTTCCATTTTCCACATTACTACAAGAGATGGTTTCTTCAAACAGCTTCCCCCTTCTGGATCATGGGTCACCTTTCCCCTAGCCTCCAGGAACACTTTTTCATTATCCTTCGTTTCCACTAACAGATGTTGGGAAGCCTTCAGACCTTTCTCTATCTGACCCTGCATGTTGTAACTTTTGTTACAGCAGCGTGCCACTTATGGGTAACAAGTGTTCCTTTGTTTTCTTCCCAGTAAACTATGGCTGTGTAACAAGCTAACACAATATGTGGTGACTTAAAACATAAACAATTTTGTTAATTTCATAGTATGGGGAGTGAAGAATTTGAGGAAGACTTAGGTGGATAACTCTTCCATTTCATGTTGCATTGGCTGGGATTATCTGATATTTAGCTACTAGCTAGGGTAGGCTGGAGTCTTAGGAAGGCTTTTCTCAGAAGCCTAGCACCCTGGCAGGGATAAATAGAAGGATGGGTTTAGCTGGGCCCCTCTACTGCTCATGTCACCTCAGGGCCTCCCCATAAGCTGTCTAAGGCAGGACTGTTGGACACCGTACGAGGCAGTTCAGGTCTCTAGGAGACCAGGGCAGGAGCTGCCAGTTCTTTTGAAAGCTATGCCCAAAATTGGCCTACTGTTATTTCCTCCTTACCCTACTAGTCAAAACAGTTATAGACTAGCCCAGAGCCTGGGGGCGAAGGGAAGTGGTGGTGAAATAGTCCTCTTCTAAAAATTATCAGCAAATATGTTTTATTAGCATTTAGCATAGAGCGTTAAGAGTCAATACCTCTTAACTTACTGAATACGAATCAGCCACCCCAAATAAATGATAGAGTATGGAGGGGCCTTTACAGTAGAGGTAGAGTCTTAGTTTCTATGGACTTGCTCCGTGAACTTGGGTAAATCTCTCCACCTCACTGAACCCCAGTCCTTGTACTTGCAAAATGTAAATGATACTCTCTTACATGCCACATAAAATCGTTGTATTATGTACCACATAAAAATCCTTAAGATTTTATAAACTCTAGATTGTTCGATGTTCACGATAGTTTTAGTGATAAAGCCTGAGAGCTTTGGGGGCAGACAACTGGGTTTCGCCTAAGCTCTGCCATGAGATCTCCCGTGAGGCCTTGGTCAATGCTCTAATTCATCCGAGCCCTGATTCTGTTCATCAGAAAATGGCTGTTACAATCCCAATCTTGCATAGCATGTGAAGCATAGTAGACCTGATTGATGGTTCTAGAAGTTTTGCTGTTGTAGTTGCTACCCTTTTACACTCTGAGCCTGGAAACCAGGGTTAGTTGTCTGTGCACCTCATGTCAGGATTTCTGTGTATGAGTCAGGACAAGTGGAGTCATCCCATTGGGGAGTGAGCACCTTCATAAACAGGGCAGGGAAAGGACAAATGTTTGAAGATTCCACCCCAAACCAAGTCTGCTCGCTGCCATGCATCTGAATGCGTAAAAGGAGAAATACACTCGAGCACTGTTTCTCCCACAGCCACGTGGTTGCTCTCTAATGAGACAGCTTGTTACCTCTTGTTAAGGACAGGATTTAGCAGTAAAGTCCTCCGTCCGCGTCTATCACACAGGTAATCCTCAGTGGGTGTGCCGTGAGTGATCAGTTGATGTTTAATTAACGTGTGAAACTTTCTTGTTAAACCTAAATTAAATTTGTAGTGCATCTACTTGAGATCACTTAGAACGTTGTCAGGACAACATTTTCCTTGGCTGAAACGCCGTATCGTTAGCTTGGACGCCAGAGTTTTGAATACAGACAAGCAGAAGAACACGAAGGCGGGACCTTGCAGGTAAAGCCAACAGAAGTGGCTTAGTGTGGCCACTAGTAGCAGGGGTCTCATCCCCAACCATCCTTCTCTTTGTGAAATCTTTGAGCACCGAGTGAAGCCACCGCTCTGAGTGTGGTCCCCAGGCCGGCAGCCTCGGCCGCACCTGGTAGGAATGCCTGTTCTTGGCCCCTGTCCTGCACTCCCTGAATAGGAAAGCCTGGGATGGGGCCCTGAGACTGGGGTTCTCACAGGCCTCTTGGTGATCCTGGTGCCCCACCAGTTTAAGAACCACTAAGCTAAGGTCTGGTGTTGGGATGGAGGAAACAATGAGCATAAACCATTCCTTGAAAACTTAAATTCATCTCATCACCACCTAGAAAAACACCTACACCCAGACAAAATCTGTATCTTGGCAGTTTTTTCTTCCTTTTGTGTCTTTATTATATTTAATGTGTCAGTCAAAAATACCTGGTTCCCATGGTGAAGAGTAATTGGGATATAAATGCATAGGTATAGGTATAAATTCTGAGATGCTTGCAGGAGTTCCACGTTCACTTGACATTCAATGGGAAAAGAATGCTGTTTTCTTCTGCTTGGGCTGCATTTCCTCCCCCTCTTCCTATAAATTGGTTTAGCCACATCCTTTAGTTTATTTGCTCTGCTCTCCCATAACTCTGGAATTCGGGCACATCAGAAGCCATCCGTAAGCCCCAACGTGGGAGAGTGAGCATCATACATCCTCAGCCCCGGTGCGGCCCTGTGATAAATTTAAACCAGAGCACTTAAGACATGCTGTGAACGAGCGGGGAGAGAAGTAAAAGCAGCCGTTTGTGATGTGGGTGGTGACTTGGGGAAGTGTCTGCGGAGGCTGGAAGTAGGGCGGAGGGAGGAGACGGTGTTTCTCTGTGGCAAGTGCCATCTCCAAGCAAAGAGGGTTTTCATCTCTGAGCTGAAGGCACACACCTGTGGTTGCCGAGAGGCATGGGCCACATCTCACCCAAGCACAGAATCGGGGCTGTTGGGCAGAGGCTGGCCTCCAGGTGGGGCAGAGGGGAGGAGGGTGGTTCCCGGGAGGGATTACAGAACAATTTCTCTGGAAAATAGGACAGAAGAGGCAAAACAACAAACCGACCTCGCTCCTAGTCTTTCCAGACACAAAGGCAAAGAAGAGGATGAGGGAATTGAGCCTAACGTCAGGGAGAGATAAAGAGCTAGCTCGTGACCAGGCACACTGTAGGTAAACCCGGTTATGCTTCGATTTGGCAAATGACCTGGACTGTTTGTCAAACACGTGGGGTTCTGAGCCACCAGGCTGTAGTGTGGACCAGTCACCAGTGATTGCATTTCAGAAAGATGTATAATAACTCTTCCACACTGAGAATTGTTTTATTTTTAAGAATTTCCCTGAGAATTTCCATTGTCTCCCTTAGCTTTCCCTCTTTCATTTCTAGGAGGTTCTCACTTAGCACAACAAGAGCCCCTTGGGTAGAAAACGCAATGGTTATTACATCTGAGACTCAGGACTTGCATTGAAGCGTGGGGTAAACTAGTCACTTTCTCCGGCGGCGTCACTGTGATGGCCAGCTGAGCAATGGAGATGTCCCAGGGTCAGGAGGGACAGTCTCACACACAGACCCTTGCTCTTTCTTGAAAGCTGCAAGAGTGAATGTGACTGGCATAAAGCACTTTGCAGAAATTATGACAACCTGCAGTCTAGATTATTCTAGTGATAGAAAACCTATTGCATTTCATAGAAACATTATCACAGAAACAGGAAGGGCCCTTCCTCCGCCCCACAAGCTAAATGTCCCCTATCACAAACAACTTCTCAAGACAAGGCAGCCTCGACTGGAACCAGTTCCCATAATTGGCCACAGTAGGTTTTTCTTTACCCTAGAATGCTGGCAAGAGGCTGAGGATGTGAGAAGCAAGGGGAGGAGGTAGGTTAGGGAGATAAGGTGATGAATTACTTTGGTTTCCCAGCTGACATCTGTTTTATTTTTATTTGGGGGGTTAGTCTCTGTGGTTTGAGGGCTCTGTTCAGAAAGCTAAAGTTTCTGAAACTTTATGTTTTTTAAACATAAAGTTTATGTGATGGGGGACGGAGAACATGCAATGCTTCTAAGACCTTTCTACTATGTGCCTTCTCTCTCTCTCTCTCTCTCTCTCAGCCAGGTGCAGGCAAGGGTGTGGCGGGCACAGGTGCCCTGTGAGTGTGTCTGCTGGGCACCCTAGCCCCTATTCTATACTGGGAGTTGACTGGACTGGGATTGTGAACCAGGTTTCTCCTTCTCATTCAACTCAGACTTGCTGAATTTGCTTTGAATCTATAAGATGGGGTGTGGGCTTTCCATATAATAGGGATTGAAAAAAATAATGAGATAGAAGGAAAAAATGTCCATGCTATTTAAATACAGTGTTTACAGAGTATTATTTTGAGACTGATTTTATATGTCCTACTAGTTTACAAATATTCTATAGGATTTTAATATGACATTTTAACCTTCATAATTAAGTCTTGAAAGGAGAGGGCCCTCTGTAGCTAATTTGTCTCAAAAATCAGCTTATTTTACTGGTGGATAACTATAGTTAAAGTTATTTCTGGTCTTCATGACATTTGACACGCATCATTGTCAGACAGGATGGGTACTCTTATTGAGAAGTCGTAATAGAAGAGCGCGAGCAACAACACTGTGCGTATATGAGCCGTCATTACCACCACACCATCTACCGCATCATTGGGGGAAGGAAGACCTGACTGGCAGTTTGCACATGACTTCCCTCCTTCTCAGTGCTAAGCTTACCATGTCCTGGGAGCATTGCCTACACACGATGGCAGCCTCGGCCCTGCTCTCCGCTCTAGCAAGATGACTCCAGGGGATGTGCATGCCATCAGCCGATGGCAAAGGAGGGGTGGTCCCTGGAAGTAAGTGTTCTCTACAACTGACCCCAAGTTGGAGACTCAGAGAGAGAGAGAGAGAGAGAGAGAGAGAGCAGGGATGGCTGACAGAGGGGAGAGACTTGCTGTGTCAGACTGATTAACTGACTGCCCTCTCCTTCCCCAGGCCCTGGGGGTACCCAGGGAGGCCAGCCAGTTTGGAGGTCCAGCCTTTGATTTTTCAAAGTAAACTTTTGTTTATTAAATAGGCACCTCCAAAGGAAACTTTTGGTCTGATTTGCTGTCCCCAGTGTTACAGCCACCCTCCCCTTTACATCCCCAGGGCACATCCTTCATGATGAGTACATCAGCCCTCTTCCCTAAGAGAGGAGGGAGCTCAGGGTGGCAGCCCCCAGCAAGGCATGGGAGACGGTGATGTCCACTCTTTGGTGTGATTCATTCCCATTTGGCTCTGACAGCGACCAGGCTGGAGGAAAGGCAGGAGGGAATACACAATTGGCTTGGCAAATGATCCCCCCCACATCTCCCCTTCCCCCTGCCAACTGTAGGCTCTTGGGCTCGGTCCGGGCAGCGGGGTCAGTACTCAGAGTCCAGTGCTGCCAGGTTCCCAGGGCCCCATCATGCTGACATCACAGAGTGCAAAGGGAATTCTCTTCATCATGTGTGAAGCATGGGCATTGGAGGGCTGCCCGTCATCTCTCCTCCCAGGCTGCAGGTGTTTATGGCTCTTCAACACACCACACAAACACACACCCCTCAGAGGTTAGGGGAAGCTTGGTATTTCACAGGTTGTTGGAAGTTAGTAGCATTTTGGAGGCTAGTGTAAATGAGTGGTTCCTAAGCACCACTTTCTACTAATAAATAAAGCTGATTTCAAGACAAATTAGCTGGTGGCGGGGGGGGGGAGCTCTCCTTTCAAGATTTGATTACGAATATAAAATGCCTTATTAAAACCTGTAGAATGCCCGTAAACTAGTATGGCATGTAAAATAAACGCCAAGCCAGAACTCATAATAAACCTTGCATTTAAATAGCCCAGTATTTTTTCCCCTTGTAATTTATAATAATTTTTCGATCCTTTTTTTTATCACAAAAGCCCAATGTTTGCATTTCGTGGATACGGGGAGAAAAATCAGCAAGTCTTTTGGAGAGGAGTCTAAAGCTGGTTGTGCATCTGGGTCAGGGGACAGGCAGGCAGAATGCTGGGCTGCCCTCGGACCCGGGGCATCAGAGACTCTCAGCCCCGCGATCCGTACGTCTAACGAGTCCCACGTGCAGTTGGTAAGTGTGCCATCCGGTGTCCTCAGTACAGGGCAGGACTGGAGATGGGAACCACCAGAGAGGTCCTGGGTCCTGGCTGTAGCCAAGAGAGTGCTTCTGGATTTTTTACTTATCTCTCAGTCTGGTGATTTTCTTGGATTTCCTGCCCACTTCCTGCTTCCATCAAAGCCTAGTTGTAACTTTTGTAAAAATTAAAATTTCGATTGGCTCCAGAAAAGCAATTCCTCTTTCTCCTGTGCACAGGTTTTTTTTTTTTTTTTTTTTTTTTTTTAAACTCCTTGGAGGAGAAACGTGTATGAGTGTGAGAAACCAGCCAATCACAGCAGCAAGTTAGAGGCAGGTTGGGGTACCGTGTGTACCAGGCCGGCTGCCCTCGGCTCCTAACATTTACCAGCTTCATGCAAAGCAGAAGGGTCCTAGAGAGCTCTCAGCACCCTGGTGACGTGTGTGGCCTGGAGGGCAGTGTCGGAGCACTTGGAGGAGGCCGACAGTAAGCAGAGGTCAGATGCACGAGTGGTGACACAGACGAGTTGTCATCTGAAGGGGGGGCCAGCATGTGGTGGGGGAACAGGAGTCCTTGCCAGGCTTCAAAGTCTTCATGTAGCAGGCAATGTCCGGAGGAAGGCCCCCGCCACCCGCTCCTCCCGGAGTCATGCAAGCCTGCCTCACATGCATCTGTGTGTTCTCTTAGAAACCGTCAACCTGCTGCACAGAAACACGTGTCCCTGGGTGGCCTCTGATACGGTGTCCACACCGAGGACAAAAACAGCAGTCTGGGATTGGAAGCGGTCGGGAGCAAGGTCCTGGGCCCGCTGACCAGGCGGCGGCGGTGCCCTCCCCACCCATCACCCCAGGATGAAATCAGCTTTCCAAACGGTCCCTTTGCGCAGGAGTTTCCAGCCGCTTGGAACTCTCTGTTCTCCTCTGCAGAGCCTTTCAGGGAACTCGGCATGATGAGCGCCAGATGAGGAAGGCAGATGTTTTTCTCATCTCCACCCACGGCACGACTGTTGTTTGCCAAGCGAGGGGATCAAGACCCAGTTCTGTGTGGGCGGGGCTGGGGGCAGCTGGGCCACATGTGTCGGTGGAGTGGGGGGGCAGGGGGCACCCCTCTGAGCAGCTGCCTGGCCAGGCTGAAAGAGAATGGCTTTCACTTTGACTTCATGGCCAAGGCAGGGCTGGACGAGGGTGGGGAGAGAAAGACTGCACATTGGTTGGGTGAACAATATTGGCTAAATTTAGAGCCATTTACGCTCGCCAATTCTGAGTTTTGTAGTATTTTTGAAGCAAACACAACTCAGTTTTTGGCAGGGAAGTGATGCTTAGAATCGAAAAGGAAAAATTAAAAAAAAAAAAAAGTGCTTGGTAGAACTGGCAGGAGAGCCTGCTGCTGGGGACGGATCTCCACGTTCCGGGGAGCCATCCTCAGCGCCCGACCCGGGCAAGCAGCTGCTTGCTGTCCACATCCTCCCTGGTGGCTCCGGCTGCCCCGCCGCTGAGAGCCGGGGCCGGTGCTTCATTTATCTCTTCAGCTGGGGACAAATGTAGATCCTTGGAGGGTGCTCTCATCCCAGGGCGCTCTGGCCTCTGTGCCGCCCGGCCTCACATCCCCCCGAGAGCAGAGTCCCTGGCAACGTCTCGGGGGCTGGCCGGGGAGGGGGCCTAGCACCGGGGTGTTCAGCACCCAGGGGGCATTAGGACTAGAAGGTGCCTGAGTGCCACTCAGTTGGCTGTGCCCAGTTCCACGGGTCCCGGGCTCCTACCGTGTGCAGGGAATCGGCTACGGCGGGACGAGAACCAAACACGGGCCAGACCCCTTGCCTCCAGAGGATGGACTGTGCGGTGGCGGACACATGGAAGAAGGTCGCACGGGGGACACTCAGCAAGTGCCCCCGAGGAGAGGGAGAGCCACCTCCGGCCTCTGTGTTTCGGGAGGACAAAAGGCGCAGGGGCTTGTGTGGGTATTTCCAACCTCCGGGCCCTCTCCGTGATCTCTCTTTCTTGCCGACAGCTGTTGGGGCCTGGGGACTGGATTTGGGACAGATGAGCATCTGCTGATTACCCCCCCCCCCCCACTGTGGCTGCTGTGTCTTGGAAGCATGTGGCAGCCCCAGGCTTGGGGAAGGGGATTTGGGTCATCAGATCCAAGGAGCCCACAGTCCAGTGACAAGGTTCAGTCTTTCATTTCTCCTAGCACCGCCCCTTGAGGGCCATCCACACATGGGTGAGCTCTGGAGGGGCTTGTGGGACCCTGGGGCAGGCGGTACCGAGGTCACCGCCATCCCCCATCCCCGTGGACAGCGCCTCAGTGTGGACCGCACCCACCCATTGCCCATTAGTCCGTTTTCCCTTGAGCCCCCCTCCCGCACGCCTGTCCAGGCCGTCCTCCTCCCCAGGAGGCTCTCTGGAGCCCCCAGCGACATTCCCTCAGGGACCGAGTGTCCCTCCCACCCCTTTGTTTCATAGCTGAGCTGGGAGAGACCCCGATTTCTCCATTCTCAGGTCCCCGCTGGCTTCTGCAACTGGCGAGAGGGCAGCTTTGACACAGACACACAGATCTGGGTCTCTGTGTCCCCCACCCCCACTGCCCTTCCTCTTCCCCACTCTTCCTCTTCCTTCTCCCCACTCCTCCTCTCCCTCTTCCCCATCCTCTCCTCCCTTCTCCCCATCCCTCTCCCCCTTCTCCCTTCCTCCTAACCCCCTCGAGCCCTCCCCCTCCTTCCCATTTGGTTGCTGTGATTCCCATCCCCCTCCCTTCCCGCTCTCTCCCCCTCCCCCTCCCCTTTTCCTACATTTTCTCCCCCTTCCTCCTCACTCTCCCACCTCACCCCACCCCTTCTCCCAGAGATGCAGCTTGTCCGCAGGAGGGTCAGGGCTGCATGCAGGAGGAAGGCAAGGCCTCATGTCGGCCTCAGGCTCACCTGGCTTCCCTTAGGGAGATGTCTACCTCTGGAGGTGAGCAGAGAGGTGCAGGGGAAAGGAATGGACGTACGTCTGTGGATTTGGAGATGGAAGGGCTCTGGAGGAAGGACCCCTCCGAGGCCAGGTTGGAGGAGGGCCACAGGGGCTGTGCAAGGGGCAGGTGCAGAGGGAGGGGGGCTGAGGCACGGATGCAGGGGCCAAGTCAGAATCCTTCTGTGAGGGCTCCTTGTCCCCCGGGGCAGGTGGATGTGGAGGCTGGGGCAGCTGAAGTGAGGCTGAGCGGCGCCTTCACTTCTGCACTGGCCTGGGTGTGCCACAGGCCCTCCGGGTTTCAGGGGTCCCAGGAGACGTGAGAGTGGGCATCACGGGTGCCCAGCAGAGCAGTGCCCTCGTCAGCAGACCCACCGCTTGCTAAGTGACTGCAGTTACATTTAGGGACCATGAAGCTCTGTGTACAGGGCTCAGCTCCTGAAGCCCCTGAAGCCGGAGGATGAAGGTCACCCTGGCGTGTGATGCCACTCCACGGGGTTTGGTTTACAAACGTCAGGTGCATCTTCTTTGGTTTGCAGCTTACTGAGTAGATAAGCCCGGGGTGGCTGTGGACTCGAGAGCAGCCTGATCCGAGGCCACGTGATGTCTAATGACGCTGCTCTAACATTGAGAACAGAGCTTAGAAGCCAATGCGCAATAGTCGTTAATTTACCAGGTGATCGATGTGCTTGCAGACCCCCTCTCTCCTGCCAGCCTGCCCTTGCGTGGCCACGTAATCAGGCGCCTTCTCAGCAGGTTTGAATCTCCTCTGGGACAGAAGGACACCACAAAGATTTAAAATAGGGGCTTTGGGATAGGCTGGTGTCAAAAGCCCTTTTGGGCAGCATTCCTTCACTTTTTGATCTTCAGGGGGACATTTCATGAACTTCCGACTTATGTTTTGTCCATGTGGATTTCTGTTCATCCTCCAGGGTTCCTGCCTCCTGACCCCTGCCTGTTGGCTCAGTTTACTAGAGCCATGGCTACCTTGTCTCCATCATCACTGCTCCAAACGGGGCTCCCGAGTCCTCTTCAATTTAATGCTGATTTTTTTAAAAAGGCTATTCCCCACATGCATTCCTACCCTTGGAAACACATTTGGGCAGAGTTCAGAGGTAGGGAGCAGACATTAGGGGTGAGCCCTGGCAGTCAGCTGGGGCACTGGGCTCGGAGCGGATGGCTGATCTCTATGGTAAGAGTGACAATGATCACTCACCTCTCGTTTAGCACTTGCTGTGTGCTTGGCACTTTGAATGAATTAATTCATTTAATCCTCACAATTTTATTCTCCTTGGCAATTTTATTCTCCTTGTTATAAAGATGATCGGACCTGACACGGAGCCCGTGGGGTCCTGCTCTGAGGCCACCATGTGGGGACTTCCTCCCTGTTCGCTGCTTACCCTCTCCCTCGTGGGCCGATCTCCTGCTGGAAACCTGCTTATGCTCACAGAGCATGTAAAAGAGAGCCCGATCCCCTTGGCTGACCCTCACGGGCTCTCCAACCTGGCTCCTGCCACGTGGCTCCTTGCCTCCTCGGTGCTACCCTCCAGACATTCCCACACCGTCCTTCTCTGTCCTGTAGGCACCTTTGCCTGGCGAGGGTGCATCAGAAACAATCCCCTTTAAATCCCCTTTAAATCGTCTTCTACAGAGAACCCAGGTGTCTTAGCTGCTGGCAGCCTGAAAGCTCTGTGTGTAATAGACACTGGGACCCAGCGGCTCTACTTGGCTCCTATGGCCCAGATGGAAATAAGAAGGGGACAGGGATCTCTGAGTGGCTCAGCGGTTTAGCACCACCTTCGGCCCAGGGCGTGATGCTGGAGACCCGGAATCAAGTCCTGCGTCGGGCTCCCTGCGTGGAGCCTGCTTCTCCCTCTGCCTGTGTCTTTGCCTCTCTCTCTCTCTATGTCTCTCATGAATAAATAAATAAAATTAAAAAAAAAAAGAAGGGGACATGGCAAATCATGCACTAGTACTCAAAGCGAGTGGCTTGGCCATGGCTAGCTCCACATGGAGCATCTGGGCCTGTGGGAGTGGGGACATGGTGGAGGGACTGCAGCCCCACACCCCTGCACCTGCTTGTCTCTGCACCAGCTATGTCCTCTGCCCCGGACACTGTCTCCACTCTGCGTGTGTCTAGAGCCACTTTTGGGTCCATGTCTCAGCTCAGGAGTCACCCCTCAGTGACTCTCTTGACCAAACAAAATAAAATAACTGCTTCCAAATCCCTTCATTTACCTTGGTTTGCCTGGTATTCATCAGTACCCACTGTTTCTCCCATTTGTGTCCCTACCTGTTGCTGTCTATCCATCTTTGTCATCATTGTCTATCAAGCTCTGCCATCTATCCATCATCTATCTCTCTGTTATCTCCTCTCCCTGTCTCTCATCTCTGCCTTTCTCTCATCTCTTGTACTGTGGTTCACCGCAGTACCCTAGGTCCTCTCCCTGTCGGCCAGAGGCAGGTGCTCGGGACTCATCAACAATGAATGTGTGACCCAAGTGTAGTTGTAACCGAAGTAGGCGGCGGGCTCAGGGCACAGTAAGCTGCCATCGACACCTGCCTGCATCAGGTGCTCAGTGTGGAGGGAACTGGGAGAGACCCAGCCTCCTGGTGGAGGAACAGAAGCAGCGGGAGGGGCTAGGGAGGGCGTCCCTCGTGATGAGGAGGACTGTGGGCAGCCGAAGGAAATGAGAGCCTCTGGGCAGCTGTTCTGTATCACTTTATGTTTGCAGGAGACTTTCAAATTCCAGAGATTTTTGGCGGTGCCCTGGAAGAGCTTAAGCGTTCCAAATCACCAAGAAACAAGTGCAGACCGTGTAGTTGGAGTAAAACTGTGTTGCACCTGCGCTTGCTTCCCAGGGCAGCAGAAGCCAAGCAGCGCCGACCGCGCGGCCTAAAACCACAGGCATGTATTTTCCCACGATTTGCAGGACAACATCAAGGTGTCTGCGGGGCGGTGCTCCCTCTGAAGCCTGCAGGGAGGATCCCTCCTTGCTTCTTCTGGTTTCTGGGGGTTACCAGTGCTCTGTAGTGTTCCTTGGCATGTAGACGCTCCCCTCCCTTCTGCTCTGTCCTCACAAGGCTTCTCCCTGTGTGTCTTCACATGGCTTCGCTCTGCCTCCTTCCCCTTGTCAGGTGGACAGCAGTCATGCGGGGTTAGGACCCACCCCAAGGGCCTTGTCTTGGTTACAACTGCAAAGTCTGTTTCCAAATGAGGTCACCTGCATAGGTACTGAGGCTCAGGACTTCAACATACCTCTTGGAGGACACAGCTCAGCCTTCACCAACACCCTAACCCCAGTCGTGCATAATCATGAGGTGGTTTGCAATGCGCCCACTATTTTTCTTGGTTCAGGCCCTGATTGCGTGCCCTGAATCATAGCCTTGTTCCCCAGAGACCCACAGCTGTTCAGCTCGGGCTCATTTGACTGCTGGGCGGTGTGTGTGCGTGGATGTCCCTGGCCGGAATCTGGGGCCACACACGGTGGCCTAGTCGTCATGTACAGGTGCGGTGGTTGAGAGCCACCATCTGGGGAGGGGAACAACATGAAATGTGGTATTATATTTTCTGCAAGTCAGGAAGGATGGCTCCCCTGCGTGAGGAGCTCTGGCGTCTGTCACGCTGGCTGCTTACTAGCTGTGTGGCCTTGGGAAAGCGGCCCTGCCACTCTGGGTCTTCTGTGACACCTGGGGGAGAAGCAGAATGTGCACAGGTGAGTTCCAGCTCCAGAAGTTCAAAGTCAGCAGGCCTGGGCGAAAACAAGCCCATTCCTAAAACTCCTTGTTTTCGAAGTGTTGTTATTTTAACTCGTATGTTGGTTCTGAGAGTCAGGCTATCAAATGTGAGTGGTTTTTCAGATCTTCACCTTCGACAATATATTTTTCTCCAAGAATCCAAAATGACTTGGTTTCTAATCTGGGTTTCCAAGTAATTAATTAATTAATTAAGGAACTCAGTCGAGGTCCAAATGCCAATCAAGGTGCAAAAAGAACATGAATTTCTTTGCTCTCCGTTATAAAACCAGCCAAGCGAAGTGTGTAGCGCGCCTCGGTCGAGGGAAATGCTGGTGGCAGTGGCGAGCAAAGCGACACAGATGCTGTGGGTATGGGGCCAGCTGTTCCTGGTTGTGACAACAGCCATACCAGCCCCTGGCTGCACCAGCAGCCTCAGCAGGAGCCCCGACAGGAGTCCCGGCAGGATGGGGCCTCGGAGTGGGTGTGGGAACAAGCCTGGGCGCTGGGCAATAGAGGCAGCAGATGGAAGCTGTCTCCACAGCACAGGGCCTGTGACACTCAGTGAGGCATGTGTGCAATTGCTAATCCTGCACCGTCTCTGTCCCTCCCTGTGGCCGAGGGCCTGTTCTCTGGACACCCCACGGTTGCAATGGTGGCCCTCTGTGGCTGGGCTTTGGCGCCCCTGAGACGAGTGGAGCTCCAGGGCCACCTGGGGATGTTGAGGATGGAGACCGGAGGATGCAGACACAGCTTTGCAGCCTGCACCGTGGCTGTCAAATCAGGCTCTCTGTCTGGTTGGCACGCCCGTGAGGCCGTCTTTTACAGAGAATATTTTAGGAGTGGTGCCAGGCAAACTAAGACAACTGTATGGCTGGGTGGTTTGAGCCAATGTTTCTCCAAACTAAGCAATTTATAAACCCCTCTTAAAAGACCAGTTTTGACTTCATTATGCTTATTATTCTACCACTTAATACATACAAGTACAAAACTAAGAAAAATCTTATACTTCTAGTATACACAACTAAAACTAATTTACAAATTCAATGCAGAGAAAATTATAAAAACAAACAAAACTCAGATTAGCATTAATTTATCGTGGTGATGTCTTGCTGGAAAAATATCCATTGAATTTGTTTTTAACTGACAATCTCTTACTCGGAGAGGTAAATTAACTTATGAGTATTTCCCCAAAGTAATACTGAACAAGTTTCTAAAAGCTTTTTACCAAAAGTCCTTTCTTGCATTTTTACTGTCATGCTCACTACTAATGAACTACCAGCAGCTGGTATGTGCAAAGATTGAGGACAGATAATACATCAGCTCCAGATACAAATGTCACAGTGTAAATTCACCATGTGTGACTACTGTGTTTTACTTTCCTTCACTGTCCTCCTCTCCAACTATTGCAAAACCTTTGTACCATGGGGTGGGAATGCTGTGTTCATGTATTAACACTGCTGGCTCTGTTCTTTACTCACTTGCCCCTAAAATCATCATTATAATACAAGTTTCTCTCATTGGTGGATCTAAGATGCACCACTATTTTGTGACCATTAAGAAAGATATAGTTTCCAGGGGTGCCCGGGTGGCTTAATTGGTCAAGCGACTGATTCTGGATTTCTGCTCAGGTCATCGTCTTGGGGTCTTGGGATCCAGCCCTGTATCAGGCTCCATCCTGAGTGGGGAGTCTGCTTGAGATTCTCTCTTTCTCTCTCCCTCTTTCTCTGTCCCTCCCCCACTCTCTAAATAAATACATAAAACCTTAAAAAAAAGAGACAGACACACTGCTTCCAGTTAAAATAGGAAATGCAATCAATTATAAGATGTGAAAATGATGCATGTGAGAATAAATGCAATAGAGTAATTTTAGCAAACGTTTGTATAGCTTTTATGTACGAGGCATGTTTTGTGTTTATGTACACGGATTCATTTATCTGACAACATCCTGTGGGGAAATGTGTCAGCTGGAATAGGCTAGCTTATTCGATGAGAACAAGCAGCACCAAATCTCAGTGGCTTAACTCAGCCATTGCCTATTTCTTGTGCATGTCAAGTTATTTTTGAAGGCTCAGTTTCCCTTTGAGGTCACCTCTGAATCAACTTGGGTTTTTGTGATGGTATCTCGGGGGTAAGAACATTCGGAGAAGGGCACCAGCTCTCTGTTAGTGCTCCCCAAAGTCACCCACGTTACTCCCACTGATAGTCCATTGGCCAAAGCATTTCCTATGGCCACACCTAACTTCCAGGGGACAGGTAGCTGGCAGGCAGTAGAGGAGAACTAGAAATAGTGCTGAAAGTAATGTTTGCCACAAGTAGATCACACCCATTTTATAGTCAAGAAAACTGTGGCAAAGACAGGTTAAGTCACTTACCCAAGACCCCACAGGAAATACATGGCAGCACGAGGCACCAAACCCAGCCACTGCAGTCCCAGCCGCTGTCCCCTGCTCTCTCTCTGAGATGCTGTGCTGATGGATTTCCTGGTGTCAAATGAAATCTAAATCATTTGAGAGACCAAACTTTTAGTATTTGAAAAAATGCTTCTTGACTGTAAATGGTCACTTCCAAACCAAAATTTTACTTTGAAACTGGTTAATAAAGGGGCACCTGGGTGGCTCAGTGGTTAAGCGTCTGCCGTCGGTTCAGGGAGTGATCCCAGGGTCCTGGGATCAAGTCCCGCATTGCGCTCCCCACAGGAGCCTGCTTCTCCCTCTGCCTGTGTCTCTGCCTCTCTCTCTCTCTCTCTCTCTTTGTCTCTCATAAATAAGTAAATAAAATCTTTAAAAACTGACTTAAAAAAAAAGAAGATTTGACGTGCGTTCAGCTGGAAGATTATGGGGTTTTGACATGAGGACTGTGTGACCTGGAGGCAGCCTGGGGTGTGCACCAGCATTACAGTCTCAACAGGGTGAGGTGACCGCCGGGCTTACAAACACAGACACCAGCTCAAGCTCTGAAACAGCACCCCAGGACTTCAGGGACATGTGTCCTTCAGACAATGTATTATTTTTTAGGTGTATCAAAATGAAGACACAAAATAGGAAAATAGTCTTAGACTAACATTTTCCCCCCAAGATTGATACATGCTTTTGGGTTTAAAACATTGACTTAGCAGGTTTGAAACCAACGGAGACACAGAGAATCTGAAAACCATCTTGAGCTGTGAGATGTGGTCATTGTGGTTTTCTTTTCACTTTCATGTGCCAATTGGTGTCATTATTATTATCTTGATTTATGCAGAGATCAATGACCAGCATGTGACTCTCTAAATGCTGAATACCAAAGATATCTTTTGCTTGCTCCAAATTTGTCATTTCATTATCAATGCTCTTTTTAAAAAGAGAGAGGGATAGTGTGAGCAAGAGAGAGCACAAGCAAGGGGAACAGCAGAGGGAGAAACAGACTCCCTGCTGGCAGGGAGCCCAGTGTGGGGCTCAATCCCAGGATCATGACCTGAGCCAAAGGCAGACACTTAACATAACCCACTTAGCCACCCAGGCGCCCCATCAATGCTCTTCTTATGGAATTGCCAAGTGATTTAGAAAATCAGACAACTTAAACTGATGATCTAACAAAATGACACGTGGTAGTTATTTGCACCTGTAAGGCTTTGGATATACAAGTTCAGTTTCACTTTAGTATTTTTTTCACCAAAACCCACCAGTTAAGAGTTTCTGAAAATAAGTGGCAGATTTAGGAAGGGTGGATGGGAGGGAGGGGGTGGGCTGGGGCATGTGACTGAGGCAGGGGGTCCAATACATGTGCTGTACACATGTATTCGGTAGAGGAAAGCCACACTATGTTGTCTCTGCACAGACTTAAGAGGAGTGAATTATTGTCCTGGACCTTGTAGGCCAGGAACCTCTTATTTTACCCTTAAAAATACACTCGATCACATCCTCGGGCTGGTTACCTTGCAGTCTGCAAAAACAAAGTGAGCTGCCTGACAGGTCGTTCTAATTGGAGGGAATGTACACAAAGACCAGACACAGCCCTGCTATTGCACCAACAAGTTCGTTTATTGATTTACAGGAGATTTGAGTGTCAGGAGGTTGAAACTGGATTTGAACTTCTGATCGTCCTCAGGGAAAGAGTCCCATGGAATAGCACTTCCCCGGAGGTTCAGGCTTGACTGCTATTGAAGGATTAGACAAGGGACAAGAGGCATGGTAGGTTTGTAGAACGTGATTCCTATTTAAACAGCTCTGGAGTAGGCCTGCTGGCAGCAGCGGGGGCTGTGTGTGAAGGTGGGCCCGGCGTGGCTCCCCCAGCTGTGAGCAGGGCACTGATTGTCCAGTCTGAACCAGAACGGCCCCTCCCAGAAATCTTGCTTCCCATTGGGCTTGGCTCCCCAGGTTATCATCATCACAGGCGCTGTTAAAGAGCAGATGCAGGAGTGACTGTGGCACAGAGGGGGGCACACAGGTGAGTGTCCAAGGGACTGTGAACCTTGAAGTTTGGGCGACGAGTGTGGCATTTTTACCCACTGTGCTGTAGTTTTGGGGAAATGGAAGGAGACCTATGGCACAGATTTGTGGAGCCCTCTGCAGTGACAGTTGTGGACAAGCCTACTGTCACCCAAGTAAAGCTAGGCAGCTTATAAGAGCAGGTGGATGGAGAGCTGCGGGGAAATGGAGTTGTTCTTGCAGGATGGGGGGGCTATAGGCGGAGGGGGAGGAAGGCGCTGGAAGGTGGAAGAGCAGGTGTCGACAGGCAGAGCAGAGGGGTGAGCATCGTCTCCCTGAAGGGTCTTTTCTACGGCATGGCAAGCATAAGCTATTGAAAACCAATATGGTAATTGGAATAAATATTAAATGCTAATCCAGCAATTATTTCACGTGCTTTCCAGAATCCAGAAAGGCTCTTGTGGGATTATTTACATGATCTGGTTCACTTAATAAAGAACTAGTCAGATGAGTCTCAACTTCATTTTCCCCTCAAGCCAGCAGGTGGACAAAAAAATCATTGGATAATTTCAACTGTTGACAAATTGCCATCGTTCTTTACACATGTAGGCGGAGAGCACGTTAGCCCCTGAAAGACTCGTGCGTAGAGGTGGATTTGCCATGAAGACACCGATGTAAGAGGCAACCATGAAGGCCTTGTCCTGTAAGTGCTGGCTGGTGCTGGGGATGGAGATGGAAGCCGGTTCACAATTAGGAAGCCTCTCTGTGTGAGCAGGAAGGGCCAACTGGCTCAGAACAGGGGTACTCCGAGCTCCAGCAATTTGTTTTTATTTCTCTTCTCATTATAAATACATATGCATAGTCATCCCGAGTTTTATATTTGTCATTTTGTGCTTTTTTTTCCTTAGAGAGCACTGCCCACCCCCCAACACCCCCCCCCCCCCGACTCCAAATGGTGTAAAATTCAGACCCCACCAAATCTGGACGGGTTCCTGCTTAGACTGTTTGCTGAGGGTTTGGCCGGGTGGGGTCTCTTGAATTAGTTCCTTCTGCTCATGACTTTTTCTCCTTTCTTCAGTCCACACCCTTGAGTGATTGCAGCCTCCAAGGAAGGATGGGTTCACTGAAAGGTGAGTCTGAGAGGTGGTGCAGACAGAGGAGAGGCAGTCAGCCTCCTGGGGCCTGAGAAGGATGTGCATGTGCTGTTGCAGCCGGCACATGGGGATGGGCGTTCATGGGCAGAAGGGCAGCTGGACTTCCTATTGTGCGCTTGTTGCCCACCCTTCGTTATAATGGCTAATCACTACTTATGGGAAGGTGTTTGACCTCACGTCTTCATTTCTTTTGTTTCTTGTAGCATCTGGCACCGCACTGTCGATAAAGAGCTTGTCAAATAGCGAGGCCTCCGTGGAGAGCCATGAGTTCAGCAGCAGACACAAGTTTTAGCGAATGCTTGCTGACTATGCTCCTTTCATCCACAGGGCAGCCCTGCGAGGTGGGTGTCCCTCCCCTGTTTGCAGATGGAGAGGTTAAATGACTTGTCAAAGTTTGTGCAACTAGATCAATTCATTTATTCAACACATTCTAACCTCCACGGGGGAAAAAATCAAGCAATCCTCCATGCTTGGAAGAAGGCCCAGTCATGCCTGATGCTCGCTGGGCTATAGACACTGGACTTTTGTGTACGTGGGGACACTTCCAGGAGCCCACCTGGACAAAGTTGGTTAGCCAGCGGGCCCAGTGTAGGGCCAATCTTGAACAATGTGTAGACTTGCCAAGTCTGATTTAGAATAGGAAGCAGCAAAAAAGTGTGTAGTGTGTGTGTACATGTGTGTATACATATGTGCATGTGCCCATGTGTATATGTGAGTACACTTGTGAATATGTGTATGTATGCATGGGTGCGTGGCATGTGCATATGGGTGCACATATATATGCATATGTGTGCATATATTTGTGCCTGAGTACATGGCCTGTGAATCATGTGCAAATGTGGGTGCATATGTGTTCATGTGTGTTTGTATGTGCATGTGGTATGTGGTGTGTGTGTTATGTGTGTTGTATATGTGTGTGTGTACTTGGATGCATTCAGGCAGGGAAAGATGGCAGCGGCAGGGAGGGGAGAGACAAGGCCACATCTACCTCTGCCCAGTGACCGTGGTCCCGGGAGTGACCGCAGTCCTGCCTTCTGTCCGTTATTACTTCTCCTTGGCTCCGTGCGAGGCCTGGGAGGAACACAGGCCCCGGAAGGCTTGTGACTGAGATGTTTGGCTTCTTGCTTTGACAGCTCGAATGTGATAGATATGATGGGTGGAAGTCTGGCCAGGTGAGGGCTAAGTGAACCAAGAAAAACAATTATTCAGGGTGGGCAGTGAGCCCCGCTGACTCCTGCAAGACCGGGATCAGAAGGCAAGAGCAGGGAGGAGATTTCTCAAAATCAAGTAATAAATTGGAGAAATTGGGTCTGCAAAGAAGTCTGCCGTGATTTACCCCCGTGCTTGCCAGCAGCTCTCCAGAGTTGCTGTTCTGCACTTTGCTGAGCATATGGAAGCCGTGCGCTTCTTGGCTGGACTCCAGGCATCCAAAAGTTAAATTGATGGGTCCTGCCATGAGGGGTGCTAGTGAATGGGAAATGTAAAGGATGAGGCTGGCTTTAGTTTTCCTTGTTCCCCTTTTCTGTAGGAGAGTTTTCTTCACAGACCAAAGCGAGATAGTACCGTGTTCAACATATTTCTCCTGCCTTTCCCTCTGGGGAAGACTTACGCCAACGTGTGATCTGTTTTGCGGTTCCGGCCCATTGGGCTCATCAGTTTGTTCAACTGACTTTCTAAATGGCCTCATTTTTCCTGACATGGGGAAAAGAGGCTACAGTGTAATTGCAGGAAAATAACTGGCGGGCCTCCCCCTGGACACACTCCGAGCCCCGCTGGTCTTTGCTGCTGTGATGGGGCCTGGGGTGCAGCTCTGGGGTCATCCCACTTCTCCTGTGAGTGGAAGATTGGGAGAAAACCATTGGGTCACCCCGGGATGTAGGAGGTCACTGGCCACAGTTGGAAAAGGCTCATCTTGCCTGGGCCTTGGCAGCTGGCTCCACCTGAGGATCTGAAGAGTAAGCCAGACCAGAACTATATTGGGTGGGATTTTTTCTTCTTGCCTCAGCTTTCTTCTTGCCAAAACAATGCTACCAGGGAAGGCAAGGGAGTTCGGAATGATGGTCGAACACGGTGCTGAGAGACTGAATGGCCTCTAGGCTCCAGAGCCCCCAGGTTGCCAGGACAGGACACCCCACCTCTCTCTCACTAAGGCCTCATGCCGTGGCTGTGGCCATAGCTGCGTGCTGGGCTTGATGCTCAGACCATGTGCCCTCACTGTGAATGCTCAGGTGTCCTTGGACCCAGAGTTCCGGACCGAGGCCTCATCTCAGCTGCTTCTGCCCCGCATGACTTTGGGTGAGCTATTTGGAACCTCAGTTTCTTCGTCTGAAAGACAGTGATAATGACGCTCTGTTCTAAAGTTGGATGAAAGGACTGTGCATACACCCAGCCTCTAGTGCTTCAGAGTGAAGCTCTTGCTTTGTGTTTGGTGTTTCTGAGCATATAGGCACATCACATAGAGAATAATTCTTTTTTTTTTTTTTGAGAATAATTCTTTTTAAAACTACATCGTGGGAAATAGTTCCTGAGATTAAATGTCTGTGCACAGAAATGGAAACCAGGAAATGTTCTATTAATCAGCCAATCTATTTCATTGCCAACATTCTGGTTCTCTTTGACGAAACTTACTACCCAAGGCAGACGACCCGGTCTCCCATTATTAGGTGCTGGTAGCGGGGCATGAACCCAAAGCAAACACACATCTCCAAAGCAGAGGCCCTTCTTTTTCAAAATACATAATAATTTTCTGCTCTGAAGACCTTTAAGGGCACTTTACGATATATTGCTTCAATGTTAAAAAAGTTGATTGTTTTGTTGAAATTTAGTGACTTCTTCTAATGTTAAGTTATACTTAGAAGCTTATCTAAAAATGTGAGAAATTATGGCTTTAGAAATATGCTTGCCTGTCCGTCCTCTCCTTCTTACTTATTGTTAATAATTCTTTATCTTCTTGGCCTCTGACCCATCGATTTGGCACCAGCTTGAGAGGTAGTGGCTGGGCTCAGAAAATGGGAATTTGTGGATATACTCAGAGATTTCCATCTCGATTCAAATCCGGCAGGATTGCTGCTAGTTACAAAATGGTGCTAGCCCTTGGACTAAAAACAAATAAATTGACGGCTGTACCCTTCAGGCTTGTCAACTGTGCGATCTGCTCATCTTCTCCTGCCTCTTCTTGTCAGACCCAGCTCTAGCACAGAGTGCGTGTGGGCTTGGTAGCGATTGCTCCCCTTGTCAACGAAGGGAGCAGATTCCTTAGTTTATTGTGTCATTGTGTATTAATCCTGAATAAGCGTTCATGATAATATAATAATCACATAAAAACTCACCAACAGTTTCAACTTTGTTTATCAAGAATTAGTACGCACCAAGGACTTAAAAAGAGCATTAAATTTAAAGGCAAGAGACCTCAGGGCTGTGCCAACTGAGCTTGGTTGCCAACTTCTTTAAGCAAAATTGCCTTTTCCTGGGTCACCTTGTAGCATTTCCCTTTTAAGGATGGTTTGGATCAGTTTCCTGTTTCGTAGGCATACTTTGTTCTGTACAACGATTCGAATGAGTATAACAACCAAGAAAAAATTGTAAGGGGGAGCCTTAGCAGTTTATTCTTTGACCAAGATTACTCTCCCTATCTTTAGAAACGTAAGGTCCAGTGTGGGCGTGTGTATATGTTTGTATGCATATGAACACACATATATTTTTAAACTAACTATATTTTATTTTATTGAAAAAGTATGCATGCATATGGTAAAATATGCAGGATATGAATGGGCACACACAATGGAAGTGATCTCCTTTCTACTGAAAACTCCCAGGCCTTCCAAAAGCAACCACAGCCATCAGTCTCTTTTGTCTCCTCTCAGGAAGCTTCTCGGCACATTCATGCACTTTAATTTTTAATTTGGTAGAAGTGGAAGTGTACCATGAATGCTACCGTGTCTTGGTTTTCTCTTTTAACAAATTGGTCTTGGGCCCCTTCCATATCTGCACATTCAGATCTGTTGCATTTTTTAAATGGTTTCATCAAATGTCACTGTATGTCTGTGATTTTTTTTTCTAACCAGGGCCTTGTCGATGGGCTGCCACATGCTTTCCAGTCCGCTATGACAAGCAAGGCTCTGACGGCATGCGTCTTTGCCCAGGGTGTGGTGTTCCTGTTCTCTTAAGGCCTCCTTCACTCTGCATGTGCTTAATTGGTGCTGGTGATGAGGGGAGAGGCAGGACTAAGGTCCACAGGTGGGAGGCGGGGGTCCCCTGTCACCACATCAGCAGGTAGCCAGCCACAAGGCCCGCAGTGGCTTGTGGACAAGTGCCTGCACATGGTCAGGTGTGCTGGGGTCCTGCATGGATGGGTTTAGCAAGAACAGCACTCATTTTAGGTGCTTTCATGTACATTTGACCTTCTCCCCAAGAGTCAGATGGACATAAGGAGTGGTGGCCCTCAGATTCTAGTTAGGGTCTCCGCTGAAGCAGGACAGCTGGGGACCTTGATGGGGGCAGAGGAGGATGAGATCCCTCCTGGGAGGGAGTGGCAGTGACAGCAGACAAACCAGGCTGTGTTCTTGACTGTCCTGGAAGCACAAGGGAGATCCACCCTCAGGCTCTCGTCTTCATAGGGCTGTGAAGAAGTCTCCGTGGAGAGCTTTGGGTCCAGGTGCCAGAACCAAAGAGAAGGTATTAGCCGAATTCCCAAAGGTTCTTTTCTCTTCTCCAGCTTTCAGGAGGAACAACTGGGAGCTTTTCTGCTCCTGAAGCAGAAAAAATTTCTTCTTCTTCAATTCTCTCTTCCTCCCATAATTTCCCTTATCAGAGATGATTTTTATGAGTACTGGGGTGGGTGGTGGGTGGGGGGGGTCAGACTGTCTGTTTGAAACGCGCTAAGGTGGTTGGCGCTGATTACATCCCCCAAAGCCAGACCAAGTCCCTTGGTGCTTATCTGGCTTTGTTTATAATGATGTGGAGTAAGCTTTTCTTTTGCACAATAGATGTCGACGCAGAACATGCCAGGCGGTACCCAGGCTTCAGGTGGGAAGGTTAGACAGAACTGGAAAGATAAAATGTGTTTTCCAGGGATGCATTAGCTGCAGGATGTGGTATTTCCTTTCAAAATGTGTCACTGACCGGGACCGACGGGCCCCCTCCCAGCTGCAGAGAGGGTGGATCTGTGCCTTTGGCTGTGCACCTGCTGGAAATTACTCCAAGATGGAAAACGTGTTAATTGTCCTTTGGGTCTGTTCTTGCCCTCCTAAATGAGTTCCACGGGAAGACGCATTTGCTGGACTATTCCCCGTGTAAGACAAATCTGTTCCCAGAGTGCAGGACTAATTATCCTCAGGGACTCGGTGGACCAAGCAGGCAGACGAGCAGGCCCGAGATAGCACCTGCGGCTTTGCAAGAGCCACGGCAACCTGCTCCGGCCACTCTGTGGGCCTCGGGATCCTTGGATGACAGGGGAGGGCCTTGGGGGGGTTTGTGGGGTTCTGCAAGTCCAACATGGGCACGAGAAGATGCTGGCACCCGGCGGTGGTTTGCAAGTTATAGAACAGCACAACGCGTCCCGATTCATGCTGTTTCCGCCAGCCCGGCTCCGAGGGCGTCGGCTGGAGAATGCTGGCCGAGCCCGCCGCTGACCGTGTAACTTGAGGGTTAGAGTTTTCATTCCTGGGCATATTACAGAGATGAAATGAGGTCTGGTGTTCCTGCCTTCACCGCACCTGGCCAGGCCCACCTTCTGGCACTTGCTCCTGCTCGTTCCCTGTGCATGGTGGGGGTAGATGTCATGGGGTAGGGCCCCCCACCCCCCCTCGCCACCAGTGTCTGCCTGGCCCATTCCCTCCTGGGCCACAGGGCTTTCCTCTGGCAGCAGCTTCTCAGGGAGGCCTGCCCTGTGACATCTTACAAGACAGTGACTTCTCCCCACCCCCCCACCCCCACGTGATCTCTCCCTTTCTGTTCATCATGGGCAGAAGAGTAGCCCCTAGAGATGTGCACGTTCTAATCCCCAGAACCTAGACTATGTCCCCTCAGGGGGTAAAGGGTCTTTGCAGGTGTGATCGAGCTATGGGCTGGTGATGGAGGGATTGTCCTGGTTTATCCAACGTACTCACAAGGCCTTACAAGAGAGAGGTGGGGGGTCAGAGTCAGAGATGATCTGGGGTGGAAGCAGGGGTGGGGGCAATGATTTGGGGAAAAGGTCCCTTGAGCCAAGGAATGTGGGAGCATCTGGAAGCTGGGAAAAATAGGGATGGTTGTTCTCCTGGAGCCTCCGGGAGGAAGGCAGTCCTGTGACACCCTGGTTTTGGCTCAGTGAGATCAGGTCGGACTCCTGACTCAGCATCCCAAGGTAATCACACGTGTGTGGTTTTAAGCCACTGCATTTGTGGTAATTTGTTGGAGCAGGCAGGGTACCGGGGCACTGCTCCGTCTCCATCCCACATGCCACCTCCTGGGCCCCACGCTCCCGGGTCTGCTTGCCTGCATCCCCGCTAGCACCAGCTCCGAGAAGACGGTCGTCCCTCTTGCTGCTTGTGTGTCCCAAGCACCTGGAGAGGTGGTTGGAGCAGAGTAGGCCTTCGGTCACAAATGAGTTTGGTGTGGGTACTTTGATCGCTCATTCTAGTCACTCCTCAATCACATGCTGAGCACCTACTATGTGCCAGTCACTGTGTGGGCTTTGAACGTGGCATGGTCCCTGCCAGCCAGGGGCTCATGATCTGAGGTGGGCCAAGTGGACAGACCTGTGCGGTGAGGTGTCCCAGGCGGTGTCCTGGGGTCTCAGAGGGACAGCAGCCACTGGCTGGCATCTGGGGCTGGGCATGGTTTGGCTCTGTCTCCCAGAGGAATTTGGGGTCCCAGTGGGGAGAAGCATTCCAGGCCAGCAGGTGGTGCTAGGAAGGCTGGGGAACCAGAGCTGGGGGCCTGGGGCGGGAGGGGCTGTGTGGGCCTAGACAGAGGGCCTTTGGAGGCCAGGCCAGGGGGGCCTGGACCACCTTCCTAGACCTCTGGACTTTGTCTTGGAAGCCATGGAGCCTTATCCAGGTCTGGCAAGGCCCTACAAAGATCAGGTTTGTGCTTTCATAATTTGTCCTGTTAGCATGAAGGGTGTGAGGCTGTAGGCCATCCCCGCTGACACTCATGGAGCGCGTTTCCTGTGTAGGCATCTAAGCTTTGTGTGCACTAGAGTCTGCAGCCCCTGTGAGGCAGTACTCACCACCACCGGCCCCATGGTTAGGCCACAAAAAGCCCAGAGAGGTCAGGCCATTCGTTCAAGGTCACGCACTCGTGACCAGGGCTGGCCTAGGCAGTCGGACCTGTGAAGGTCCACTGGCCAGGCTCCCTCCTTAAGGACGCTGCATGGCGGACAGATGAAAGACCAAGCCAAGGCAGAAGCAGTGGGGAGGCGAAGTAGAGGTGAGGAATGACACAAGAAGTGCTGGCAGGTTTGCTTATCAATTAGATGTAGGCAGTGGGGAACGTGAGCTGAGATCCCTCCACCGCCCCTGGCCCTCCGCCAGAGCATCCACTGCCTTCCAAGCAAACCCAAATGCCAAGAGCTCCAGAGCAAGGGTTTTAATATTATTTATTTATGATTTTATTTATGCATGAGGGTGTACGAGTGAAGTAATTTCCTTCCTTCCCCATAAAGTAGCCAGCAAGCCCTGGATTTTCTGTTAAGCCTCTCACACGAAGCCCAGGTTTCAAACCCTAGGTCCACTACAGTGCATCCACTCCTGTCCGTGAGTCTGTCCTAAGCACCTAATCTCACAGCCTTGCTGTTGTCAGAATTCAACTAAATATCCGTGAGAGGCTGATGCTGCCAGCATGGGGCTCGGCGCGGAGGGGGTGCTCGGTTTGGGAGTCACGTTTGCCTCAGTTTGGGAGTTTCTTTGCCTTGGTTTGGGAGTTTCTTTGCCTCGGAGCACTTGCTGAGTTAATTTCTAGAAGATCTCAGCTCTAGTGCACCAAACCAGTGTTTACCCTCTACCGGAACTGCACGACGAGAATCCTGCTGTTGCCCTGCTTGCCTGGGCTACTGGGAAGCTCGGACATACATCTGTGCGTGGGAGCTGAAGCCGTCTGCACCTCAATTGTCCATGTGATTTATCCCCTCCCTCCTCCTTCTGTTCTTTCCTTCTGATTTTGCTTTGTTCTCATTACTCTGACTTGAGTGCCCGAGCTTTTTTGGTGGCCTCAAATCCTTCTGCAGAGGTAGAAAGAACACGCATATAAAGTTAAATACAAACTCAACAAATCAGTTCTGTGTCCCACGGCCTCAGCAACATATATCAGGAAGAATAGAAGGACGGGAATGTTTGGTGATTTTGAGGTCTCCTTTCTCTTATTTTGTTGCCAGTGAATAATGTTTCTCTCGCCTGGCCCGTGTTTAAATTTATAGGAGGGAATATCACATGAGGAGGAACGGCGACCAGAGCTCCCAGTTTACTGACAAGATTGGGGACATCCAGATCCTTTTCTATTTCTCTTCTTTCTCTCTGACCTCCTTTTGACTGTGGCCTTCTCATCTGCAGCATGAAGCAGAGGAGTTGAGCAATCTCTGCCCCCCCCGCCTTTTGGTTCTCTCAGTACGGCAGTCACAGACCAAGCGTCCGTGCTCCTGATGTCTTGGGTGATTTCCATCCCTAAGCTCCGGGTTGGATCCCTTCTCCTGCAATCCTGTCCCCAGCCTGACCAATGGCAACCAGAGTTGTGTGTCGCCAGATGTCCTCACGGTGCTTCTCGGCTCCAGGGCCCCTGTTCTGTTCCCAGAGACTCATAGAGTTCTTCCTCCTTTATGAAAGGGGGAAACTGAGGTCTGGCGAGTTTGCACACCTTCTCAGCGAGCACTGGTGACCGAGCAGAGGAGCCCTGGGCCTGCCTCCCGACCCTCTGCTCCTTCATCACGTGGAGTTTGGAAGTTCTGAGGCCCCCCGAAGCCTGTGCACGGGGACCCAGGGGACTTGAGCTGGGGACGCATCCCTGGGGAGGGACCTCTGCATTCAACCAGAGAGGTGCCACTGCTACCTGTCAGTGTAGCAGGCTCCTGGGAAGGTTTTCCATGAAATCGGGGTTTTGCTTTTAACAGTCTGAAAGCAGCTGCCCCACACATCAGTGGACCTTTATTTTTATTTCCCTTAGACTTTAGCTAAAACTCTCAACCTTGCATATAGCCCCCCTCCTCACTCCCCTCCAGGCTTCCCTCCAGGTGCTTCTTAGTGCACAGCAGTTTCCTCCTCGTCATCCAGGCCCTGAGCTCCTTCCTGCCCCACATCTGCTCATGCATCTCCGGTCAGGACGTTAGCTGGGCCTCAGGCCTGCCTGTCCTCGGGGTCCAGCTTTTCCCACGTCTCCTTCCCATGCCCGCGAACCCCCACGGGACTGTTCACACCCAGCCTCCCTGAAGTACTTGTGGTGCGTGGTACACGCTTCCGCTCCTGGGATTAGCCGCTGCCCCACCTGTAGGGTAGAGCTGTTTTACCTATAAATTGAGACGGCTGACCTGAAATCGCTACAATCATTATAATCGTGACCAATCCTGACACTTAAGTAATATATTTTTAAAGACTTTGTTTAGAGCAGCAGTGGAGGGATCCCTGGGTGGCGCAGCGGTTTAGCGCCTGCCTTTGGCCCAGGGCGCGATCCAGGAGACCCGGGATCGAATCCCACATCGGGCTCCCTGCATGGAGCCTGCTTCTCCCTCTGCCTGTGTCTCTGCCTCTCTCTCTCTCTCTCTGTGTGACTATCATAAATAAATAAAAATTAAAAAAAAAAAAGAGCAGCAGTGGGTTCAGCAGTACAGCTGCTGGCCCCATCTGCACAGCCTCCCCATAATCAAGGTCCCTCACCAGAGTGGGACATGTGTTACAACTGATGAACCTTCATTGACACGTCATCGTCTCCCAAAGTCCACAGTTTCTGTTTGGGGTTTGCTCTTGGTGTACACTCCATGGGTTTGGACAAATGCATGATGACATGTATTAGGGTATCATGCAGAGTATTTTCACTGTCCTAAGAATCCTGTGTTGTATCTATTCATCCTTCCCTGGCTCCCCTCCTTCCTGACAACCATAGATCTTTTTTTTTAATTTTAATTTTTTTTTTAATTTACGATAATCACAAAGAGTGAGAGAGAGAGGCAGAGACACAGGCAGAGGGAGAAGCAGGCTCCATGCACCGGGAGCCCGATGTGGAATTCGATCCCGGGTCTCCAGGATCGCACCCTGAGCCAAAGGCAGGCGCTAAACTGCTGCGACACCCAGGGATCCCAACCATAGATCTTTTGCTGCCTCCATAGTTTTGCCTTTTCCGGAATGTCATACAGATGCAATCATATAGGCTGTAGCCTTTACAGACTAGCTTCTTTCTCTTAGTAACACACATTTAAGTTTCTTCCATGTTATTTCATATGCTTTCATGGCTTCACTGTCATCTGGATGGACTGCTGTTTATGTATCCATTCACCAACTGAAGGACATCTTGGTTGCTTCCAAGCTTGGGCAGTTATGAAAAAGGTGCTGTAAACATTTGTGTGCAGGTTTTGTGTGGACATAAGTTTTCAACTCCTGGGGGTAAGTGGCAAGAAGAGTGGTCACCGAATCACATGGTGAGAGTATGTTTAGTTTTGTAAGAAACTTGTAAACTCTCTTCCAAAGTGGTGTTACCTTGTTGCATTCCCCCCCAGTAGTGAATGAGGGGTCCTGTGGCTCTGCATCCTCACCAGTATTTTGTGTTATCAGTGTCCTGGATTTTGATTATTTTAAAACATTTTATTTTGAGATAATTGTAGATTCTCATGCATTTTTAAGAAATTATATGGATAGATAATGTATACCTTTCACCTATTCCTCCCAGTGTTATATACTTACAGCCTCCTGTGTAACCATATTCCACACAGGAAACTGATATGGATACAATCCATCGGCCTTACTCAGATCTGTCTGGTTTCACACCCCGGCAGGAGTGTGTACACATATGTATATGTAGTTCCATCACCAGACAGCACACAGGATCCTTGGGATAAATTGTTCTCTTTCTTGACTGTGGTTATTACATAAATCAACATGTGATAAATCTCATATGTAACATTTTTATACTTGTCATAATTATGTCATCCTCATGGTGCCTTGGGCCACTGGGCACATCATAATTGCTTAATAAATATTCAACATAGAGATTTTTTAAAAAAATATTTTATTTATTTATTCATGAGAGACACATAGAGAGAGACAGAGACATAGGCAGAGGGAGAAGCAGGCTCCCTATGGGGAGCCTGATGCAGGACTTGATCCCAGGATCCCAGGATCATGACCTGAGCCAAAGGCTCAGGTGAAACTTTAACTCCACTGCTGAGCCACCCAGGTGCCCCTCAATATAGAGCTGTTAATAAATGTCATTCCTTAAAGAAAACAGCAATGCCTCAGAAAATATAAATCCTGATCTCAAAGGCTACATTTCCTTTGAGAGGCATGTGGTTGAGTGGAGATGGCCTTGAGCTTGCAGGAGAAGCCCTGAGGTCAGAGATGGGCTTTGCTGCTTCCAGCCAAGAGATTCCACTTTATACGTTGGACCTAGGTGTCCTGACCTATAAAATGAGGAAGTCGGATTAATATTCTCTATGGTCCCTTCTGAATTTGAAAACTTTATAATTCTATCAACTGTAACATCCTTTAACATTTTCAGTCTGACTTTCCCTTCTTGAACATTTTCCTCTTGTTATTTGAGTTTATCAGCTTCCGAGTTTGTTTAATTTTCAAGCTCTGAACCATGGAAGAAAAATAATCTTCTACTTGATTTTTTACCAACTCTGAGACAACATGAAAGACCTCATTTGCATGAACATTCCAGAGCAGAGTCGTGGGTCAGGAGACATGCAGGCACTTGGAGATGTTCGGTGTCTGTGTGGACTACAGTCCTGCCTGGGCCATGGGGCAGCCCCTGAGATATCCAGGAGCTATGGGGATTTGCAGAACATCTCCCTCCCCTCCCTCACCTCAGGCAAAGAGGGTCCCAGGCCCCACAGCATAGGCGAGGCTGTGCCACAGTAAGAGACACCTCCAGGGGCACCTGGGTGGCACAGTCAATTAAGTGACTGACTCCTGGTTTCAGCTCAGGGGAGTGATCTCAAGGTTGTGAGATTGAGCCCTGGGTCAGGGTCTGTGCTCAGTGGGGATCTGAGCACAGAGAATCTCTGTTCTCTCTCTTCCTCTGCCTCTCCCCACCCTCCCCAATGAAGAAATATATCTTTAAAAAAAAAGAAAGACACCTCTCTTCTCAGTGCCAGTGCTGGGAGGAGTGAGTTACACTCAGTACACAGTTCTCTGCAGGCCTGAGCAGACTTTTTGGTTTCTGTCCTCCTTCTCGGGGGCTGAGTGTGACCATCCATCAGCAGCTGATCCCAGATATGAACCAGAGAGTGACCAGAAGAGAAAGAGAGAAGCTAAACATGCTGGACAAGAAGCACATTCATCTGACCCTGCTGTGTGAGGTGGGTGTGCAGGTTGGGAGCATGGGCTCCTAACCTGGCTCTGCTTCTCACCAGCTATCGACTTTAGGTGCCTCCCAGCCCCCTCCTGCCTCAGCTTCTAATCTGTAAAATGGGAATGGTGACATTATCTACCTCAAAGGATTGTGATATGGTTAATTGACATAATTCAGGTAAAGAGCATGGCGCGGTGCCTGCCATATGTAAGTACTCGATAAATGTTGCCTGTCACTACCCTGCTTTGTTCTTTACCTCCTAACTGGGTTGTCCATCTCCAGAAATACAAGATGCCCTCAGGCACTCAGCCTATGCTGTTGAAAGTGTGTCTGGTGGTAGCTTCTAGGGGAAAGGCATGATGATCTGGAAGCTGGCGAAGTCAATTCTGTGTCCCCTTAAGCTTCTACACAATGTTGAGTCCTATTGGAATGTCAGGGACTCCCAGAGAGGGCAGGCGTGCATATTTTTGCAAAGCTATTGGTGGAAAGTCTCCATTCTGGACTCTGACCTGGAAGGACCCCTCTCCTAGACACTGAGCCTCAGAACAACTTTGAAAGATGAGAACCCAAAGGAAGGGCCCACCTGACTGCTCTGGGGAACGGGCCTGTGCTGTCTGCAGAGGAATATTGCTCTGTGTTCCTTAAGGCAGGGAATTAATGGGATTTTATAAGTTACCCTACAGCGATCTGAGGATCCTATACTCTTGGATGAGCCCAGCAAATATGCGGGTTGCATTCATACATTAAAATTCTCTAAACAGGACTTCTTCTAACTTGCGCATTCATATGTTGCTGCCACAAAGCTATGAATTTTCTGATTTTTGTCACACTCTGATAAGATTAAGAAAACACAGTTAGATGTGCTCTTGCTGGCTGAGTTGCAGAAGTAATTTCTCATACAATTGAAATCTAAAATTTGGTAGATGCCTTGCCCAGTGGGACAGGAAGCAATTTATCAATTCCCATTAGCTTCAGTCAACAATCAGGAGGCTGCTTGGGCCTGAGTTTTCTTCTGTTAGCAAGGAAGACTTACAGCTCACTAATTTCCCAGGCTGACTGAGGTTTCATGGAGCAGTTATCCTTGGTGCTGAGCATCTGGCCCACTCGTCCACAAGAGAGATCTCTGATCAGGTGGGATTTGCAGACCAAATCCTGTACTACCAGGCCTGCTAGGAAGGCCCCACATGGAGGAGGAACAAGGTATCTCAAGATCCAAAACTCTCAATGGAGGTCTGGTGACATTCACCTTTTCCTGAGCTCAAAATATCCAAAAGAAAGTTTCTTGTGTTTTTGAACGTCTGGTGTGGGGAAGCCTTTGCTAACAGGCTTAGTATAAATTTTAGTTCATATCCTAAAACCCAAGAAACACAAATGAGGGACCTGGCCTATTTTCCTGCCTTGTGGACTCTTATTCCATCGTTCCTCTGCATGTTTCCCTTCAAAATAAGTCCATGTGGTCACTGGGCCTCTGTCAGTGCAAACCCTGGCATGAGCATGACTTTTCTGAAAGGGAACTAGACTCCCCCATGGCTGGGGGAAGGAGTCCTCTGTAGAAGCTAGCTGTATTGATTTGTACTCCTACGGAAATTGGGAGGAAGCAAATATTTACTAAAAACACCTAGGCCTTAAAGAAACCTAGACTGGAGAACTTCTTCGCCTTTTCTTTCTTTAGTGTCATGTGCTTCTTTTTACTGAAAAGAAGTCTGAAGACCATTTTGAGAGAAGATTTTAGTGGAGAGTTATTACCCTCATTACTAAATTTCTGACCAGTTTGGCTCTGGTGCCGTCACCAGTGCTGATGGAGTACAAGACACGAGGGAGCGTTAGTATCGTCATCTCTGTGGAGGGCCTTTCGGTGTGCAGACAGGTGTGCAGGTCTGTGTGCTGTTTTATTCATCTTGTTGTTTGTGCAGGGCTGGGGCAGTGACTCAGAGACATTGGCTGCTTGAGGAAGAATTAGATGGATGCTGGGGGTGATCATCACTGTGATTGATTTATCTGTATTTCCACGGGTTTTCTCAGGTATGGTCTTTCTGGGAGCTGCCTGTGAGTCTGAGCTGGGTATGTGACTGAAGGACACAGCATTTCAGCCCCTGAGCAGTGGGCAGGACCATCCACTCACAGTGGTGTTGAGTGGGTGTCCATGGGTTCTTAGCTGGTGGACTGATAGCCTCGTTGGCGTGAACATAAGAACTTGCATGGTGCTCATGTTGGAGTGGATTCCCCTGGGGAGAGGGGAGGATGGGGATGCATAGACGTGGAAGGATGACATTCTACACACTCCTGAGAGCTGTGGACCATGACCATGGCCAGATAAGGTGAGAAAAGAAGATGTTTGGAGGCCTTTGGGCTCAGAAATTGGAGTAAGTTGTTCAGGATGGAGGAGAGTCAGGGCAGCTGAGAAGGGGTGCCTCCTCTATGCAGAGAGGATCTATCAGGAAGGGCTAAGGGCAGCCCCTGGGGCTGGGGCCCAAGGATGATATTGGAGGGGAGATACGGACAAAGGAATGTAGGTGAGAAAACTGAACACCAATAAAAAATAAATTTATTAAAAAAGAAAAAAGGAATGTAGGTGAGACAAAGTGCTTGCAGAACATGGCCTTAAGGACAGGAAACCTCAGCCCTCGGGAGCTGCCGTGTGCCTAGGGCCATGTGCCTTGTGCCACACACCCATGTGCCATGAACCCATGTGTCATGCATGCCTTGATGTGGACCAAGGAAGGGCAGCACTGCCAAATGACCTAGAATGAGTTCTGGCCACCCCGTGTGACATGGGCTGCACTAGCTCATACCATGCTGCCCTCGTGAAGTCCCTGCATGAACAGCTGGATCCCCAAGGCTTGTATTTGAAGACAGGCTGCTTCTGATCCCTTAGATTTCCTCAGGGGTGATATTTCAGGGCACTTGAAGTTCTGCATCAATTTTAGTTTGGATTCTGTGATTCCGAGACATGAATCAGGGGTCTTGTCCATCTTCCCCCCTTGCATGCTCCAGTCTCTCATTGCTCTGCATCTTGGCTTTTTAAGCAAATGTAATGTGTACATATGTCTGATATCAGTGGCAATAGGCAAAAGAATTGCAATTTTAAGCTAGAAGTAAGGGGGATAAATAAGCTTGCTTATAAGCAGTAAAATCCAAGATTTTGGAAGGATTCTGTTTAGGTCTCTTCCAAGGATCGTAACTTACCTTTTAGGCAAAATTTTCCACAGTTGAGACTCTCTGGATTCTAGTTACAGGCCTTTGTAGTTCCCACCTGTGAGAGGACCCATGTCCTCTCTGAGGCTAGCTGTGGAAGGAATCGTATGAGCAGCGTGGCAGCCTTCAAGGCAGTAACAAGTATTATTTTTCTTCCCCCAGTCCCACTCTGCAAACTCTTTGATGGCAGGTGTTGTCCTCTTTTCAATCCCCAGGTCTCAGCCTAATAGCCACCCTGTAGTTGAAGTTCTATAATTATCCGTTCAATTAAGTTGTCTTGAAAGCAAACACCTTGCCTGTGAGCTTTTCATTGATCCACTATTTACTTACCTTATCTCTAGGGCAGAAATTAGATGGTTATACTATCCATACATCTTACATACCTATGGTTTATGGTATTGTGTTTAATTTCATGTACGAAGGCAAAGGAGTCAAACACTGGGGCCTGGATGAGTTATTTTACTTTTACTGAATTTCATTGTCCTTATCTGAAATGTGGGTATGAGGATGACAGAGAGAAACATGAGTTCCTTATGAAGATGTGGCCTCTCTAGGACCTTGGATCTTCTAGGGCCACCTCTTGCCCCATAGCACCAGATGCCGACTGAGCCACCAGACCAGTGAGTACTTCAATGCAAGGCGTCTTCTATGTGACAATTTTTGGGAGGCATAAATAGATGTTGAATTTTGCCAAGTGCTTTTCCTGCATCTTGATACAGATGGTCATTGAGATGGTCATATGATTTTTATCTTTCATTCTGTTAATGGAGTATATCACATTGACTGATTTGTGGGTGTTGAACCATCCTTGCATCCCTGGAATAAATCCTACTCAATTATGACGTATGATCCATTTAATATATTGTTGAATTAAGTTTGCTAATATTTTGTTGAGGATTTTTGCACCTATGCTTATCAGGGATATTGGCCTGTACTTCTCTTTTTTTGCAGTATCCTTGTCTGGTTTTGGTATCAGGGCAATGCTGGCCTGGTAAAACAAGTTTGGAAGTATTTCCTTCTATTTTTTGGAAGAGCTTGAGAAGGATTAGTGTTAATTCTTCTTTTAATGTTAAGTAGAATTCACCAGTCAAGCTGTCTGGTCCTGAACTTTTGTTTGTCAGAGTTTTAAAATGACTGATTCAATCTCCTTACTAGTAACTGATCTGTTCTGATTTTCTATTTCCTCATGATTCAGTCTTGGAAGGTTGTATGTTTCTAGGAATTTATCCATTTCTTCTAGCCTGTCCAAGTTGTTGGCATATAATTTCTCATAGTAGACTTTTGCGAGCCTTTTATTTCAGTGATACCAGTTGTAGCTTCTCTTTCATTTCTGTTTTATTTATTTGACTCCTCTCTCTTTTATCTTGGTGAGTCTAGCTAAAAGTTTGTTAATGTTTTTCCTATTTTCCAAACCAGCACTTGATTTCATTGATTTTTCCTATTGCCTTTGTAGTCTCTCAATCATGTATTTCTGCTCTGAGTCATTGTTATTTCCTTCCTTTTACTAACTGAGCTTCATTTGTTTTTTTTTTCCTTGTTCTGTGGTGTAAAGTTTGGTTTATTTGAGGTTTTTTTTGGTTGTTGTTGTTTGTTTGTTTGTTTCTTGAGGTAGGCATTTATTACTATGAGTGTCCCTCTCAGGATTGCTCTTGGTGACTTTCATAATGTTGATGTGCTGTGTTTTCATTTTCATTTTCCTCAAGGTGTTTTTTTTTATTTCACTTATGATTTCTTTATTGATTCATTGATTGTTCAGGAGCATGGTGTTTAATCTTCACATACTTGGGACTTTCTTAGTTTTCTTCTTGTGATTGATTTCTAGTTTCATACTATTGTGGTTGAAAAAGATGCTAGATATTATTTCAATTTCCTTAAAAATTTTAAGACTTGTAGCCTAACATATGATGCATTCTGGAAATAGTTCCACGTGCACATGAGAAGGTGTTCTGTTGCTTTTGGATAGAATGTTCTGTATATATTTATAAAGTCTAACTGGTGTAATATATTGTTTAAGACTGATGTTTCCTTATTGATTTTCTGTCTGGATGATCTATCCCGTGATGTAAGTGGGGTATTAAAGTATTAAAGTCCCCAACTCTTATTTTATTGTTATCTGTTTCTCCCTTTAGATCTCTTAATATTTACCTTATATATTTAGGTGCTCTTAGGTTGGGTGCATAAATATTTGAAAATGTTATGTCTTCTTGTTGGATCGACCCCTTTATCATTATGTAATGCACTTCTTTGTCTCTTATTACAGTCTTTGTTTAACTTCCATTTTCGGTGATATGGCTACCCCAGCTTTCTTTAGGTTTTAATTTGCTTGGAATTTTTTCCCATACCTTCATTTCCAGTCTCTGTATGTTCTTAAATCTGAAGTGAATCTCTTGTAGGCAGCATATGGAGGGGTCTTGTCTTTTTACACCCATTCAGCCATTGTATGTCTTTTAATTGGGGGAATTTAGTACATCTACATTTAAAATCATTATTGATAGATAGGTACTTGCTGCCATTTTGTGAATTGTTTTCTGGCTTCCAGGTATTTCCTCTGTTCCTTTCTTCTCTTGCTCTCTTCCTGTGTGTTTGATGACTTTCTTTGGAGGTATGATCAGATTTCTTTCTCACTATCTTTTGTGGATCTATTATAGGTTTTGTTTGGTGTTTGCCATGAGGCTCACATATAAAAATTTATGTTTACAACAATCTACTTGAAGATGATAACAATATGAGTTTCTTTTTTTAAGATTTTATTTATTTATTCGAGAGAGAGAGAGAGAGAGAGAGAGAGAGGCAGAGATACAGGCAGAGGGAGAAGCAGGCTCCATGCAGGGATCCTGATGCAGGACTTGATCCCGGGACTCTAGGATCATGCCCTGGGCCAAAGCCAGGTACTAAACTGCTGAGCCAGGGATCCCCACAACTTGAGTTTCTAATGCTTTCTAAATCCTTTCTCTGCACATCATCCCATTTTATGATCCCATTGTAGCTCAATATGATTTCTCCCTCCAAGTCTTATGTTTTTGATATTACTTTTATATCCTTTCATCTTGGGTTTCTCTTAATTATTACAGTCACAATTATTTTTACTATTTCATCTTTTAACCTTCAAACTAGGTTTATAAGTGATTAATCCACTACCTTTACTATAAATTTACCTTTCCAGTGAGATTTATTCTTTCATACATTTTTTTTTGTTTCTGTTTAGTATCCTTTCTTTTCAGCTTAAAGAGGTCACTTTAATATTTCTTGTAAGATAGGTTTATTGGTGATGAACTCCATTAGCTTTTGTTCTCTTGGGAAACTCTATCTTTTCCTCAATTCTGAATGATTACTTTGCGGGGTAAAGTATCTTTGGTTGAAATTGTTTTCTTTCAGCACTTGGAATATACTGTGCCATGTCTTCTGGCCTGCAAAGTTTCTGCAAAATGTCTGCTAATAGGCCTATGATGATTCCCTTGTACATAACAAATTGTTTTTCTCTTGCCTCTTTAAAGATTTTCTCTTTGTCTTTTAACTTTTGACGTTGAACTATAATATGACTTGGTGTGTTTCTCTTTGGTTTCATTTTTTTTGGAACTCTCTGGAATTCCTGGATTTATATGTCTATTTCTTTTCTCTGGTTAGGGAAGCTTCAGCCAATATGTCTTTAAATAATTTCTGTCCCTTTCTCTCTTTTTCCTTTTGGGACTTCTATTATAATGTGACTTTTAGTATGTTTGAGATTGTCCTATGAGTCCCCTAAGCTACCTTAACTTTTATTCATTCTTTTTGCTTTTTGCTCTTCAGATTGGGTGAGCTCACTGATCCTTTTCTTCCTCTTCATCCAGTCTGCTCTTAAATAGATTTAATGTCTTTTTAGTTCAATTATTGTATTATTGTATTGTATTATTCAGTTGTGACTTCTGCTTGGAACTTTCTTCTATTTTCTTCTTTATTTTTCTTATATTTTCCATCTCTCTGTTAAAGTTCTCACTTGTTTATCCATTGTTCTCCTGCATTTGCTGAGCATCTTTATGATCATTACTTTGAACTCTTTATTGGATAAGTAAATTACTCATCTCCATTTCATTAATATTTCTGTTCTGGGATTTTATCTTGTTCTTTTGTTTGGAGCATATTCCTCTGTTTCTTCATTTTGTTTGACTCTTTGTATTAGTTTCTATGCCTTAGATGAAATAGCCATCTCTCCCAATCTTGAAGTGTTGGCATCGTATAGGAAATGAACCTTATCATTCAACCCTACCTTAGCTATTGGTGGTTGTCTCTTGAACCTTGGTTATCATCCAAGCAGGCTGTTTCATTTCTAATAGCTTCCAGTAGTTGAAGGTGTGGCAAGACCAGTCAGTGTCCCAAAGGGGAAGGGATCTCAAGTAGAACCCAGGTTCAGGCTGATTGGAAGCCAAACCCTTTTGCAGTAGCTTTTAGAGAATGTAAATATATATAGTCCTCTGGGGCTTCAAGTATAATCCCTGCTGGCCACCAAAGCCATGATGTAAGAAGTATCCCCTGGCAGCACTGACAAATATCAGCACCAGAGAAATGTATAAACTATTTTCTTTAAGATAGTGATGAGCCAGAGAGAGAAAAAAAATATTGTAACCACTGGTCCCCATTCCCTGAGAATACTTTTATCGGCCCATATAAGTGAGCTAAGCCAGAAGCCTGTCCCCCAGGCCCTTGGACAAGCTCTTGGACAAGCAAATATGCCTCTTTCTCAGAAAGACTGGGGATATGTTTCAATCTGCTATATATTTACTGCCCTATGAGTGGTAATCTGCCAATAACTATCTCTCTGATTGTTACAGTCCCATGAACCCAGGAATGCAAATACCCAGGCCTCCAAAGCCAAGTGATCAAGTGGTGTCCCCTGAGTTGAAGCCTCAGAAACTGGGTCACCAGATGTAAAAACTGGAGCACCAGATGTGTGAGGAAGCTCCTCTTTGGAAGAAACTGAAGCCCTGGCATATGGCAGAAGAAGAGTGTGAAGATGACACCCACTGGCTGGAGTAAAGCAGAAGGGGAGTGTAAGATGGCACCTGCCAATAAAAGAAAAAAACAACAAAAAGAAAAAGGAAAAGGAAAACAGGAAAAAACGACAAAAAAGAAGAAAAAGAAACACACACACACACACACACACACACACACAAGGATGACAATAGTGTTTGCCAGTTCTAGCAATGCAGAGGGAGGACAGGAAGGAAGATGGTGCCCACCAGTCTCTGTCCAGCAAGCCCCTACCCCTCAGGCCAACACTTTAAAGTTAGGAAATGCCTGGGTACTTTTCAAAAGGCTGCTTTTGTGCTGGCCCTGTGGCAAATGAGTTTGCATATAAGCCCTTTAAGCGTCATTCCTCAGTTCACCACAGCCCCGTGGGTCTTGAAGGCAGAGGCTTCATTGGTCTTCAAGCCAGATGTTTGGGGGGACAGTTTATCTTTCAGGTACTGGTATGAAAAACTGGAGGGCTTGATGTGGAGTATAAATCATCCCTCAAAGAGAAGGTTTTGAGTTCCTTCATCATAGGTCACTGAACCATGGGTGGGTTTAATGGTGAGATTGCATCTCAGATTTCCTGTTCATTTTGATGCAGTTTCCCTTTGGTTTGTCCAGTGTGAAGGGGCCACTCTATAGTTTTCAGGGCTTTTCAGAGGGAATTGTTACATATATAGTTGTAGATTTGGTTTGTCCACAGGAAGAGGTGAATTTAGGAGCTTTCTATGCTGTCATATTGAACCAGAAGCCTGCTTATATTTTCCCTTGACCTAAGACTTCTCTACAGGGGATTCCTGGGTGGCGCAGTGGTTTAGTGCCTGTCTTTGGCCCAGGGTGTGATCCTGGAGACCCGGGATCGAATCCCACATCAGGCTCCCGGTACATGGAGCCTGCTTCCCGGTGCCTGTGTCTCTGCCTCTCTCTCTCTCTCTCTCTGTGACTGTCATAAATAAATAAAAATTAAAAAAAAATTAAGACTTTTCTACAGGAATTCAGGGATGGGACAAGATAGAGTTCAGAGCTCCTGGGTTATACCTCTAACTGCCCCTTCCTTCCAAGGAGGGGTCTGTTAATTTTGTCACTTCTAGGAAACTCCATGGTCCTTTCAGCAAAATTACTCCCAGCATCAGGCCAGATTTGCCAGTGCCCCAGAGTCCTCAGCATGTTGCATTTTTAGTATAAGGGCACAGAATAGGCTACTCCTGGGGTTTTAAATAAATGGTGACACTTACACCCTCAGAAGCTATCTTGGATCCTTATATTGTGAAACTGTTGGCAGGGAAGGGCAGGGCCATATCAAAGGGAAAAAACTCTGCTGGGTGTTGTGCATACAGATTGGTGTTAAATTCAGTTCTATTAAACATCTTTATTAATGATGTGGAAGTGGGGTGTAAACAGAACATTAATTAAGTGCCTGAATACTAAATTGGGAGGTGTTGCAAAAGACAGACTAATCACTTTATCATTTACTCAGTGTACAGAATTGCACAATTCAGTGGATCTCCTGATTAAAAGTGGAACATATCTTTGTTGACAACACTATTTGCTCAATTTGTCGCTGGCATTTTGGTTGGCTTTCTTCACGTGCATATTCTTAGACTGGAAACCTTTCTATTTCTGTTCATTTCAGTATGATGAGTCATCCTATTTGTATATTAAGCACCCAGGTAGGGGGAACATATTTTTTTGAAAGGGTGAGGGTACAAACAGTAGCAGGGACAGAGAATGACATATGCTAGTTAAGACTGCTCACCTCAAATGCCTGAAGATGGAGGTGTCTATCCTGGGCCTTGGTGGGGCCTCTTCTGTTCCTTATGCTAAACTGTTCCTCTAGCAAGTTTAGAGCAGGTGGAGAACCTAATGCCCTTTTTATACCCATCACATAGATTTGAGGTCAGGAGTCCTGGATTTTAGTCCTCATTCTGCATTTTTTTGACTAAGTAGCTTTGATGAAGTCATGAAACCTCTGAGAGCCTTGGTCTCTTTATCTGAGGAAGGGAAGGAATATGTATGTCTCACAGGGTAATGTTGAGAGATGTAAATGGTGTAACAATCTTGGAAGAATTTTGTAAACTGTAAAACTGTCCAAAGTTAGTATGACCTTGGATTAATTTTCAAAGAATGAGGCATTCTATCCCAGTGCATATAAAGTACTCCAAATAATTATCAGCAGAGCAGCCAAGAACATTTAGAAATATGGATAGGAAATTCAATCTGGAAAAATGCTAGTAAATACTTAGGGACAGTAGAAAATTGGCAGGGTTTTGAGTTGGCAAAATTAATCAAACTATTTTTCAAATGCTTGGGTTCAACAAACTATAATGAGTTTGCCAAGCACCTTTTCTTATAAATTTTGTATCTTTTGTTTGTTTCAGCTAAAACATGATCCATAAGCTTCTGATTCATTTACACTTAATTCGCTAAAAGGCTATTTGTCAGCAGCACTCAGATGTTCTGGAAACCTGCTGGGTTGACTAAAAGATGCTTTCCAGATTTCTTTCTTCAGAAACGCTACTGTCCCCTGGTACACAAATGGTATATTTAAACATTATTTAGTCAAAATCCTTATTTTAAAAATTCTTGAATACATATTTTAAGAGTATATATTCAAGAATATTTTTAAGAATATAAATAAATATGTTCAAGAAATTTTAAAATAAGGATTTTTACATTATATGTAAAAAATATATATATGATATTCAGGGTGGAGTTTATTGCTTGACTCCTACCACTCTTCCTTCTCTCTCTTAGCAGTTCTGACAAAGTATAAAGAAATGCAAAGACATGAGCTGGCCAGAGCCCAGACTATGAACACTTTTAAGGGAAGTCTGGGTTGGGGAGGGTTGGAGACAGTCACCAGGGAGCTTCCCACACCCTTGCCCTCACTTGGAGGGCACCTGACTTGCCTGTGTGCAGGCACACCTTGAAGAGCAGAGCCTGGAAGAGTTAGTCTGGCCAGGCCCTACACCCTGCACACTCATCCCCGAGCTGGGGTGAGCAGTGGTACTGCCTGGGCATTCACTGGCAATTTTGATGGATCATGTCTTCTCCTACACCCCATGGGCTGCTTGCCATACAGCTCTGTTTCTGGGGCCCAGATAAGAAGCTCCATTCTCCTCAAATGCCAGAAGGCTCATCTGCTCATCAGGTCTTCTGTGACAGGTTCCCTTCTTGGTGGGTTTGGTGGATTATATTCGAAACAGAGCTGCAGGGAATAAGGAGAGACAGAGGATGGGCCATGACTCTTCCCCCCAGATACTCTTGTGGACGAGCCTTCTAAAGCCCCTTCCCAAGGCCTGGGACTCGGACCACAGGGAAGATTCTGGTGCGTGTAATCCCCACTCTGGGATCTGCAGAATGATGCTCACACTGCCACTCAGCCGTCGAGAGTAGAGGGTTAACAGAGCTCCCCTAAAACGACCTGCTGAGAGGAGAGCTTTGTCTCTGTCATTGTAAATGAGAAATGCTTTTCTTTTTTCTTTCTTTATTTATTCATGAGACACACACACACACACACACACACACACACACAGAGGCAGAGACACACAGAGAGAGAAGCAGGCTCCATGCAGGGAGCCCGATGTGGGACTCGATCCCGGGACTCGGGGGTCACACCCTGGGCTGAAGGCAGGCGCTCAACCGCTGAGCCACCCAAGCATCCCAGAAATGCTTTTCTAAATAAGACAGAGCAGCACCAACTTCTGGAAATGAATCCAACCTGATCAAATCATACACATGCGTGTCTCCATGTTATGTGGACAGTGCATGCACAATACAGTTACACATAGTACACGCACACACAAACGTATTTATACAAGTGAATGAGACCCAGTGAGGCCTGGGATGGAAAATTCTGTCTCCTTCCACCTGCATTCAACCGTTTCGTTTAAAATACTGTCCCTTGCAGGAATGCTTTTCCCCTTGAGCTGTGGTATGCACCCGAGCACACTGGGGAGGTGGACCTCCCTTAGTCCTGGATAATTCTGCCCCCAGGTCTCTGACCGTGCAGCAATCCTTTCTCCCCACGTCATGCCTGAGCATCTGGGGCAGTGTTCACTTAGCCTTTGAATTCCAGATTCACTACATTCCCTCCATTCCTCACTTCTTCCTCTTCTCATGTCTCCATCACAGCACTGGGCTGAGAAGAAAGCATATTGATTTTTCTCCCTTCTTTATTTCTACATATCTGTGCACAGGGCACGTTTGACGTTTCTTCCAAAGCTCCACCTGCTAAGGGTCTGAAGGAGGAAACTGGGCTATTTCATCTCTGTGATTCTAAATGAGCCATGCATTTGGCAACTTCTCTATTTTAACTGTCCCATTGCAATTTCCCATTGGGGGAAATTCCTAGAATCCCAAACCAGAAAAGGAGTTGAGGAGGATATTAATGAGAAATATATAACTTTCATAAGTGAAAATTATTGCCTTGGTATCCTGAGCTCCAGGAGGAGAATGAAACTACGTATCCAGCCTTTGCTTCTGACTGATTCAGAATCAATGCTTCTGGGCCAGGATGGGGGTGGGTGGATGGTCACTTGGCAGCCACTCTTGGGTATTTTTTTGTTCCTGCAGGTGACCCTGCATGTGTCCTTTGTAATATCCCTTGGGAGCCTGGAGCTTCTTGTAATTGGTTTGTAGCTCTTCATTCAGCAGAGGATACTCAAGACTGTTTCCTCTCTGGGCTTAATACTTTCTCACAAGGACTATGAACAGATTTTTTCCAACACAATTGGGAAATGTGACTCCATTAGGGCACAAAGCTTCATCTCCATTAGATTGCATACTCCTTCAAGTGTTTTATTATTATAAAATACACATAGCATGAAATTTAGCACTTCAACCATTTTTAAGCGCACACTTCAGTGACGTAAAAGACAGTCATGCTGTTGGGCAACATCATCATCGCCCAGCTCTGGAACTTTTCATCATCCCAAATGGAAGCTCTGTCTCCATTAAACACTAACTCCCCATTTCCTCCCGTTCCAGCCCCTGGCACCCAGTGTCTGCTCTCATACAGTACTTTCTTTTAAGGTGGTACAAATACCCCAATTTAATCCTGCTTGAAATAGTACAGCTATAGCGACAACGTACCCATCTAACTCAGAACCGCCCATCCTTGGGAAGTGGGTCATCATTTGTAGTGATTTGTGGTGCTGAGTGTTGGGGTGTCCCGCCATGGAACCTGCAGGCCACTGCCTGTCCTCTGGAACCTTGGGTCCCCACAGACCCTGCACTGAGCCAGGTCTGCTTTGTGACCCTGTCCTCCTCAGCCTGAGCTGACCGAGCTCAAGGAGACTCTTACCCAAAGACGGATCATGGCCTCGCCAGCAGTGGCCTGTGTCTGGGGGGCTGGACTTTGCAGGTGAACTGGAGCCATCAGGCTCATCTCTCTTGAATGTGGAAACAGACAGCCTGTGCCAATTGCTGGGAATCTGAGGTGAAAATCTCAGAAGAAGGCTATGTGAGTTTGCCGGGGGCTGCTATAAAAAGTGCCAAAGGCTGTGAGTCTTGATCAACAGAAATTTATTTTTTCACAGTTCCAGAGGCTGGAAGTCTGTGGTCAAGCTGCTGCCAGGTCTCTCCTGAGACCCTTGGCCCGCAGACCACCTTCTCTTGTGCTCCCCCCTCGTATAATTTCTTCTGATGAAGACATTAGTCACGTTGGAGTAGCACTCACCTTAATTACCTCCTTAAAAAAAAAAGATTTTTTATTCATGAGACACACAGAGAGAGGCAGAGACACAGGCAGAAGCAGAAGCAGGTTCCCTGCAGGGAGCCCCATGCGGACTCAATCCAGGGTCTCCTGGATCACAACCTGAGCCAAAGGCAGTTGCTCAACCACTGAGGCACCCAGGTGCCCCTAATGACCTCATCTTAACATAATCACCTCTTTACGGACCCCATCTCCAAATAAGGTCACACTCCGAGGTACCAGATGGGGAGGTTAGGACTTCTGCATCCGGATTTGGGGGAGACACACTCAACCCTGATGGGGAGGCTGGCTGGGGCTGCTCTGAACACAGCAGCGGGGGCAGGAGGAGGAGCCGCTGGGAGCGAGGAGGGATGCGCCCGGCGTGTCTACAGGGAAGCAGGTGCCTCTGCTCCTGACTGTTTTCAGGGACTAGCTGTAGATGGTTTCCTTTTCCCCTTGGAAGCCGGCGAGGATCCCCCTTCCTCGCACCTTGGGCAGGGCCCTCCTGACAGCTCAAGCCATCACCTCCCTTCCCCACAAGGGAGGTGGATTAGCAAAGGAATCCCATCTGGCCCCAGCAGAGTGCTCACCTGGGCGCTTGGCGGTGCAGCCCATGGCCTGGGGACAGGCAGGGCTCAGAGGCCGCCCCAGATGCCCAGGTTCTGCTTGTGGTGGCCTCACTGTGGGATTATGGTGATTAGTGCCGTTTGCTGAAAGCTCTGAAACAATTCCCCACAATTCCCCTCCTTTTTTTTTTCCCTGTGAAATGTAGTCTTTCAGCCAAACAGTGTGGTCCTCACCCCATGTTTGTTAAAAAGGTTAGGGAAAATGTCATCCAACCCACAGCCTGGAAAGGCGCTCGGAGCAGCTGGTGGAAGCTCAGTGGGCATTTCCCAGCAGCCAGTCTAGAACAAACAGGGACTGTATCCTTACCCGTACCGCGAGCTGGCAACTGCCCTCGGGGCTCCAGGAGCAGGGCCCGCGAGGCCGACGCTGCGCCTCTGTCCACCTGCCCCCTCACCTGCTCAGGGCCGGCTCTCCATCGCGCCCTGCTGCCTGGCTGCCTTGCTCGGCTGCCTTGCTCGGCCAGCACCGCCCTGTCTCCCTGCTGAAGCTTCCTTTGCAAACCCTCTATTAGATGTTAAAAGCAGAAACAGCCAGTGGAGGGGGCGGGGAGAGGACCTGCATTCAAAATTTTATGAAGAAATTAAATTTTGTGTTGCATCAAAGAATACATGGTATTTCAATACCAAAGCAACAAAAGAGTAAGAGGCAGATGTCTTCAGGCAACTCGCTAATTCACAAATGAGAATGATTGAATATGAGTATTTACAGTGAGCATTTTCTGCATAATACTAATTATACCGCATGCTTAGCAAGTTCATTTTTTAAAGATGGTTCAAAGGCAAATGTCAACCTGGCTCTGCCCAAATTGTGTATGTACCATACACCAACAATGTCCGAATGAATAGAGTAGGCATTAATAAGGTTTTACCAGTCATGGCTATAGGCAGGATTTAAATCAGCCATATTTGGCTTCAATCAACACTGGATACAAAATGACTCATTTAAAAGTGGTGTGACTAAACACTGCTTTTTAAATGAGCTGCATTGTGCAGGCATTTCATTGTCCCTAATTTAAAAATGGGAGCTTTCGTAGTGGAGCCCCAGAACCTTGGGCTTACACTTTAGAAGGCATTTCCTTTTCTTTGGTTGCAAAACAAATCTCCTTTTGCTGGAGCAGGTTTGCAGGGACCAAGGCCATCTGGGGTGCTGGGCTGCCCAGGGGATGAGCCCTGCCCATTGCTGGAGGCACCGTCACGAGGACCAGTTATGACAGCTCGTGTGGTGATCTGTATGCAGAGCCACGCATGCTATCCTCTGCCCCTGTTTTCATTCCAGCAAGCTCTCATTAGGCAAGAATGTTGTCTTTTCTGATTACATTGCATATGTGCCTAGAGGAGATGAAAGGAAAGGAATCTGAGACAACACGCGTGTCCTATCACTTGTCTGGGTTTGGGCTTCCCACCTCGAGGAAGGCTAAGTGACATCTCCCAAAGAACCGGGCTGGTGTCTTGGCTTTGTCACCTGTTCCCACAGCACCCCACTTCATATAACCTCTTTAGCCTCAGTGTTCTCATTTGTAAGATGTAGGTAAAGTAAATAATTTAGTGTGAAGATTTCATTATTTAATGTATATAAATCCTTAAACCCATGTCTGGCACCCAGAGGGTGTTAATAAATGATAGTTGTTATCATCATCCATTTAATTTGGAGTTATTTCTATTTTGCTTCCTTTTCTACTTCTCATGTCCTGAGGTTGTGGGCTCTCTCTCCACAGGATAGCCTGCCTGGCACTGTGGGGAATCCCACTCTGGAGTTAGTGGGGGGCTGGGGGCTTACTCCTGTGCTTTCCATGGGTCATCTGAGATTCTCTGTAAATGGGGTACAGAGGAGGCCGTCTGTAAGACTAAATCTCTTCTTGTTCTAAAAGTCTGTATGAGTCCTATAGTATATGCATGTTGCATTAGGAAAGTCGTTGCCAGTTAGCTCTGGATGATAAATCGGAAATTAATAAGCTGAATGTTATCCAACTTGGTCTTCAGTGAAAAGAACTTTCTTGGTTGTCCTGCTGGAGAGCCTCCGGAGCCCTGAGCTACAGTTCTGGTTCCTGGCCACTTGTGCCATCTCTCAGGTGACCCCCACCCAGAAGGCGGTTGTCAGATGCAGCAGCAGGAGCGGCTGCCTTATTCCATGGGATGGATGCTGTCTTCATAGAGTGGGTTTGCAATTAAGAATAGTTTTCTAAGAAGCCTGGAAAATTTCCAAGTGGAATGAGTGAGTCTTGTGATTCCTGAGCACACTTAAAACAAAACCCAAAGTAATGCATATCCTTAACCTTTGATCTTAATACTTTTGAAGAAACAAAGTGTGAAATTTTTGTTTTTAGAGTCCAGGGATTAAAACTATTCCATGAAGGTGGTTGTTTTAAAGGTATGAGGAGGGGCGCCTGAGTGGTTCAGCTGGTTGAGCATCTGACTCTTGATTTTGGCTCAGGTCATGAAATCAGGGTCATGAGATGGAGCCCCGCATCGGGCTCCATGGTCAGCACAGAGTCTGCTTGTCCCTCTCCCTCTGCGTCTCCCCCTACTCATGCTTGCACACACTCTCTCTCAAATAAATAAATAAATAAATATAAATAAATAAAGTCTTTAAAAAAAAAGTATGAAGAGCTGTCCATCCCATTCTGTACTTTTGGGGAGCTTTGAAATGAAAATATGGGGACAGCGATGTCCTCTCCAAAAGCCCCTTAGGCTTGTTCCCAGAGGCCAAACCCAGGCTGGTCAGATGCCACCTTGACGTGGAAATCCTTACCTGTTTGGGGATGCTGAGCTGCAAGAAGGAAGTAGAGAAAAGTGAGGAGGGGAGTGGCTTCAAGACTCGGCACCTGGAGACCATCTACTGTGTCAGCTCTAGGTGGCTCCATGAGTTACAAACCCCTTCATGTTACGAATTCATTTTGGCTCTGGAGAGTCTGTCAGAATTGTGCTCATATTGCCCTTGAAAGAAAAGAGGCATGAAAACCATACCGGATGACTTCTCTGATCCTTGTTCTGCAAATGTTCACACCAATTTTGCCTCTTTCCATCAGAGATCAAAAATCAGTAAAAATCTGAGATATGAAGAGCCTCTGATCTGGAACCAGACCCCGACTTAAGGGTTCATCTCATCACTTAAAGCTGTACAAGCCTGGGCAGGCTGCTTAACTTCTTTGGTTCTCAGTTTACTAAATGGCATCACTAAATGGCATTTACTAAATGGTTTCCAGAACTGAGGGAGATGGGGGATGTACAATGTGCCTCCTAAGCTGTTCTGTGTCTCAGAGATGCTGTGGCAACAGGAGGCCTCATTCTGAACCCAAGTACTATTGACTTAAAAGGCTCAGACCCAGCTTGAGGGTGTTCCCTGGGGCTTAGGGGGCAGGAGGACCTGCAGAACACCCTGGAAAAAAACTCATCCTAAGGCAAAAAAAAAAAAAAAAAAAAAAGAGAAATTAGAAATGCTAATGGAGGAACAGAGGAAGGAATTCTGAATGGAGGCTTGTTAATGATCTTTGCCCATGCCTGCTTTCTCCACTTGCCCTCCTGTGGTACAGGTGGAGGGGAGACAGAGAGAGCCAAGAACCACCTCTTGAAATGTCTGTGGGGGGGGGGGCAACCCAATATCTTTGCCCTTTGGACAAGTGGCCTTGTCCAAGCTGGCTCCCAGCTCCAGGGGGCGTCGGCACGGCTGGCAGCCCATCCCCATTGGCAGCACCACCCACCGTGGCTCCCACGCTGTGTGTGGCGCTGAGACCCTGGCCAGCCATGGTACGATCAACAAGAAGCAATGCCCTTGGCATGAGTGTGTGCAGCCTGTAGAGGGAAGCAGGGCAGACATTCTTTGAGTTACCAGTGGTAGAGGTGGAATGGAGAGTCAAGAGGTGTCGTGACACCAGAACACCCCAGAGAAGGCCAGGAAGGGAGACGGGGCAGATAGTGATGCCTCATGGCACTGACAGAGCTTTTTATGAATCTGTCCCCACCACAGACTCAGGAGGATTTCAGGTGGAGGGTGGAAGTCTTGCAATCACAGGAAAGGGAGAGAGAAAGAAAAAATACATTGTAATGACTTCTCCTAATAGAAAGTTCTCTTGCAGAACCTGCCTGGACTGGCCTTGGGAAGCCTGGCTCACATGCCAGGTGTCATTAAGATCCAGTTGTCCAAATACTCTTTGCCTTTCAAAAACATGTACTTGTATGTTTTTGTCACTGATTAGAAATACTTGTCCTCCTGATAACTCACAAACGTCGAAATGGTTTCTTCTTGACAGTCAGGCCTGGAAAGGGATTGGCGTGGTGCGTTACCATGGCCGTGACAAAGCCCTGGGGTCCCAGAGCAATCCACCGGCAAATTCTAGAGTGGTTTGGTTAGCGAGGAGGTGGGAGCACGTTGAGAGCTACAGGATTGTTCTCAGTCTTAAAAACTTGCTCTCTGGTTGGGAAGATGAACACTACACATGCAAAAGGCAACTCTTCTTAGCTTTGAAATTCAGAGATAGTTGGCACCCTGGAGGAGGCAGCCTTACCGGAGAGGAGCGGTGCTCACTGTTGCAGGCTTCCCCTGGCGAGAGGAAGGGGTGTGATCCCCACCACGTATGCACAGAGGCGCCATCCCCAGAATTTGCATGCGGTTGCAATGAGCTTTAATACATTACCTTTTTTAAAAAAATTAATTTATTCATGAAAGACACAGAGAGAGGCAGAGACACAGGCAGAGGTAGAAGCAGGCTCCCTGTGGGGACCCGGATGTGGGACTCAATCCCAGGACCTCAGGATCACGCCCTGAGCCAAAGGCAGATGCTCAACCACTGAGCCACCCAGGCATCCCTAATATGTTACCTTTAAAAGATATTCTCATTTGTGTGATTCAAAGCAAGTCTGAGGGTTAGCTGCATATAAATGCCCAGCAAACGTCTATTTCTAATAACAGGTGAGTTTCACCTGTACCTTTGCCCCTGGCCGTCCCCCGCTTCCTTGGTGTGTGTTTAACCTCACATTATTGCACAGTAGCCTGGGATGAGCCACTAAGGATCGTCTCTGTTCCCATTACACTTATGTCTCTTACTTAAGGATGCTAATTCTCCAAGCAGCTCTGCACCGCCTCTTCATTCCTCTGGATCCTGAAGGCGATGCTAATCAGCCCTCCTAACAGCTGCCTCGGCATCCCAAATGTCATGCGAAGGTTCCTTCCTGCGGTAGTGGCAACGCTTCCAACCTGCTGTCATTCGTCACATCCATTCCTTTCTCTCCAATCTGGACTTCTCATTGGAGAACTCGTTGATGTCCAGATTCTCCTGCTCTCTTGCCTTGCCAAGCATTCACTCACAGGTTATCAGTGCTGGGTATTTTTGGAGCCTGGTTTGGGGAATAATAAACATGGGAAGGGAACTAGAAGCTTGATCTCTCCCGAGCACCTGCCACCCACATTTACATGTGTCCTCTTGGGGCTGTAGTGAGGTCATGTAGAGTGCACGGTGCCTCCGTGTGAGAGGAGACCTGTGGAAAACCCAAGAGGTCGGGCCACTGACTCCTTCCTCCGGGCTGCCCTTCCTATCACGTGACCAAGGTCAGGGGTCCGACTCCCCAGTGGCTGACCATGCACCTGCTCCTAAGAAGCCGTGGTTGATTTCTCTGGGAAGTAACTCCTTTCCTTAACTGTTGTCTGGGGCTTTCCCCTCTCTTCACGTATGTTTTGCCTGTTAAGACATTTCAAAGAAACTGTTGGCTCATTTTCCACTGTGCTACCAAGAGTCTCATGCCCAGATCCCTCGCCTTCCCACGGCTGCTCGATCATTGCTGTGATTGTCTTAGCCTCCTGGGCTCCTCCAGGCCCTGATGGGAAAGAATGGAAAGGACAAAAGAAAAAAAAAAAAAAGAGTTTGTTAGAGTGGAACCCAAAGTGTGGTCGCCGGATGACTTCTCGGTAATTGAAGTATTTATGGGTCTAAATAGTTCAGTGTTGTCCGCAAATAAACACAAAATGCGCAGAAGTGACTCTATTACGCCAGGGCAGACACCTGCTCAGGCGGGTCCGAGCTTGCAACCTTGTGACTTTTCTTGGAGCACTGGAAGGATTTTCTCTCCTTGAGTTTCCATTAATTTAAATCAGAACTAAAGTTCATTGTGTCTCTCTTCTGCTGGTGACATTTTCCACTTCACACATTGTCAACCTCATTTAACATGTTGCTACTTGGCTGCGGTCACCTCAGAGGGAAACTGTGCACCCCAAACAGCAGCAGCACTTCTCTGCCTCCCTGCCACCTCCCTCTGCCCTCCCCCTTCTCTTCCAGGAAGCTCTCCCTGTGCAGTGGCGCTAGCCTGATGAGGAACACACAATCAGTCTTGCTCGCTGTGGATACCAGTGACGTCCAGCTCCTTTCTTTCTGTTTTTCTGAATGTTTCCAATGGACTCACATGTTGGGATCACCTCATGATAAAATTAACTTAATCAACAATCTGTACCATGAAGCCTTCCCTGGAAGGCAAGAGAGAAAGTCCAGTTGTTAAACAAACAGAAGCAATGATAATCCACCAAACGAAGGTTGGCTGAGAGTCCATGGGCCAAAGTGGGGCCAGAATTATACCCTGTTGCATAGGGATTTGTTGTCAGGATTAAAATAGTGTCTGGAGATATCATTTAAAAATTCAGATTTCTGATTTCTCTGTAAAGACCAGTCTATCTGCCAATGCGGGCCTGTGTTTCCCTGTGGACATGAGCATGCTGGCCTTCGGTGGGGCTGACTCTGGATATGCCACGTTCCCTGGAAGACATCCTTCACTTATTTGTAGGCCTGACCTATCCCTCTTGGCATTCAAGCTTCCAGCTCCTGCCCTGCATTTGGTAATGCCGGAGGCTACCATCTGCCTGCTACCTTTGTCTGGAATTTAGACGATAAGCTTGCACACAGTACATATTTGATTGAGGCCTGTTTCAGTGCGTACCTGAAAGTCAGGGGTAACCTTTGAACACTTCTCATAATGAGTAGTTCCTTGGCAATATTTTTTTCAAAAATGAGAAAGCCAAGTTTAGAAAAGAATCTAGATTCCTTCTCCATAGAGTCAAATATCACACCAAGAACAGAATTCACTGAACTCAACACATATGCCCTGGTACGTGTTAATCTCCCACTCTGTAGCAGACACTGGAGTGACTATGCCTCTTTCTCCTCACCAGAACTCAGGCTCCCTGGGGCAGGAACTTTGTCTCACCCACTGCCCCACACCAGAGCCTGAGCCAGGTGACTGACACACACTTTATGAATGTTGAGTGAATGGGAAGGGAGAAGGAAAAATGGACAAGGCTCTTCCTTCAGATGGACATCTAAACACAGTCAGAAGAGCAGAAGAGATTTCTCTAGCTAAGTTGAGAATGAAGCAGGGTGGAGGGCTCAGCATGTGCAAAGGCCAGGGGGTTTGACAGAGAGGCCTGTGTGTGGAGAACAGAGTGGTAAATGAAGAGAGAAGCAGCTGGAGGGCTAGGCAGGAACCAGATCCTGGAGGACCCATGGAGTGAATTCAGAATCCAAAACAGTTGTTGGAGGAAGAGGACAAGCAGAGGCAGGAAGTTGAGGGGACAGAGAAGGAGAGAACTGACCCCAATGTCAAGGACTTTTGATAAGAGATTGAGGAAGTGACTGCTGAGCCACTTCAGCATCCCCACTGGGGGAATGGACATCCCCTGGGGGCAAAAGTGGGGCCCTGCCTCTGGGTTAACTTCAGTTAACACCAGAACATGGAAGAAATATGAGCTTTCAAGTCAGATGGCCTTGATTCAAATTCCAGATTTGATATTTGGTTGGTCCTGGGGGAAATCCTTAATTTCTCTGTTCTCTGGTTTTCTTATTTGCAAAATGAGGACAATAATACTTATTTTGCATGGTGTTTATGAAGATGATATAAGATCATACAATGATGTATATAAACTTGACAGTAGCAGCAAGAAAAGAGTAAATAATAGACACTACTTAGTACTGGAATGTTCTACCTGTGACGGTCTACCCAGAAGACAAAAACTTTCTCAAGGACTTTCTGTTCCTTGGACTCGGTGAGGATGTCTGGCCAGACAGGAAACCTGGACCCAAGGTGTCCTTCCAAAAATAGCTTTTGCAGATGAGGATGGGGATACATTAAAGCAAATGCATTAGTTTGCTAGGGCTGCTGTAATGAAGTCCCACCAGCTGGGTGAGTTGAACAACAGAGATTCATTGTATCTTATTTCTGGTGGCTACAGGTCCATGATCCAAGTGTGGCCCACATGGGTTCTTTCTGAGGCCACTAGGGAGATCCCCTCTACACCTCTCCCCCTGCTTCCAGGGATCTGCTGGCCTTCCGTGCTCCCTGGCTTGTGGAAGCACAACCCTGATCTCCACCTTCACCTTCACACAGCCTTCTCCCTGTGTGCATGTCTGTGTCCACCCTCATGGCCTTAACTAGTTATATCTGCACAGACACTATCTCCAAATAAGGTCATTTCCAAAGTCCTAGGGTCTAGGACTTCAACATTGGTGGGGGCCACAAGTCAGCACATAATACATAACACATAACATAAATGTGATGGATAAAGCTTTAAAAAGTGGCCCTTCCTTTTTTCTTGACAAATGAAGATTTTTGTCACTTGTTTTGCTGTTTTCCTCTTCACCCTGTTCTGCCTTACAGCTGGGCAACCACAGTGTACACTTGGTGGCCCGCCCTCCCAGAGTGTTGACTCTCATAGTCCCAATAGCTCCCACTTCATGATGGCCACCCTCTCATCTGATGACACAGTGTCACTGCAGCACTGCTGGCATACATGTCCATCTCTGACTCAGTAGCTGCTCCCATTAAGCTGTCTGACCCATCAGTCCATTTATTCACTCTTAACCTTCTCAGTATCCATTAGTGTCTCTCTTTACTTCTTTCCATATCCACCTTAGATTTGTTGGTCCATCAAATTGTCACTTACCTAACAAATTCCCTGTCATGTAACTTTTTTAGTCATAACTCCAGCTCTAGATGAACCCAACAATACATTTTTGGGGTGCCTACTTGAGCATCTCAGGAAGGCTGAGAAATTTACACCATCAGGCACACAGGAATCCTGATAAATTCATGAACACCAGACTTGAGTGGATTTCCACCTTTCCCAGTAATCCTTAACGACTGTTTCAAACTTTCTTCCGTCTTCCAGAAAGTCTAAAGCTTCAACAATATCCTCCCTCTCAGAAGTGAACCCTGATTCTTTTCAGGGAAAATGAAAGTATTTTGATTCAAGCTCATCAACTTTCTTTTTTTAAAAAAATTATTTATTTATGAGAGAGAGAGAGAGAAAGAGAGAGAGAGAGAGACAGGCAGAGACACAGGCAGAGGGAGTAGTAGACTCCATGCAGGGAGCCCGATGTGGGACTCCATCCCAGGACTCCAGAATCACGCCCTGGGCTGAAAGTGGCACTAAACCCTTGAGCCACCCAGTGGCCTGCTCATCAACTTTCTGCTACCAAACCAATGCACCTGCCCATCTTGTTCACTCCTGTTCTCATTCCTTCCTTCTGTACTTGGAGGAGGTGCTTATTCTACTGATGGACGCTTCCATTCTGTCTACATTCCACACTGCATCTGTTCCCATCTTTGAGAAATGTCTCAGTATTGATTATTCTTTCTAGCTTTAATTCTCTCTTCTTCTATAATATTCTTATTACTATTTAAATATGCTTGAGCATCTACTATCTTTATAGAAGAAATGCATCTCTTTTGATCTGGCATTTGTCATTTAGTTTCTTCTCTATCTCTTTTCTCTTCCACAACCAAATTTCTTGAAAAAAAGTGTGTGTAATTACTAGATTTTTTTAGCTACAGAAACATATAATTTATTTTATACTATCCACATATGAGGATTACATTTACAAAGCTGAGTTTTTATTTTTTAATTGTGGTAAAATACCCATAACATAAAATGTACCCCATTAACCATTTTTAGGTGTAGAGTTCAGTAGTGTTAAGTATATTCATAGTTCTGTGTAACCAGTCTCCAGAACTTTCATCTCACAAAACTAAAATTCTATACTTATGAAACAATTGCCTTTCTTCTCCCCTCTCTTCAGCTCCTGGCAATCACCATTCTACTTTCTGTCTCTATGAATTTGATTATTCTAGGTACCTCATATAAATGAAATCATGCATTATTTTCCTATTTTGTGCTAGCTTATTTCATTTAGCATAACACCCTCAAGTTTCCCTCAAGGTTTCCTCAAAGTTCAAACACATTAACATGTGTCTGAATTTTCATCATTTTTAAGGTTGAATAATATTCTCTGGTATGTATAGACCATATTTAAAAAATTCATTCATCTGCCAAAGTATGCTTGTGCTACTTCTACCCTTTTGCTGTTGTGAATAATGCATCTATGAACATGGTATACCAACACCTCTTCCAGACTTGACTTCCCATTCTTTTGGGTATACACTCAGTAGTGGCATTACTTCATAGGATAGCTCTTTTTTTAATTTTTTGAGAAACCACCACACTGTTTTCCACAGTGGCTGCACCAGTTTACTTTCTGCCAATAGCGCGCAAGAGTTCCATTTTGTCCACATCTTTATCAACACTTGTTACTTTATGATTTGTTCTTGTTGTTATTCATAGTAGACATCCTAATGGGTGTGAGGTAGTATCTTATTGTAATTTTGATTAGCATTTCCCTGATTAGCAACGTTGAGCATCTTTTCATTTGCTTATTGGTTATTTGTATGTGTTCTTTGGAGAAATGCCTATAGTCCTTTGCCCAGTTTTAGCATTCTCTCTGCAGCATTTTGTGTGATGCATCACTACCTTCTTTCCTACCACTGGCTTCCTCGACACCAGATATTTATACTTTCCCCATCTTCTGGATGCTCCTTTTCAGTCCACTTTTCTGGCTTATCCTCTTCTACCATGCTTTTGCTTCCTGTGCAGGTTTTTTTGGTCAGGTTTCCTTTCCCTCCCACTCTAATTTTGCAGGGAGAGCTCATCCTTACTCATGGCTGTTGCAGTCTACAAGCACCATTTATATTCCAATGGCTTTTAAATTTATATTCCAATGGCTTTTAAATTTAAATTTCTAGATCAACCGGCTTCTCTGAATTCCAGATGCATATTGTCTAATTGCCCACTTGACATTTCCACTTGCATATGTTAAGGGTGCTTCACCATTTCAAAACTGAACCTGTGATCTGTCCCCAGAAGTCATTCTTCCACCTGGATTTCCTATCAGAAAAGTCACCATTATCTATCTCATCCCGAGAAACCTCAGAATTCTAACATTTCCTCCTTTCCTTCTGAATCTTGGGGATTTCAACCCTTAAATATATTAAGTAACTCTTACATATATATCTACTTTTGCCTGCTTATATTCATCCTCCTTGCTACCACATGTGTCTAACTCTTATTACTGCCTTCTAACTCAGCTCCCATATTGACTTTTCTATTTATATACAGCATGCACAGTGATGTTTTTGAAATATACGTTGGAGTGTCTCTATCCATTCTCTAAAATCTTTTATGGGCTTCCTTTATTCTAAGAGTAGCATCCAGTAATTTCTTCTCCCACAGGGTGGAAGTGTAGGGGAGAGCAGAAGGGGACAGAGGATTGAGCCCTTGAGAACTCCACTATGGAAGTCTGCAGAGTGGGAAAAATCATGGCCCGGAGGACAGGAGGAAGACCAGGAAAAGGAAAGAACCTGAAGTTAGTGTAGAAGTGCTTCAGGAAGGAGGAAGAGATGAAATGATACTAAAATGTGCAGAATAGTGAGGACTGGGAAATGCCTGGAGCGAATTGAGGACAGAATGCGAGGTGAGTAAGTGGAGAGAGTTCTCCTGAGTTTTGCTGTGAAGAAGAATTAGATTTTGTATTGGTTTGCTAGGGCTGTAGTAACCAGTGCCACACACTGGGGACTTGAATGACAGGAAGTTACTTTCTCATGATTCTGGAGGCTGGAAATCTGGAATCAGGGTGTTGGCTGAGTGGGTTCCTACTTGGATTTCAGAGAGCCTCCTTCTTGCTGTGTCCTCATGTGGTCTTCCCTCAGTTCTTATCTGCCTCCAAGTTCTCCTTCTTATAAGGACACCAGTCCTGTGGAATTAAGGGCTACACTAAAGTCCTCATTTTAACTTAGTCACCACTTTAAAAGCCCTGTCTCCAAATATAATCATGTTCTGATGTACAAGGAGTTAAGACTTCAACATATGAATCTCTAGGTGACATAGTTCTGTCCCTAATAGTTGGGGTGAGGGACCCAGGGACATTATACCACCCCTAGGCCCTGTTGACGTAAAAATTCTGGGACTGATTTGGCTTTTTTTTTTTTTTTTGCCTTAATTTCTCACTTTTCTTTTCCTAGTTACCCCTCAGCATTCCTCCCAATAGATCAGGGAAGATGCTGGTTTTTTAAATGACACTTATCTGATCCTTTCAGCTGATGGTCTGTCCTTGCAGTGATTCTCCATGTTTATTGAAGTTCACTGTAGTTTTCTCTGACAGCACTCACCAGTTTATCATCTCTCTCCTCACTGGACTTTATAATCAAGGGCTGTAGGCTCTTAGGTGTGTTCTGTTCACCACTATATGCTGAGGATCCAGCAGAGTGCCTGGCACACCGCAGGTGCTGAGTAAATATTTGTTACATAAATGATTGATAGAAGGAAAAAAACCAACATGCTCCCTGGTAAACATTTATTTTAATTTTGCATATTTCTAAAAGTATATTCCAGAGGTTCAGTGACTCACGCAAATAAATAGAAACAGGCACAGTTAGGGTGGGGGCCAAGACCACCGACAATAGGAGGCACCTTTCTAACTTTCTGCAGATGGCCACAAAATGTTAATTATCCTTTTACCCAGTGTCTTCATGTTGAGCCATACACTAATTTCTTAGCCCTTTATGTATTTGAAAGGTGTTATCTTATAAATTTCCTTTTTTTTGTGGAATAAATTTCCTTTTTTAACCAGCATGTTCTATAAATATACACTAAAGTACTCTACCAAGAAAGTTACATATTTGAAGTTATATTCATATTTAGTTTTCCAGAAATACTAACTCTCTCAAGGCATTGGGAGTCAGATCCAAATTCCTCACCAACGCTGTGACATCTGGCATTGGCTTCACTGTCTCCATGTGCTCCCCCCTTTCCCACTGCTGCCAGCCCACGTGGGTTCCTCCAGATATCGTGACTTTGAACTTGCTGGCCTGGGAAGCTCCTCTCTCAGCTTGTAGGTGGCCTTAGTTCTTCTGGTCGAAACGGAAAGGTCACCTCTGCTGTGAGACCTTCTGTGACTTACATATTTGAGGGAGCAGCCTTCCTGCTATTCTTTGTCATGTGTGGCATCAATCGTTATGATTTTCACGGTCACCTATCACAGCCTGTAAATGCATTATTATTCATGTCTCTGCCTGCTTCTCAGCCATTGCTCCCTCTGCTGGACTGTGAGCTCCATGAGGACAGGGCAGCTTTTCTAGTGAACGTCAAACCCTTGGCATCCAAAAGAACACCTGGCACAAGGCTGTTGCATAATAAATATTGGTTTGATAATGAAAATGTTTTTAGGTGGGCATTTAATTCCGTCACAAGAATTTAAATGACAGGATAATTATAGTTTGTAGAAAGTAAAAGCAAAAGCAGGCTTTGACTCTTAATTGAGCAAGTTTTAGATGAATAGAGGCATTTGATGAAATGAGAGCTGAGAGAACAGGATGAAAAAGGCCCCTGGCATGGAGGGAGGACAAACTGTGCTTCCCTAGGGACTCCTGGGTGGCTCAGTTGGTTAAGTGTCCAACTCCTGATTTTGGCTCAGTTCATGATCTCAGGGTTGTGTGATTGAACCTGTGCACGGAGCCTGCTTAAGATTCTCTCTTCTTCTGCTCCTTCTCTCTTTCTCTGTCTCTCTCTCCCTGTCTAAAACAACAACAACAACAACAACGACAACAACAACAACAAAAACCCCAGACAAAACTGTGCTTCCCTATAGTGCTTAGCAGTATGTTGGGGACACCTAAAGCTGCAGGTGAACATACTATGTGCCATGAACTGAACTGTGCCCCCACCCCCAAATTCATATGTTGAAGCTCTAACCCCCAATGTGATGGTATTTGGAGATGGGACCTTCAGGAAGCAGTTAGGTTTAGATGAGGTCATGAGGGTGAGGCCCCAATAATGGGATTAGTGCCCTTGTAACAAGAGACACCAGAGAGCTTGTCTTTGCTTTCTCCACCACATGAGGGCACAGCAAGGGTATAGCCACCTACAAGCCAACAGAAGGGCTCTCACCAAGGCCCAGCCATGCTGGCACCTTCATCTCAGACTTAGCTTCCAGAGCTATGAGGAGATACATTTCTGTTGTTGAAGCTGCTCAAGCTATGATATTCTGTGATGGTGACTCAAGCAGACAAATAGAACAATGAAACGCCGGGACACCTGCACCCCGATGTTTATAGCAGCAATGTCCACAATAGCCAAACTGTGGAAGGAGCCTCGGTGTCCATCAAAAGATGAATGGATAAAGAAGATGTGGTTTATGTATACAATGGAATATTACTCAGCCATTAAAAACGACAAATACCCACCATTTGCTTCAACGTGGATGGAACTGGAGGGTATTATGCTGAGTGAAGTAAGTCAATCGGAGAAGAACAAACAGTGTATGTTCTCATTCATTTGGGGAATATAAATAATAGTGAAAGGGAATATAAGGGAAGGGAGAAGAAATGTGTGGGAAATATCAGAAAGGGAGACAGAACGTAAAGACTGCTAACTCTGGGAAACTAACTAGGGGTGGTGGAAGGGGAGGAGGGCGGGGGGTGGGGGTGAATGGGTGACGAGCACTGAGGGGGGCACTTGACGGGATGAGCACTGGATGTTATTCTGTATATTGGTAAATTGAACACCAATAAAAAATAAATTTATTAAAAAAATAAAAAATAAAACAGTAGGGATTAAAAAAAAAAAGAACATGTCTTCTGATGGTGGTAATTTTACACCTTGGAAATTCATTAAAGAGAAGGAAATGTTTGCACACCAGCTATGCTAGAGCTCCACATGGCTTAGTCTGTGCTTGGTCAATCAAAAATGTCAAATCAAATCCAAAAAACCATTGAAAAGCAATCAATGTGTTTTTCCAGTCTCTTGAGGAAACAGCAAGGGGAGAAGCACAGTCCTATTCCATTGTAAAGACAGAAAAGATGCCATGTCTCTGGTCACTCTGTCTTCCACAGGCAGCAGCTCTGCCCTCGAGTGTCTGCCTTAGCTTCTCTGAGTCCCTGAACTCCAGTCCTTTGGCTTGAGTTGATGTGGGTTTTAGAATTTGACTAACAGATGCCAAGGACTCTCCACTGAGCTCTTTACTCTGACACAGTGAGGTATTCCACTACAGAAATCAGGTTTTGCTCTCTGAGTTCATGGATGAGCCTGAATAAGAGATTTTATCAGCCCTCGTAGGCAGCAGGATTTCTTGGCTTCAGAGCTTTCCATCCCTGTACAGTTCCTGTGGCAAGTGCCAACCATGACTCAAAAATCTGTTTGTCTCTGGTCCATGTCTTGGCGTGTCCTGTGACTTTCTCAAGTTTATAGTTGAAATCAAGCTGTTGAAACAGTTCATAACTGGCCTGATGTCAAGTCTTCCAGCAGCTGCCAGCTCTCAAGGAACCTGATAGGTGGGTCTGTCCAGGCCCGAAGTGAGCCCCAGTATGTCTGCTGCCACTCTTCTTTTGCCTTCCATGGGGGAACTAAGAACATGAGTGTCCATGGAAGTTGGGGTAAAGAATAACATCTGGTTTGCTGTACTGTGTGGAAGGTTTTAGACTTTTCTGTTAAGTGGACTTACATATCACCACATATGTCTGATACTGTGCATTGAGTCCTAATCAGTGTGTGTTCTTTCAAATTGTAAAATGAATCTCTTTGTGATCTCTACTATGTTTATGGCAGACATTACTAGTTTCCAACAATATTTACAGTTCTCCTCCTTTTTCTAGAAACAGGAAGATTACCTTTCTGAGCTCCCTTTGCATTTAAGTGGAAGAACAGTGTGTGATTTGCCATGTTTTCTTCTCCTGTCTTGGCTAACCCTGAAGGCTTATGTTGTGATGGAGATGCCACAGATCAAAGAAATCTGGAATTCTGTGCTACCTCTTGTAGGAGTGTTATCATCCATGAGAATACATCAGGCTTCGTGTGAGAAACAGTTCTGTTTTGTTAGACACTGAAATTTTGGTGCAATTTGCTGTAGAGCATAATCCAAGCTATCCTGGTCGGTAGAACATCCTTCCATTTTTGGGATATTTTTCTGAGGATCAAATGCCTTGGACTCAGCACACTTTTTGTGCTCATATTCAAAACACACTCTTGGTCACGTATTGGGTAATAAATAGAAAACAAGCTATGGACTCCAACTTGACTTTAGCAAGCCTAGAAAATGGTGTGGAAAGCATTACCCAAGAATAACTGGGGACTATGTGGTCAATCTTTTCTCATTGTCAGCTCAAATAAACACAACTTAGAATAAAAAAGAAACTTATGGCAATTCCAATATTTAATTCCATTCATCAAGGGAATATTGGTGGGAGAAAGGGCCAAGGTAAAGAATACATTTTCAATGCACAGAAATATCTTTTAAACTTCTTCCTCTCCATTTCCAACACTTTGTGTCCTTCACACAGACAGTAACAGCTCAGTGAAACTCTTGTCTCCTTTAATTTTTCACCCCTGATCCCTAAAAATTCTATACCATCTGATACTTGCCAACACGTTGCTTCACTCAGGTGGCTGGGTTCTGTTTTCTGCTGTCTTCCCCTCTTTTGTTTGTTTTCTTTCCTCTTACCAGTTGTTGTTTGTCTTTCCAATAGAAGAGATAATATATATATATATACATATATATATAGTCTTATATATATACTACATATATATCAAATTATTATGCAAAATTAGCATGAATTTATGAGCAAGAATAAAAAATTCAAACCACCACCACTGTGGTGGTTTAGAACTTGAATCCCAGAGTCCTTCCTTCCCAAGATTTATTATTTATTAGCAGTATAAATTAGACAGCAGATTAACCCTTCTGATGTAAGTAAATGCATTTGTAAGATGAAATTAATGATTCTATCTACCCCCACCAGATTATCATGTTGTTTTAGACAGATAGCCTAGGTAAATATTTGACACATAGTAAGAGCTTTCTTCTTTCCCTCTTCTTTCTCTTGGACACTAGCCCACCACATATTATTCTCCACAGTCATTTGAGAAGCACTCCATTATATTAATTCCATCCTTATAGCCACTTTGAACTAGATTGTATAGTCTTTCCTTTCCAAATAATGCCATGGAGGAAGAAAGGAAAAGAGGCAAAGGAGGCAAGATGAGTGAAATGCTCTGGGGCTCAATTTCTATCACTCTAATTTTTCTTTGAGTTGAGAAGGTAAACAAGCTTTCTGCCCTTACTGTCCCCTTTTCTATATTTCCAGGTTGGACTAGGAATCTAGTTAAGAGATCTATGATCCTTTAAAAATAACCATGAAGCAATCTGGCAAAATAGAATATGGACTAATGTGGTCCAGCTGTCCCATTGAATTTGACTGATGGACAAGATTTTACAAGCATTCCTCTTACAGAAGATGACTAGTGTATTAGTCTGCTAGGGCTATATAACAAAATACCATAGTCTGGGCCACATAACCAACACAAATTGACTTCCTTACAGTTCTGGAGGCTGGAAGTCTAAGATCAAGGTGCTGGCAGGGTTGGTTTCCTTGGAGGCCTCTCTCCTTGGTTTGGAGACAGCTGCCCTGTTTCTGCTTCTTAATGTGGTTGTCCCTCTGTGCACAATTGTCTGTCTGTATCTCCTCTTCATTATGGACACAAGTCATACTGTAGGGCTTATCCTAATGGCCTCGAATTAACTTAATCACCCTTTTAAAGATCCTATCTTCAACTACAGTTCCATTCCAAGGAACTGGGGTAGGGCTTCAACATATGAATTTTGGGGGAACATCATTTATCCATTTGCAACTATAAGGTATGAATATACTTTGTCAACTTGGTGATGTGTGGACATTTTTGATGTGTGAGGAAATTCATTGTTTTTAATGCAGAAGGCTTTACAGAAGTTCAATAATGCCAGTGCAAATTTAACTCACATCCCTGGGAACTGGAAATTACTGTCCGTGTGTGCTGTCTTTGGAAGCTGTGGCAAGTAAAGCTCATTAATGTTCGCTTTGGTCATGATTTGATGATGAGCCAATGATGCATTACCAGCTCATAGAAGTCAACTCAGAAAATAGAACTTGTAATGATATATCGTGTGTGTTTGTGTCTGTGTGTGTGTGTGTTGACTGTTGTGAGCATGACTTGAGAGGAAAACTAATAATGCCCAATGGAGAAAAAAAAAACACCATTCTCTGAACTCAATTTAAAGAAGAGGAACTAATCCAATGTTTAAGGAGGAAATATTTTAGTCTACAGTTTATTCTAAAGCCAGAGTGTTTAAAAGTGCTGTGGCCTCAATATGTCCAAGGATTGTTTGACACCATCTTTGTAAGAACCTATTGGATATTAAAAAAAAGTCCTCAAGCTATTTTATTCCTATAGAGCGTAGAGTGCTATTTCACAGTGGTATCAGCTATTTTGGGTTGGATATTTTCTGCTGCTCCTTTCCTCTTTGAAAGCAAAAACTGGAACCCCAGGAGCTCAAATTGTTATGAAAAGCAGAGTGTCGCAGGTGTGATGGCCGAGGTTGAATATGAACACGTCTTCTTTTATTCCTTTGTCAGCAGGTTTGGACCAGAGTGAAGGCCAAGGTATGGATAATAATGCAGTTCTGTCTCTCTTTATCCAATAATCTCACTTTCATGGGAAGATCTTTAATCTTAGAGTTCAGCATGCTCCAGTAATATGATGAAAGACACTAAGATAGAAGACAATTGTGAGCACAAGATGCTGCTCTCAAGGCCAGGAAGTGGGAGCTTGAAGGGCAAGCTTGGGTCTCCTGTGAAGCAGAAGCCCATAGCTGAGGGCAGTGATGAGCACATGTGTGTCCTTGGATTTTCTTGGACCCTGGAAGGTACAATTTGAATTCTTGTCTACTTAAAATGATGAGACACCTGGGCTGGCTCAGTTGGTTGAGCATCTCACTCTTGGTTTTGGCTCAAGTCATGATCTCGGGGTTGTGAGATTGAGCCCTGTATACAGCTTCGTTTTCAGCATGGGGTCTGCTTAAGATGTTCTCTCTCTCTCTTTTCCTCTGCCCTTCCCACCCCTCCTCTCTCTCCTTCTCTCTAAAATAAATAAATCTTTTTTTTTAAAAAAATCTATTTTCAAAAGGATGATTTCTCCAGAAAAAAGCCTTGTAATCTTTTAATGCTGTTGAAAGTGATCTTTGGTTCTGGTAGACAGTCTTTCCTTTTAAAACTAATAGTCACATTAGCCCAGTTGTGGGGATTTTAAAGTTACTTTAAGCTTTTCTGTAATGATTTAATGATAAATAGCCTTAGTAAAAGTAAAGGACTCTAAAAGAACACTCACATTCAATGAATCTTTGTAAGACCTATGCAATGCTGTGAGTCTCTGGCCCCACGCTCCTTCTTTCCACTGATACCTGATGGATCGCCCTCTGTCTACAGCTTTAATTATTATCCATGTATTATCTTTTCTCCTGCCTCCTCGTTTCCTCAATCTCATTGAATCTAATCCTCGAGTATGGAGTTGCTTAAATGGGATGATCTGTTTCCAGCGCATAATAAACACAGAAAGCCCGAGAGTCCACCTAGATGATGTTTAAGGCATCATCTTGTTCAAAATCCTATGTCTCATCTCCATAACATATGTACTTCTCCATTTTATCCCACAGACAATATAATTCTTTGATCCATACTTCGATCGAAGGAGCTTCAGTGTTTGACTATTTCTGGGGTTCTGTGTCTCTTATAGTCTGCCAAATGCTGCCAGGATTGTTTTCTATAGCATATTTCCTTGTTTTCCTTAGTTTTAAGGCAATGAAAGCTTTACAGCGTTTCCAAAATAAGTAAGGCTCCAATATCTGAGTAGGCAAAGCACTTGGCAAGTCCCAATATTTAAGAGATTGTGAAGTGTGTTCTAAATTTTTCCTTGTTTCACTCCCCCCCCCCCCATACTAGGTGAGCAATGATTTTTCCCATTCTTTCATCATTTGTCTCCCTCCGTGGCCCCCTGAGGCTTGCGGCCAGACGTTAGGGAGGTAGTCTCTCTGAATGATAGCCTGTTCACTGCCAGCATTTCCCCGGGAGGGGCTGTATTCTCTTTACAATCCAAACAACCAAACCAGAATAAAAATCTCTGCAATTTTTCTGGCCTATAAACAGCATGCCTTCCTTGGTTCACTTCCTGACACCTCCCCAGGCTGTTTGGGTTTCTGCAAACATCCTTATTGGCTTCAGGAAGGGTGGGATGCAATTGTTTAGTTGTTCAAGGAGTTCTGAAGTCTCTCTCATCAGCCGGCAGTTCCTTAAGGAAATCAGGCCAGAATGGGTACTCCTGAGGGAGTGAGGCAGGGAGCATAATGAAGATGGAAGCCAAGATGAACTCTTGCACCAAAGTGCAGATCTGGAAGGGTTTGGTAAAAGCAATCATGTTTCATTTCTAACAGGCTTGTTCACATCCAGCCACTCAGAGCAAAAGCACAATCACACTCCAAGCAGCCTGTGATCCACTCCGCCAGCCTGCCACGGGGGATCCCTTCAAGGGGAAAGGGCCCACGTCTTTCTCTGCTCAAGGGTCGGGGCAGACCTCAAAGGGGAGTTAGGTCACTCAGTGTGGCTTCCTGGGTGTCAAGAGCTGGGCTGATACGAGAACATATTCTGTCAAGGACAAGAGCATGTCAAGAAACCTCAAGAAAAAAGGGTTCCCTTTTCTTCTTTCTTTTCTTTTTTTTTTTCATCCTTTTTTAAACAGAAGAGCAAGCAATAAAGACTAAATGGACTATCTCTCTACTCTTTGTCCTCCTTCTGACAAGAACAGCTGTGACATTATGAATGACAAAGAAGGAACAATTTGCAAAGACACCAAGCCAAATTATCAAAACAGAGTCTCTAATTTACACATGGAAAAACGCGTGACTTTGGGGACATTCTTGGAACAAATACAGATTTGCACTGGTAGTTGGATATCTGTGCACCATTGCATTTCTGCTGTGTTTAATTTTGCCATTGCACAAATGTCACCAGGCTGAAGCCCACTGGACATGTATAGTTATGAGCCACACATAAGTTCCTGGACAGCTGATAATTCAATTTTGAACCTTCCTTTATTGATAGTACATTTATAGACCACAAAGTAGATTAGAAATTAATATATATTTTTCTACTTTTTCAATGTTACAATGTATTTTGTACTTTGTAGTAAGGTTTTAATGTGTTATCCATCACTAGGTATATGTAGAATATTTAACAAAGCTTATTCAGTATATTTTCATGAGTTTATAGTGGGGGTGCCTTTAAAATTCAGGAGTCCTAGGGATCTAAAAAGTAGCTTAGAATATAGCTCAAAACTTAAACGATGGTACCAGCAGGTTCTAAATATTCTTTTCTCCGTCTCTAAGCGATTCTGAATTGGGTGCCAGTGTTTATCGGGTTAGGTTCTGGTCCAGTGGTTCCTGTGACTCACTCTGTGACCTCAGGGAAGTCTTTGTTTTTTCTACCTCTTGTATCTGAGGATGGTATTCTTCAGATGGAAGTTGTCAGACAGTTCTCCCAGGGGCCCCTGAAGCTCTCAACTTAATATGCAAGCCAGATACTTTCACTAATGTAAATTCTAATTTCCTGAGACTAGGACTCCATCTAACGAGGGAAGCTGAATAGTAGAGTATTATGCTGTACTGTGTTTCAATGCTGGTCACTTCCATTCCCCTCAGTGGACCTAACGGTTAGTTAAGGGTGTGTGTGTGTGCGTGTGCGTGTGCCCATGTTTGCACATGTGTAAAAATGGCATTATGATGATCCTTGTCTGTTGTTCACGAGTCAAAGTCTATGGTGAGCTTGGTTGGATATCAAGCATACCAAGATGTAGATAAGTTCCCTGATCTTCAGAGTTATTTAGAGGCTCCAGATGGTGCTGAGGAAGTGTTGTTAAGAAATTTTGTCTAGTCCTTGGTGATGAGTAGGGCAATGACAGAGTAGGCCCTGGGCTGGCTAAGTTTTATTTATTCAGGGGGAACTAGAACATACATAGCAGGCCCTCGGGCCTAGGATTTGGGATGGTGAGGGAAACAAATGTCATAGAATCGAGTAGAATTTCTTGAGTAGATATGCCATTCAGAGTTTGGGACCCTCTGATCATTATCAGTATCATAATGACTGACGTCTTTTTGTAGGTGTGTTATCTATTAGCTTTTCACCATATTTAACAGTAGAGCCAATAAATGGAGTTCCAAGGCTAGGGATGCTGTCAAACTTGCTGATTTATAAATATTTTAATATTGTGCTTGAATAAACCTCATCTTTCCCAGTCTTAGTCTCAGATTCAGCTTTGCTTTTCGTTAGAGTATTAATAAAAGGTGACGGCAACATCCACTTATGATTCCTATTCTTGTCAAGTTTGGTTTGGAGTTTTCATTATGTGTAGGTAATTATATTTTTCTTTAACATTCTGTTACTTTTTTGAAAATCTTTTTTTTTAATTTTATTTATTTATGATAGTCACATAGAGAGAGAGAGAGAGAGAGGCAGAGACATAGGCAGAGGGAGAAGCAGGCTCCATGCACCGGGAGCCTGACGTGGGATTCGATCCGGGGTCTCCAGGATCGCGCCCTGGGCCAAAGGCAGGCGCCAAACCGCTGCGCCACCCAGGGATCCCCTGTTACTTTTTTGAATGCTACTTTTTTTATTCAGCGATTTAAAGGACAAAAGAATCTTTCCTGTCTAGGTTAATTTAATGAACACTTAAAAAATCTTCTTAAAGACAATATGGTGGAAAGAACCCAGGAAACAGTATTCTTGGCTTTAGGTCTCAATTCTGTCCCTGTGTGAACTTTGATGAATCGATCTCATTGGCTATCACTGTTTTTGTTTTTTTTTTTAATCTAGATGGGAATAAAACCATGTATCCATTCCTTCAAAAGTTGTGGTAGTCAAGCGAGATCTTTGCAATGCTTTGTGATAATGGTTACATTTTTGAGATTCACACTTGTACCCATTACCTATAATAAGGATGACCACAAAGCATCAATGGCATATAAGTTTGAGAGTTTATTGTTTGCAAGTCTGGGACATTTGGCTGGGGGGTACCAACTGAGCAATTCTCAGTTCTGCTTGAATCACTTATGTGGGCATCAGCTAGCTGTCAGCTAATCTAAGATGGCCTTGGAGGGGACAATTCTTTTTTTTTTTTTTTTTTTTTATTTTTTATTTTTTATTGGTGTTCAATTTACTAACATACAGAATAACACCCAGTGCCCGTCACCCATTCACTCCCACCCCCCGCCCTCCTCCCCTTCTACCACCCCTAGTTCGTTTCCCAGAGTTAGCAGTCTTTATGTTCTGTCTCTCTTTCTGATATTTCCCACACATTTCTTCTCCCTTCCCTTATTTTCCCTTTCACTATTATTTATATTCCCCAAATGAATGAGAACATATAATGTTTGGGAGGGGACAATTCTGGTTGACTGCATTTCTCTCCTTTAGCAGGCTTAGACATGTTTTCATGATGAGGGTAAAGTGCCAAAGCAGGGGTGACCCTGATGGCACAAGAAATTTCAGGCAAATCTCTGCTTGTGTCCCATTTGCTAGCATCCCATTGGTCAAAGCAAGCCCAGAGCTTAATGACACAGTGCTAGGGAACCATACCATAGGGGTGTGGATATAGAGGAAGAAAGAGCACATCTTTGTGATATGCCATAGTACTAAATTAGGGAGAGTGGGCAAGGTTAGAGCAGAAGTAAGATTATCCGTGAATTGATCATTGTTCAATTCAGGCTGGGCAAGAAGAGTACATGAGGATTCATTATACTATTCTGTCTATATTCCCATAATAGAAAGGTAAATCAAAAAGGCCCAGTACCTCCATTTGGGAAGCCTAAAGCAGGTTTTCTTGAGACTTTTCGGTGGATACATTATTCTTCCGTGTTCTTTTCTGGTTCTCATTAGGCTGAACCAGATCATAATGTCATGATTCTTCCACATGGAGGCTGGCCTGTGGGTGGGGAGGGCAGTGGGGGAAGGCACAGATTTCTGAACATATTGGATTTTTTGCTTTCTCTGTTTTGACATTGTAGTTCTGCCCTCAATTACCAAGTTTCAATCTAAGAATTCTTTCTACCCATGCCTGCCTTCCTTTTCTTAGGAAGCACATGACAGACATATTGTGCATTTGTGTGTCATACACCATATAGTTACTTATACACGTTGATTGTTTGAGCATATGATAATTTCAACCTGCTGGTGTGAGATGTTCCTTCTTCTTTCTTTTCTTCTTTCTCTCTTTATCTTTTTTTTTCCTTTCTTCATGCACCTATTTTAAAAAATACTAAACTTCTGCCAGGAGCAGACACTGGGCTAGGTCTTGGTGATAAAAGGGGGAGCAGAAAAACAGATCTGCTGTCATCGAGGCTGTAGTATATTATTTCAAGCTCTAATTCATAAGACGTGCAAAACTCTGTTGTGGTTTAGATCCATCAGAACACTGTTTTCATCATATGTAGATGGTAATCCTCTCTTTCTAATGACAAAATTCCTGTAAAAAGTCTTCTGAAACTCAGAAGCCACCTTCTGTAAATCCAAACCTTCAATCATTCCATACTTCCAAATCTTTATATTTCAAGTCATAAGTCTAATTCTTTTTTTCCTGAACATAATGTTTAGAGTCAAATATTTGCAAATTGCAAATTTGGACCGTGTTGAACAATTCACATACAGTGAGGCAATTTACACTCAAAACTCAAGAGAGGTGGGCCTGGTTGCGTTCATTTTTCTGATAGTGTAGGAAAATAACAGACTATATCAAATTATTGATGCGGTTTCATCTGAATTGATTTTCCTTTTACATTTGCCTTCCCAGAAAATCTTTTTTTTTTTTTTTTTTTTTTGTGGCCTTTCTCTCTCTTTAGTATGATGCCTTCATGAAAATAAAGCTGTCATGTAGAGAAGGGACGGTCTGTGTCAAAGCAAACACTACCTTATATTCAAGGTTGCCCTTTTATTTCACTGCCAAACCTACTTATGTCCTAAAAGTGCCATTTTGAATGTTGGCAAACTTGAGAGAACCAACTCTAGGACAGGTACTCCCAGGGTGGTAAATCCAGCTGGGCAAGAAGACATTAATTCGTCTTTGAAATGTAGCCAGGCCCCTGCTAATCCCAAAACGCATTGCACACTGGAATAAAAGCCCCCTTTATGGCAAATGAAGGTGTATTTCTGGTCTGTTTCCCACCAGGGTCCATTTGTAACTGCCAGTAGCTGCTCAGAAGATCAATGACACCTAAAACGGTTTTGCTTAATTGAGGAAACCCAGCCCACTGTCAGTTCCAGGTAATGGGGAGTCTTTTCTCAATTTTTGTTTTAAATTGAATTTTATTTCTGGTAGTTTATGAAGAACTCAGTCTTTATGATCCCCTTAGGAGCAGATTCTGTTTTGTACCAGGGTTATTTCCAAGAAGAGAGACAGTTCGGGCTGGAGCCTGTGTGCCCTCCAGCTGGCTTCTTCCACAGTCTCCTCGTGGAGAAAAAAAACCCACTGCAAACAAATGCAGGAGGGCTAGTGAGGGCGATGCTATACATATGCATTAAAGTGTAAGGGCAGTAGGTCTTCCCAGCTGTTCACTAAATGCTTCCGCTCCGGGCACCACGGGTGAGCTTGTTAACCCTTCACCTCTGCAGAGGGGGATTGGCAAGGGTGAACTACTGGTGTTCTTTTGAATCTACAGCTATTTGTGGTATCAATATGCTCATGATGGGCCCAGATGGTGATAAAGGATTTTAGTCATGAGCATCTTTGAGCAGGATTCATGTGCCATATTGCAAAGTAAAGGAGCAACATTGTGGTTTAGCTTTTCTAGTTTATAGAATGGGCTTTGGATGGTGGAGGCTTGGATTTGAACCTGGGCTTTGCGACGTTCTAGTGATATGACTGCTGTCAAGTTATTAACCACTGAGTCTCATGTTCGTTGTCTGCAGAACCTGAATGATACTTTATATTCCTATTTCTAAGAGTGTTTGGGGAGTAATTAAATACCTCTTGTAAAGTGGAGAGTGTAATGTTTTAACAAAGGGTGACTTTTATAAATACTGATGATGAAGAGGATGAGGAGGATGAGAAGGAAGAGGTGGAGGAGGATGAGGAGGAAACTGAGTATGATAGCAATGAGCATGATAATGTGATAATGAGAGATGGCTTTCCAAAGTCCTGTGACCTGGAGAAGCAGCTCCACAGAGGTGAATTAAATGCCACTAGGCATCCATTTATCTCATTTGTTTTAAACTATCCAGATCTTTCTCTATGGAGGGCGAGCTTCCATATCTGTGTCTCCTTTAGTAGGTACCAGTGACCTCCTCCTGGCCTCTTCTCTGATCTGAGTCAAGCAGGCTATTGACACGGTGGTTGGTGTAGCACTTCTACCCCTGTCTCTGTAGTTGGGTATTTTCACCACTGCTCTTTTTTCATATTTTATGAACTAAATCTCCAATAACTTTAATGGGGTCTCAACCTTGAGACCAAAACTCTATCTAAGCTTGTGGGCAAATGCATTCCGCGTGCCTATCAAGACTGTATGCCAGGTTTCTGCTGCCCACCCCTTCCTCCGAGGCATTGCTCCCACTGATTATGATATGGTGTTGGCTCAGAGCAGAGGTCTGAATCTACAGCCCACAGGCTAAATCTGAACTCCTGCCTGTTTCTGTAAATCAAGTTGATTGGAATGGCTGTCCATTTGCTTACATGCTGGGGAAGCCTGCCTCCTCCTCCAACACAGAACTGAGTAGTTACACAGACCTGTGGCCCACAAAGCCAACTGTATTTACTCTCTGGGCCTTTACGGGTAAAGTTTACTGACTCCTGGTTTTGAAAGTTAGAAGGGCTGGACTTTTGGTCACAGCTCTATTATTCAGCATGTAATGTGGGCAAGGTCTCTGTGGAAATAGGAACTTCCTTCCTCAATCTCCTAAATTTTCAAATCAGGTGATAGAATTATTGCCTACTTTTTCCCAGATTGCAATGTTGAAAAAATAAGCATTTTCAGAACAGCATTTTATCAGGAGTTTTGATCAATATTTTTTTCAGAAGCTTTTGTGACACCTCGTTCTCAAGTAGTTTTGCTATATCTACTAAGCCACGAGGGTGAGTCCATACAAGCTACTTTAAGAACCAGATCACAGGCTACCTTGTCCAGCTGTCCCTGGAACCAAATGATGTCGCTATGTGCAAGTGACAGAACAGGAGCAGAACAGGACGTGGAGCTAGGTGTGATAATATGCAGAGAGACATGAGACCACATGTAGAGAAAGTAAGGAAAAAAAGGATCAAAAGAGAATATAGTTAAATTTAGAGAGAAACCATTGGAACATGGCAAGAAATCTCAAAATCTTTCCTATCATAATTTCCTGGCATCCCTTAGACCCTGCAGAATAATAGGATACAAGGGAGGGGGGAGTGGTAGGTGTTGCAGGGCTACGAGGAGCCGGGTTGGCTGGAAAAGAAGCAGGGGAACAATGCATGGCTGGACAGGACAGGACGGGAGGTGTTTGTGTAAAGACAGAGAGACTTTCAAATGCTGTTCTGTTATCTAGTTCCCTTCTATTCTAAGAGACTTCTGGAATGGGATAACAGTCAGCCGGAGCCAGAAACCCCCACCCAGGCTGAGGAACAAGGATGTGTGGCCGGCAAGGAATAATGGGCTACTGGGAGGTGCCAGTGAGATCAACGTCTAAATGCTAGTTTGGTGGGTGGAAGAGTGAACGTTTGGGAAGAGTGAGATGATTTTGTTTCACTGGAGGAGTTAGAAGTAAGTAGGGCTGTGGTATTGCAAGACGAGGATATAAAAATAGCTAACTTGAGACCTCAGTGTGTCCACGAGAGTGCCATGGGAAAGTCGGTGCTGGGGGGGGGGCGGGAAGAATGGGTCTCAGGTCCCATCTGTCACCATCTCTGTGAATGCGACAATTTCATGAAGCTCAGCTTTCTGATCTATAATATGGGGTCAGTTGGGATGGAGCAGAGACTTGATGAAATCTAGGGATGCTTCTACCTCCAAAAATGCTACTGCTTTATGTCTGTCTGAATCATATCCGCATTTCACTGATGGTGGCTCATGTCTCTTATCTCTTTCAATCAATCAATCTATCTATCTATCTATCTATCTATCTATCTATCATCTATTATCTCTCTCTCTCACTATATATATATATATATATACTATATATATATATACACTATATATATATATATATACACTATATATATATATATATATAATTTCTCTCTCTCATCTATCCGTTCTCTACCATCTATCTTTAAAAAACACTGAACACTGCCATTGCTTGTTTTGCCTTAGCAGGAATGAGATGCATTTTTCTCTGTGATTCGAAAATGTCTCTTGCCCTTAAAAGTTTGAATCAGTCCACACGGCTTTGTGGTTGGGAAAAATTCTGATTGGATGAGTTCTGTTTTCTACTTCATTGTACAGAGTAAATACAATAAACAGGGGAAAATAATTCAAGCAAGTCACAAATAAAAACCAATATAACTTTGGGCATGTTTTAAAAAATTATGCTTTGAAAGTCATAGAATGTACGCCTTTGGGTAAAGCTCTGGGGAGAGGCAGGAAGGCAAAGCCGAAACAAGAAGAGAAATCTGCCATTTCTTAAGTGCTAAGCACTGCGTCTGCATTAGCTCCTTTAATTCTGTGCCTGCCCTGGGACTTGCTGCTGCTCTGCACCCCCTGGAAAGAGGTGAGTTCTATCCTGGGGAAGCTAATTGGCTTGCTTGGGGAAGGGGTAAAGGTAAAATTTAGATGTAGGTAGGTAGTCCCCACCAGGTCTGCTCCTAATCATTGTGCCCCCTGCCCAGCATTTCATCATGGCAAACTGCATTGATTTAAGTGCATTTCAATCCTCAGCTTTGTACTGGATGATGTGGCAAATATAACGACGGACCTGGCAGTCTCCAGCCCTACATCCATATTCCTACTCTACCAGAAGGGTGAAGTTGGACAACTTACCCAATTTTATTTTCCTGTTTGTTAAACGCAGACATAAATATATGCATCTCAGGGGACCACTGTATGGATTAAAGGAGTCACACTTACCCATCAACTGGCGTACAACAGGTACCCAGGTAATCATATGTATCTTCTATTCTCTTCCTTTAGCATCCAGAGTGTGCAGTTTTTGTTGGGAAATGTGGCGGGAACAGAAGAAGGCTAAGGGCTGGTACCAGCAAGTTTTCAGTTTAGTTGAAAAGAGAAGAGAACAAAATCATGCATACTAACACATTCCATTTGTCTATGCTTCCAGACTCCCAGGAGATACCAAGTGTACCAGTAGAGCAGGGACATTTCTCAGAGGGATTCTGTTTGGATTTGGGCTTTGAAGATGAATGTGAATTAGTAGGAAGAAGATCACATGGGGCATTTCATACAAGGAAAGAGGACGAGGAATGCATGGGGACTTGCATGGGTCAGAACAGGTTTGAGACAATAAAAGGAATAGAATGGAGTTGTTTTCAGGTTTAATAGGGTGTATGATGTTGGTGAGAGGCTGTCTGATGATGCCTTGCAGGGTGAAGCTTGACAGGAAATGCTAGGAAGTCTTTGTGGCAACTGCTGATGGAGGTTACGAGAACGTGGCAAGCACAGACCAAAAGGTAGAGCCAACCCTGACACATAAACCCAGGAGGTTTATGGCTGATCTCATGGGGTGGGGCGTGGGGAGGGGAATTAGAGGGACCAGACTGGTGACTGAGTGTGACCAGGTGGGTGAACCGAAGGTTGGTGATCTCTATGGTGTGGAGGGGAAGGTCTGAGCTGCTTCTGTGAATTACTTTGAAAGTCTTTTAATGGTGCTTCAAATGTCACTCAAAGGCTAGTCTTTCCCACATTTCAATTGGTCCCGGAGGTCCTGAGAACGTACTTTGGAATTTGATACCATGTCAGGAAGGGTGAAACAATCTTCTAAAATAAGATTTCTAAGTATCTTGAAGCATCAGAATGTGCTGTTCTTTATTAGCCATCCTGGAATAACTGGAAATATTTTGCTTAAAGGTATATGTGTTTGTTTTCTATTGCTACTAAAAAAATTACTCTATAGGTTAGCTGCTGGAATGCTCATGTATTATCTCACAGTTTCTGTGACTCAGGAACCTGGGAGTTTCAGGATGTTTCCATCAATGTGATGCCTAGGGCTACCTTCATCTCAGGCTTCCACACAGACACAGGACCTACTTCCAACCTTACTCAGTTGGACCTCCCCGAAGGGCTGCCTCCCAACATGCAGTGGCTTCCCCATGCATGAGCCACCCAACAGAAGGCAAGGGGAAGGGGAAGCCACTGTCTCTGATCTCAGAAGGGTCATCTGATCCCTTCTGCTATGTTCTGTTGGTTAGAAGTGAGCCAGCAGTTTCCGTCCACATCCAAAGGGAGGGCATGATGCAAGGGTGAGGGCACCAGAAGGTGGGGACCCCTAGGGCCATATGTTTCCAATGTAAAGGCTTCTGTCTTGTGCTTCCCAGCAGAGCTTGAAGCTGGTCTATTTCATTATCAACTTTCAAGGCTCCCCCAACAACCATGTATTAAGGTCCTACTATGTACAAAGCCCAAGTAAATCAGAGTCCCTCTCCCACATCGCTGCCTTAGAAATGTGAGTTACCATGTGAGAGTCAGATCAAATGCAAAGCATTGTCTTATATGCTTTCGCACGTAGGGGGAGAAAACAGTTCTTAGGATTTTACACAAAGAAAGATGGTGTCCTTGTTGATGGTTCCTGAACATGCTATTATCAAGAAGATGCTTTTTACTTTCCTTCCAGAAACTGAACAAAAGATGTTGAATCACAACAGGCGGTGCCATTTGCATATGTTATACTTGCTCTTTCAAAAATAATTAGTAGTTTTTGTATGGAGTGGGCCCCCTAACTTTGTTCCTAAAGTCCTGGACTGTCTATGGCCATAGGACTCTGAACACGCCTGGTCTTCTCAAAACTCCAGAACTGAGTAGATGTCAGTAAGAATACTTTTCATCAAATCATGTGCCCTATTAGTTTTAGAAAGAATTTTAAGAACCTTTTGTCTTTCCGTTGCTCACATTCACATTTGTTTTGTTTCATCTGCAAGCATATTCATGTGTTTTAGTGACTCATTCAAATGGTTTGGGATTTTTTTTTTTTTTAAGATTTTGTTTATTTATTCATGAGAGACACAGAGAGGCAGAGACCTAGGCAGAGGGAGAAACAGGCTCCCTGAAGGGAACCTGATGCAGGACTGCATCCCGGGACCCTGGGAATCACAACCTGAGCCAAAGGCAGATGCTCAACCACTGAGCCACCCAGGTGCCCCAAAGATTTTTTTTTTAACTGAAAAGGGGCATTGGAACATTGGGAGTCTTCTTTACAGTAGGTTAAACTTTAAGGGGTTTAGAGATTGAGTAATAGTCTAAAAATAATATTTTCTAAGAGTCTGAAAAAATCACGTGGATATCAAGAAAAAAATGCTTATCACTACATGGGTCTCATCAAACTAAACTTGAGTCAGAATAGAGTTTCCAATTTAAACAGGTTCTTTGAAGAGCCTCATTTTGCTTACCATGCATCCTTCTCAGGTGAGATGACTTTCCATTATTAACTCTTGGATAAATTGAATACATTTCCCTCTGTGAAGGTCACCCTTAATTATCAGGGCTTGCCTAATCAGGAACCTCTCTCTTCCTTTGTGTTGAAATAGCTGATTGTCCAAAAACACTTGCATAATATCCTTTGCATTACTCTTTTCCCACCTGAGGTAATCAATCACCCTGTTTGCTTTTTAAATGAGAATATTTGTAACTTCTAGTGATTTAACCGCTATGGGGGATAGTAAGATAGGAGAATATTTGAAAATGTTTGGAAAGCCCTTCCACATCCTTAAATAAACACATATTTTGTAAAAGCATAGTATTTTCTTGTCTCATTTTAATCTTTTTTTTACCTTAATGAGAAATCGATTTCGCAGAGTCTATTTGGACGTGAGTGTATTTCCCTGCTCTCAGAGCTGCAGATAGCCTAGTGTGTGCTCCCACTGTATCAGAGGAAGCTTTGTTCTAAACACATAGGGGAATTGTGCCGAGGTCCCATTGGGCTCTGGTAAGCACAGCTGCAAGTAAGTCGATACATTTGGGCCAGGCCTCAGATCCACGGCTGGCCCTGGGCTGGCAGCTGGCCTGTGCCTCAGTATGGAACAACAGCCCCACTCCAGCAATACCGGTCCCGACTCTGGAAAATCCTGGGCAGACGGGGACAAATGCTTTAGGGAACAACTGGTTTGAAAGAAGAGACTGTTTGAAACTCCCAGCTGTGAAGGCCATTTGTGAGAAAGACTCCATGCTAGGGTGAGGGTCAGAAACAGCTGTTGCCTGGGGTTTAGATTTCAAACCAAAGTAAATTGCTGGCTCCAGGACAGGAGTTTGATCATATATGGATTTGTTGAAATTCAGCTGTTGCTTCTATGAGATATGGCTTTCGTCACCAGTCCACAGGTCTGTTGTCATTTCAGGCTTTACCAGCTAAAGGCAGAGCACACCCAATAATCCCATAGACCCATCTGAGCTACTGAAAGACTAGCTCTCATATCCAGGCGGGTCATATCCGTAACACCTGCACAATACCTAATATTCCATGAGCTCTAACCACGTGTGTTTGTTAAGTGAAAGAATGATTATCTATGTCAGAAAACTATTTTTTCAGAAGATCTCTGTGGAGTGGGAAGGATACTTCCCTCATCAGATGACAAAGAAAAGGTGTAGTTTCCTTTGCTTTAAGAAGTCACATAAAGGGATCCCTGGGTGGCTCAGGGGTTTAGCACCTGCCATCAGTCCTGGGATCGAATCCCACATTGGGCTCCCTACCATGGAGCCTGCTTCTCCCTCTGCTTCTGTCTCTGCTTCTCTCTCTCTCTCTATCTCTCTCTCTCTCTCTCTGTGTGTGTGTGTCTCATAAATAAATAAATAAAATCTTAAAAAAAAAAGTCACATAAAGGCAAAAAGGAGAACAAGGAAAACACACACACACATACACACTTACCAACTTTGGCGAAACTGTGAAATATGACTGAAGCCACAATATATAAAAGAATGCACTGAAGGTCAAGGATGGATTCAGTAATATGTGGAGCAAGGATATGTGCAGATTGCTGGCACAGCACACTTTCCCAAGGCATTAGGAGCACATGGAGAGGTGAATTGAAAAGTCTTATCTCAGGAGAAAGGAGCTTCCTCAAATTATTTGCTTAAAAAATCAAGGAAGATGAAAATGAATGAAAATATGGCAAAGTTTGGCCATATTTTCAGATCATTTGTTATAGATCTCAGTTGCATAGAGAGAACCAAAAGCCCCCCCCCCCCAAAAAAAAACACACACCAAAAAAACTCATGTGTAATAAAGAGAATTCCAACCAGCCTGTAAGACAGCTCTGCCTCATGACCCTTCTATAATGAACTGGTCTGGGGTTAGGGGCATCAGCAGATTAGAATACAACACATTCCTTGTAAAACCATTATAAGAAAAAAAGGATAAAGGAAAAAGGAAAAACTAATGGCAGATACAAGACAAAATATCATAAAGCAGATTAACATTGTGACTGGAGTGCCTGGGTGGCCCAGTTGGTTAAGCATCTGACTTCAACTCAGGTCATGATCTTGGGGTTTTTGGATTGAGCTCCTCAGCAGGGAGTCTGCTTCTCCCTCTCCCTCTGCCCCTTTCCTTGCTTGTGCTTCCTCTCTCTCAAATAAATAAATAAAAGCTTTAAAAAAAACGTAAAAATGATTAAAAAAATAGAATTGTGACCAAAAATGTCCACAGATGTAAAAACAAAAGAAAGGAACAAGGATGAAATAATCTAAGCAATGGCCTCTATAAAACTGGAGCAGACAGCAGAGATATGAGAGCTGAGGGCAGAAACATTTTTTTTCCCCCACGGGGAAAGCCTGTTTTTTTTTGTTTTTACTGGAGGCTCAGGTGGCACATGACAGTTCATAAAATGGCTTCAGAGGTAGGGGCTGGGGTTGGGGGGTGGGGGGAGACAAAAAATAAACTGGGGTGGGAAAGAAAACAACCAGGAGGAGGTAAGAGCTGGCTGGTTCCTTCTCAGCCTGATTTAGGGGAGGGAGCTGGTGCCTCTGAACAATAGGATGGATCCCTTCCTTCACCCCTTGGTAGGGGAGAGAGAAAAAGCAAAAGGCTGTTGCTTCGGCCCTCCTGAGTCTCAAGAAAAAGGGGAAAGCTGATATTATAATGACATGAAAGATAATAATGACATGAAAGAAGAAGAACATGCATTGTGAGAGCTGTAGGGAAGAAATGAAAAGAAAAATAAAACCATCACCATAATGAATATTTTATTGGAAGCAGCACAGGGATAATACACACTGCTAAAAAAATACAGTAAGAGGTAAGAAAGATAAGATGGGAAGGCACATGATATTCAAGATATGAAAAACTGGGTTCCCTAAAAGATTAAATCAAAATAATACAATAGAAAATAATATTTAAGGATATAAGAAGATATCCCATTTCAAAAACTAAATAAAATCTACTGACTGAAAGGAAAAGTAGAGTTCCAGGAGAAATTGACACAAATTGATATACTAGAGATATCCTAGTAAGTTTATTGGATCAAAAAAAAAGGAAATAATTTTTTGGCAAAAGTTATTAAGCAAAAATCCCCCTAAGAATAAAGCATTCATACTGGTCTTGGACTTCATAGCAACATTCAGTTCTACATAGGGAATCACAGGGAATAATGCATTCAGGAGACATAGGCAAAATGAAGAAAACAAAAAAATGTTTACAGTTAAAGAATAAGTAAATTTCTAGCAAATGCAGACAGAAATAAATCCAGAGGTCATGGTTTTATATCAGACTTTAAACAGCCCTAATAAGATAAATGTAGGCACTTGAAACAGTAAAGAGTACAATTGACAAGGAAGACGATCACAGAACTCCTGTACCAAAGAAAATAGCAGAATTATTTAAAAGGTAAATAAAAATACATGTAAGCAGAAATGCCAGGAGAAACAGACAAATGGGCAGACTTATGGGTAGAAGGATACTTTGATTCATTCTCTTAGTTCTTCATAGATCAAGCAGACAAAAAGTAACATTTAATAAAGGATATCTAATTGAAATCAATCAAAAGCCTATCCATAAATAGAATATATCTTCTTTTCCGGTGTCATTAAAATTCTCAAAAAATTTCATCAGAAAAACCCAACACACTAATTTTCAAAGAATAAAAATTGTGTACATAACATTCCCTGATCATAATAAAACAAACAAGAAATTAAAAAAGAGAAATCACTATCCTTGGTAAATGAAGAACAAAACAGCAATACAAACCATGATGATAATGACAAAATAAATGCTTTGTAAGGTGCCACTGAAGAAAAGAAAAAATAGATATGGAAACGGAAGGATATCTGAAAAATAAGGAAAATAACAAAAACTGATAGAAGTGATAAATAAATTTAAAAGCTAGATCTTTGGGGGCTGCTGGGTGGCTCAGTGGTTGAGCGTCTGCCTTTGGCTCACGTCATGATCCCGGGGTCGTGGGATCGACTCCTACATCAGGCTCCCTGCAGCGAGCCTGCTTGTCCCTCTGCCTATGTCCCTGCCTGTCTCTGTGTCTCTCATGAATAAATAAACAATCTTAAAAAAATGAAATCTAGATCTTTGAAATAAAAAAAGAAGCAAAAATATAGATGTGTTGTTGGCAAATCCAGTTAAGACAAACAGTGGGAAAGCACAAATGCATAAAATAATAGGTAATAATTACAAGTAAGCAAAAATTAAAGAATAATAGCAAGTTACTTTCCTTATTTCTACATAAGTAATTTCACACTTAAGTAGATGATTTGTCAAAACTAACCCTTCAAAAGGGAAACATTTAAAAAGATCAGTTATTGCAGACGAAATACAAAAAACTTTCAAGAGCTACTTTTTGAAAAGAAGAATCAGGCCCAGATTATTTCATAGGGAAATTCTACCAAACATTTAAGAAATATATAATACCAACATTACTAAGGTATTGTAGAGTATATAAAAAGGAAAAAAATGAGCAACTTCTAAATTCTTTTAATGTATTTGGCATTATCTCGTCAACCTTAATAAAGATAGGATACCAGAAGAAAGCTACAGATGCAATCATCTTCATAGGTGAGCAATATTACAAATACAATTGAGCAGCACTATAAAAGAATAAAATAAATACAGTGGAGTTGTTTCAGGAGTTCAAATTCAAATTCAGATTTAGAGAAAAACGGTGAGATCATTTCCAAATGTGCTGAGAAGACTTTTGCTAATATTCATTATGCATTCTTGATTAAAAGAGGCACAAGGGATAAATATTTATAAGAGCTCATACGTGTCAGCCCCAAAGGCAGCTACACGCTTATTAGACATATATCCTATTAAAGTGAAAAATAATCAAAAAGTGTACCTGCTTATCATGATTGTTATTTAGCATTGTTTCAAAAATGCTAGCCAAAGGTATATGATGAGAGCGAGAGAAAGAGAGAGAGAGAGAGAGAACTAAGGGATGTAACCATTGCAAAAAAGAGATAAAATTATCTTTATTTGCACATGATATGACTGTTAAACATCCAGGAAAGCCATTGGAAAAACCATAGGTAAGGTGCCAGGTAGAAGATTTACATGCACAGATCACACATACATATATCACCCCTATGCAGTCTCTGTGCATATAAACAAAAACCAGTAGAAAAATGGTAGAAGAAAGGGCTTCATTAAAATAGTGACCAAAAAGACTAAGATGCATGGATATGATGTTAATAACAGTTGCACATGAAAAACACATTAAAGCTGTACTGAAAGACACAAAATCAGTTTCGTACAAATAAAAGTTTGTTATATTTTAAATAGAAAAACTGAATATAAAAAAAAAAAAAAAAAAAAAGAAAAACTGAATATCATAAAGTTTTAGTTCTCTGTAGGTTAATCTATAAATTTAATGAGATTTAAATAAAATTACTGAAGAGTGTTTTCTTTGGGAGTCAGATAAGCTGACTTTAAAGTTTCTGTGGAAAAATAAACATATTCATTTAGCCAGGAAGTTTTGAAATAAAGGAATAAAGAGGGGCATACTTCTTATATTTAAAATAGTATGGTTTACTGTATAAAGAGGTCAATGCAACCAAAATAGGCCCACTCTAATTATTTTGTATATTGTAAAGGTAGGATTTCAAATCAACGGGGAAAATAAATATGGCTTTGAAGCAATGATACCCAACATCTGGAAAAAACTAAAATTGGATTTCCTATTTTATATCCAAGTAATTTCTTGATGAAAAATATTTATATGTATAATAATAAAATTAGAGAAATGTTTAGATAACGTGGAATAATCTTTAAAAAATAATCTTGGGGTGGCCCGGGTGGCTCAGCAGTTTAGCACCACCTTCAGTCCAGGGCGTGATCCTGGAGACCTGGGATCGAGTCCCACGTCAGGCTCCCTGCATGGAGCCTGCTTCTCCCTCTGCCTGTGTCTCTGCCTCTCTCTCTCTCTCTCTCTCTCTCTCTCTCTCTCTCTGTGTCTCTCAGGAATAAATAAATAAAATCTTTAAAAAAAAATCTTGGCACAGACAAGCTCTAGAAATATAACCCCAAATCCATAAGTTATTTATTTAATAAAGGCCTGACAAACCTGGTTAAGTAAAACTAAAGAAAATTATACATGGCAAAAGGATCACAAATAAAAGAAAAATTTAAAAAAACCCCGCTGGAACTCACTTTACAAAGAACTTAGTTTAAGACATAAAGAGCTCTTACAAATCTATTGAATTTATCAACGATCCATTGGAAAAGTGGGCCAAGGATATGATCTGCTGCAGTGAAAAAACTCAAGTGGCTTTTAGACATAGGAAAAGATGTTCAACTTCACTTGTAAGGTGTAGTCAAATTAAATCTAAACTAAAGTAACATTTTTCACCTATTAAATTGACAACAACTAAGAGGTTTGATATCACAGGGATTCTGCAACCATGTAGAGAGACAGTACTGACTGTTTGGGGGGTACACAGTTGTACAGCCCTCATGAAGGACAAACAGACAACCTCTGTTCACATGAGAAATATGCGTCCCCTTCTAGGAACCAATAGTTCAGCAGTTCCAGTTTCTAGGAATTTATCCTACACACGTCCTCATACTTGCGCAAAATAAGCCACATGTGATGCTATTTATTGTAGCACTTTTTAAATAAAGATTTTATTTATTTATTCATAAGAGACACAGAGGTAGGCAGAGGGAGAAGCAGGCTCCCTGCAGGAAGCCCAATGCAGGACTTGATCCCAGGACCCTGAGATCACCACCTGAGCCTAAGGCAGATGCTCAACCACCGAGCCACCCAGGTGTCCCTGTAGCACTTTTTTAAGGTAGCAAAGGAGTGTCATCAGTCTAGAAGTCATCCGTAGGAAAATAGGAAACTGGTTAAAATAACTAATGATACAACTACATAAGAGAAAATAAAGCATCTATTAAAAAGAAAGAAGCAGCTCGATTCATACAGATAGGGAATGATCTCCAAGAAATGTTATATGGAAGAGGTGACAGGGCAACATATTTGGAATGTTACCATCTGTGTAAGAAATGTGTGTGTGTGTGTGCGCGCGTGTGCGAAAGAGATAAAGAGAAGTAGGAAGGGTGTGAAGGGAGAGAGGAGAAGAGAGAGAGAAGGAGGGAGAGAGGGAGGAAGGTTGAGAGAGAAGGAGGGAAAGTCTGACTTTCTATCTGAGATGATTTACAAGGAACTGGGGTCTGGGCATAGAAGGTAGACTCCGTTTTCCTTGACTTTGACCTTGTACCTTCAGGATGTGGAAGCCTGTGCACATACTATGCACTGACTATAATGACAAAATGAAGTTCTAGGGAAAGCTATTTCATAGCACTGTATCTCTTAATCATTACTTCTAGAACTAAGAAGGTCTTTGTCATATTTTAAAAACACGCTACAATTTTAACCGGTCTCTTTATGTTTGACCATCTGTAGAAATAGAAAAACTAGAGAGATGCACGTGTGGACAGATTGTTGCATTGTCTTACACTCCTTCCCTTTATCATGGTCTCGGGGTCCTGGGATCGAGCCCTGTGTGGGGTTCCCTGCTCAGAGGGGAGTCTGCTTCTCCCTCTCCCTCTCTCTTTGCTCCTCCCACCTGCTTGTGCTCATGCACTCTTGCTCTCAGATAAATAAATAATAATAAAAACCCTTAAAAAAACCTTCCTTCTCCTTTTTCCCTTACATAGAATAAAGTTCTAGCAACATGTTCCAAAATTCAAGGATTTTCATGCTCTACCCTTTGCTTAGCTCTCTGATCTCTGCCTGCTCCTTCCTGCTCCAACTTTTGGAGGGGGGATCTGTGCTCCCATTTCCCTTCTTACTTTTGGTTCTCTTGCTTCCAGCTCTGCATCATGTGCATCTTTTCTTAGAAACTCTTTTCCCTTTTTATGTGCAACTTGTCAAGGCTGCCCTTGAAGACTGAGTTCGGGCATTTCCATCTCCGGCACCTGCACTGGCATCTGATCCTGTCCTGTGCTAACCTTGGTGATACACACCGTACTATTGTTGCCCTGTTTGTCTGAGCTCCTTCTGAGATCAGGGACTCCTTAGGGACAGGAGTTCCACTGTAGTGTCCCCCGACTACAGGTCTGCAGTTAGTCACCGAGGCAGAACTTGAATTCAGTTCCTTGCTGCTGGCTCCCACACAGCCCAATTCCTACCTCCCTTCTTCCTGAGCTCACATTTCCTGATTCAGCATCTCCAAGTTCACCTTGACAAGTTCACCAAGACACCTCCTCACCTGCCCCCCCAGAAACTTGATGCGGTGGACTCTTCTTGACCTTAAGGAACACCTATATTTCCTTTCCAATTCTTTGCATGTTTCATAAAAATGTGTGACATTCCTGGATCCCTACCCTCTTCCCCTGCACAACCAACCATTCCCTAGACTCAGTCTCCACTTCTTAGGTGACTCCTCAGTCTGTCCCCTTCTCTTCAGCCCCACTGCTGAGATCATTTCTGCTACATGTGTTGGAATGTCCTTTGAACCTACCTCCCCATCCCCTGTGGCTCTTTCCTCCAATCTGTCCTGGGCTAAGCCACCATACTCCTCTCCCTGAGAGGCGGCTTCACCAGGTCATTCTCCTGCTCAGAGCCCTCCAGGAGCTTGTCAAGGACAAACCTTGAGCCCATTGTTATGGCGGATAATGCCCTGCACCCCTGGCAGTTGCCCCCTTCTCTGGGTATGTCGCTTGTCTCTTTTCAACTTCAGTTCTTGAAAACAACTTCTTGCACCTTTTAGGGTGCCTTGCTCCCAACACATCCCCTCACACATCCTCGTGAAATTTCTACTGGGAATCCTTCTTTAACCTGACACATATAGGCCAGCGCCCCTTCTAAAGTCACCATTGCATCCCCCTTGGCTGCTCTCTCTGTACTTACTGTGCTCTGTTGTAATCATTTCTTTAAATGCAGTAAGTTCAGTGAGGGTAAGGATGTGGCATTTTGTCCCAGTTCATCCCCAGTCTGGTATACAGGGGGTGGTCAGCTAATCTTTGTTGGATCGACCAATCAAAGAATGAGAATGCATAATATCCCTAGCAAACCCGCGGGAGGCAGTGTTGGGATCCTTGAGGTTAACAGGTTGGAAGCAGCAATGGAGGAGTCAGGCAGGAGGTGATCTGAGAAGTGGAGAGGATCTTGCTCTGTCTTCTCTCTCCTCTGTCTTGTCCATGGCTGCCATGCACACTTATCTAAACTGTCCCACTAAATTTTATGTATTTCATATAACATTGTTATATTATTACTATATGCATTATCACATGATTATAATATTACACATTGCAATGTAATATTATAACAGCATTAAAGAAAGTGTTAGAGACACATTTTATCTATAATCTCATCAATGTATTTGCTTTCATCATTTTTGTGCTTTTTGTTCATATTTATTTTTATCTTTACATATCATAGTCATATTTTATATTCTATTTGTTCACTGCATATTTTACTGTAAGCCTTTCTCTACATTGTATATTCTTGAAGATAGTGAATAAGTGGGACTTTAGTTTCCTCTGTTCCAAGTTAAATAAGCTTGAATCTGCTAATGTATTCTCAAGGGTCTTAGTTTCCATTAACTTAATCATTGTGGCTGCTCGTCTCTGGATCCTTTCCAGACCTAACACATTCCTCAAAATGCAGGAACCAAAGCCACACCCTAGAACATGCTGATCTCTGTTTTCCATCTTTGTAGAATAATCTGTATTGTTCAGCCATCATCTCATAGTAGGGTGTGCTCTATTTTAAGAAAATGCAGTATTTAAAAATCCAAATTTGCAGTACAGATTAACTAGAGAGCAACTATTATTCACAAAGAGTTATTTTATGTATATGTGTGTATATGTATGGATGTATTTATTTATTTGAGAGAAAGGGTGCTTATGACAGTGGGGGTGGGAAGGTGGGCAGAGAGAGAGAGAATCTTTTTTGAGAGACAGAATCTTAAGCAGGCTTCACACCCAGTGTGGAGACCCACATGGGGCTCTATCTCATGACCTAGAGATCATTACCTGAGCCAAAAATCTAGAGTTGGACACTCAACCAACTGACCCATCCAGGCACCCCCTCCTTTTGAAAAATTTTTATATTATTTTTAAAGAGTTCTTTATTTTTAAAAGGATCACCAAAATATATCTTTAAATAATGAGACTTCTGGTACATATAAAATAGATTAGAGAACAGCACAATTTACACATGACTTTTAGGGAGCAAAACTGTTGTATAAAAGGAAGTACACTTTCATTTTTCAGAGGCAAATTTCCATATTTTTTTCCCAGATGTCCAAGTGTCCTCCATTCTGATCTCAGAGGTAAGTCATTCAACTTAATTTGGAGGTGTTGCAGTTCTTAGCTCAGACTAACCATGGGATGAGTTTAGTACGTGGCCTAAGGCTTGGTTGGTTTCATGGTGTTACTCATTAGTCATAAGAATAATCACTTCTTGGGGCACCTGGGTGGCTCAGTTGGTTAAGTATCTGCCTTTGGCTCATGATCTCAGGGGCCTGGGACTGAGCCCCTCATTGGGCTCTCTGCTCAGCAGTGAATCTGCTTCTCCCTCTGCCTCTTCCTCTGTGATCTCTCTGACTCTCACTCTCTATCAAATAAATAAATAAAAATTTTTAAAAAAGAATAATTGCTTCTTGAAATTTTCATTTAGCATAAGGGGAAATTATTAGAATGCTTTAGCCTATCGTATGGCTGTTCAATGAACTGAACTATGAGTCTGTGGTATTTGTTTAGTTAGATGGTCTAATAATACTCCATTTATTTCTTTGACATGCAAAATTATTATTTATTAAAAACCTCACCTCTTTTAACCTTTCTTTTAGCACTAATGTTTGGATAAGAGTAGACATTTCACATAGAAAATTGCTATTATTTTGACTAATGAATATTATAATAATATTCTACAAAGAACTAAGCTTCTAAAATTTCTGGAGACTTAAATAAACTTACATCATGGGGAAGACATACAGACAATGGATGTCTTTTTTTACATGTGAATTTGTTGGGAAAGGAAGTGAAAAAATAAACAGAATGAGAAAATACTTGTAAATCATACCTCTATAAGGATCTAATTATTCAGAACATATAAAAAAATTCTTGTTAACAACAAAAAGAAATAAAGAGACAACCTAATTAAAAAGGTGGGATTGAATAAATATTTCTCCAAAGATGATATGCAAATGGAAAATAAACTCAAGAAACAATAAATTCAGCATTATGAGTCATTAGGAAAATTAAAACCAAGGCCACAATGAGATAGCACTTCACACTCACTATGATGGCTATCGTGGCTATCATCATCATTGAACAAGAACAAGTGTTGATGAGGATGTGGCGATGCCTGGAACCCTCACACATTCCTGTGGGAATGTAAAATGATGTAGGCATTGGGGAAAAGTTTAGCTATTCCTTTAAAAAGTTAAACATAGGATTACTATATAACACAGAAATTCCTCTCCTAGATATATACCCGAGAGATTTGAAAACATATTCATACAAAAATGTGTACAAAAATATTCTTATTTATGATCACTCCATAAATGTTCATTAGCAACATTACTTATGATAGCAAAAAAGTGGAAACAAGCCCAAATGTCCATCAACTGACGAATGGATGAACAGAAGTGGTATGTCCATACAGTGGAATAGTATTCAGCCTTAAACAGCATCTATGCTGTCCTGCAGCAAAATATTCTATAACACGGAGGAAATTTGAAAACATTAAGTTGCATGAGCAAAGACAGAAACAAATGGCCACATATTGTATGATTCCATTTATATGAAATGTCCAGCACAGGGGATTCTATAGAAGACAGAAAGCAGATTAGTGTTTGCCAGGAGATGGATGGAGAGGGGACTTGGAATTAACTGCTGATAGATGTGGGATTTCTTTTTGGAAAAGTCGTGGAATCAGATAGTAGTGATGGTTGCAGAACATAGTGAGTATATTAAAAAAAACATCATTTTCATACTTTAAGATGATGGGTTTTATGATATGTGAATTATATCTCATTTTAAAAAAAGAAGCCAGAAGGAATGAGACTTATTAAAGATGTTTGTAGATATTATAAACAGGACATTGGCCAAAGAATAGACCCGTAAGAGCTAAGGAAAGAAAAGGAGTAAGTTGGAGTGATTCTCTGTGCAAATATAATACCCTCTTACATCAGAAGCCAAAGAAGGACTGAAGCCAATAGACAGTTCAATAGAGAAAAGACTCATCATGCCTTGTACTAGTAGTTCTCATAACACCCTGGCCCTCCTAGTAAAATGGCACAGACAACAACAGCAACAAAGAGCAGAAACCAAACCAAATACAGATGAACAAGCAAAAATCAATACTGTGCAGGGATGTAGACTTGTTCAGGATCTCAGAACCAAAAGTAGAATAGTCATTCCCTCTTTCACTGTAGTACCAAACCCAAATACTAGTTTGTCTTTGATGCCTACTGAGGATTTATATTTTATAGGTGTATATTGTGTTTGTTTTCTTTCATGTTTCCTTATACCAACATAGTAAATATTTGTTTGCTTCTCTTGGGAAAAACTACACTGCTATGCCCCAAGGATTTACTGAGGCATTACCTGCTTTTCCTCAGCTACATTCTTAAGGACCTTAAATTTCCCTTTGATTCTATTCTTGCCTAATGTGTAGTTGGCTTTTTGTTGTATTTGAAAGATGTGATAAGTTTGTAAGCTTTAAGACAGATTCATTCCATCTATCTACCTATTTTGGCTCAGAAAGGGCAGGTTTCTAAAGAGAAGCTACAGTTTTACTGTAGTAGCCTTCATTACCTAGCACATACTTTATCCTAAGGAGGTAAATCTCTTATCACAGGCAACAGAACCTTGAGAGCTCCTCCAGGCCAGTAACTAAGACACAAGTAAGAAGTTTTCTGGGTCTCACTTGTTACTACAGAGAGTGGGCCCCTAGCTTTTCTGAAATTGTCATGTCGTGATATGACTTAACCAAGTCCTTGGTAACCAGATCTCTCTCAGTTCTGTAAATTAAAATTAGCTCTTAATTAACTTCCCACTCTGTGCCTACCTAATCATTTCTATATATCTTTACATAGGAGACAAACCCTTCATGTTCTGATTCAGCTTCATGGGAATCATCAGTATCCAAGAGCTTTCTCCACTGTTTTTCTTGACTCTGCAAAATCCTAACCACATAGTCTCTGAAAAATGACCACAGTGGCTGGGTGAATGGAGGCTTTGCTGACTTGACTTTGGAGTCTCCTTTAATTTCATTGTTCTGTCATGGCATACAATCTTTGCTGCACACTAAGAATGCACAATACTTCTTAGCTAGTAGGCTTAGGTCCCATGAAATCCTATTACTTTTTCCATTTCCTCACATGTTTCCATTCATTAATCCTTTGAATTCTGCTACTTTTCTTTCATTACCTTGAAGAAAGGAAAACTCTTGATTCCCTAATCTCTGTTTGCGAACTATCCATACCCCTGATAGATTTATTAGAAGCCCCTTTAGAAACTGTAGACTTACTCTTGGTTGTTGATGGGTCTTATCTTAGGACTGAAGCAGGAAAATACCAGACGAGTTAAGCTGAAACAAATCTCACCTTACCTGAAGAAAAAGACCCCTTACCGGATGCAAAATCTGCCCAACAGGCAGAATGGAGATTGGAGGTTAGTATACGTTCTGGAAGAGCTGTGCTTTGAAGATAGTGCATGATTGTTGAACGCTCTGTAAACAGAGTTCTTGACCTTAGTAGGAATTCAATTAATGGCCAGGATATCAACGAATGACAAAGAGTTCCCTAAAGCTGTTATAAAAGTAGATGCTCAAATACAAGGGAGTATGTTGGAGGTTAAAAGAAATGTCCTGGCTGATTATTATGTCAGACAGGCAGCCCCCACAGAGATTCTAACCCTCATAATACACCAAGAGACTAAATGTTTGGAGGGATTCAAGGAGGCAAGAGATCAACTCCAAAGTAAGAAAATCTCTAATAGAAGCTTGTAAAAAAAATTATATAAAATTCCCCAACACAAAAGGAAAAATGGCCAATGCACTAAATTAACACCAATAGGGAAATTTTACTAAAATTGTTAAGGTTGAAAGTAGAGGAGGTCTTTGGCACATATCTCATTTGTCACTAGCAAAAGTCTGATGAAATTGTAAAGGCGAGTAAAAGTGGGACATAGGCAAGAGCCCAAACCTCACGAGCACTTCACAACTCTGAATGGATTTTATACGACTGCCCTCTGAAGTGGGTTAGAATATGTCTTTTGAACACTGCGTGATTATTTTTAGGATGGACTGAAGTCTTTCCTTTCTAAAATTCTCCAATTTTCATTATAGGAAAATAATTATTTGATTTTGTGTTTACAACTTGGGGAATTACTACTTATTTCTCAAGTGACAGGGAATTCCATTTTATTGGGACTATTATTAAAGAGTTTTGCAAAGCCCTGCCACTTGCTCAGAAACTCTAGGAAAGAAAGAAATGAAAAAGAGAATTCTAAAATTCAAATCAGCAAAACTTGCAAGTATCCTAGAACCTCGATGACTTAAGGTACTAGCATTGGCTTTAGTGACAAGGTCAAATGACTCTAGGACTCATTGACTTTCTGCTCATTAATTACTAAGAGACAGACCCATATATTTGTGAATATCTTTTCCAATTCTAGGTTCCACGCTATTGTAAGTAGACATGGTCAAATATTGCAGGGACTTATGCAATATGCCCAACTGTATCATCAGGTGCAAACAGCCTTTCTATAACATTGTCTTAGACAATTTTATACCATCTAAAACCTAGAGATACCTGGTCTTCTGGAGGAGACATCAAAGAAATATCCCAAATCCCAAAGGAAAGGATGTTATTAAGCACTACTAACAGCTAACACAAAAAATTCCAACGGCATGATTCTTGGGTTATATATCTCAATTAAAGAGGCAAAACTTATCCCCAACTGACAGAAAACTTTCTGTTGGGAGACTTCAAAGCAAAGGTTCTGAGAAACCACTAGAAGTAGATGATCTTTAGAATGAAACAGCTTCTCCTCAGAACTTTGAACCAGGTTGATGATTGCATGAAATACAGACATCTTTCATGTAAGATCCACAGAACCAGACCACAGACTGTTATGCTTTAATCTGCATTCTTATGTTAATTAATTTTTCTAGAGATCTTCTTTCCTTTCCAGTCAGGTTAAGGCTACTTTGACTTATGTTACTTATAACACTTGATTCTTAATATTGTTTTTTTGTTTTTGTTTTTGTTTTTGGCATTCTTAGTCATTCTGTGACATGAGCCCACTATCCTGCTACAATTTACTTGTTACAGAATACAATCAAACTAACTGGTGGGATTTTACACATTTTCCTTTGGAGCTACTTAGCTTCCCTTTGTTCTTTTTTTTTTTTTTTTGTAATGGAGTTATAAAATTAATTAATTAATCAGTTGATTTCCTGGGTACCTGGACTCAACCAATAGGTGACTTTTCATTTGGCAAGCACCACAACAGCCAGAAATATTGAAAAATTTTATCTTGCATATCTGGAAAAGGAAATTAATGTCTTCACCAAAATAATATTTGGGGACCTTTTGTGGGAGCTAGTTTTAGTAGCTGAACTTTCACAGAAACAGGCAGATTTCATTAATGGTCTCTCCTTAGTGCAGGCTGAAGAATGACAGTAAGGTGGATACTGAGAAATAGAAGTATGTCTATAACCACATCACATACTACCCACCTTAGCATAACTTTACTATTATAATTATCTTATTAACATATTTTTATTATTTCAGGGATCTTTGTCCAAGTTTGCAAATAACTTTCAGAAAGATGTCAAATAATATTTAATAGAGAGTATCAAACTACAATTTACTCATTGAACCTCTTGCTTCAAAATCATTGCCTTCTGTGGCCATCAATTTTAAACTATCACACAGAGCACTTTTCTTCAGGAACAACAGGAATCATATTGACCCTCCTGCCTGAAACAGCCAAACCAAACCAATCTAAACATAGGAACAATGGTTTTTTTTCACACCCTGGATAGGACAGTGATCCTTGAGAGATGGTTATAAAACAAGATGTATCTTATAGCTGGTAAACTTGTTACCTTGAGAGAATTTGTAGGTTGCAGCCCAGAGAGGATGAATGCATAGACTCTCTGAGTCAAGAAGATAGTTTGGGGAGTCTGGGAAGGCAAAATAGCTAGAGTACAGAGCATAGTAAAAGATCCTCAAAGGCCTATGGAGAGGCCCCTTTAATTATTCATCAGAATGCAGATCACCATAGACATGTGGAGAAACTGGTCGAAGGCAGAAGAAGGGCCATCTGAGAGGACTGTAGGAGACAGTGAATGCTTATAAAGGGCTGGGACATTAGCCTGTTTCCACCAGCCACACTGGCAAACTCAACTCACGGGGCACTGGAGACAGTACTCTGAAGGTCACGTCTCTGTAGCAGGGAACAATTAGCTCTAGACCGAGCACTGCTCCAGGCATGCCTAACAAATGATTAATATGCAAGATCTGAAAGGATCAAAGTGTTTATAAGGAATTTAATTGCATTACAGAACAAAACTCAAGAATCTTTGTAGAAATACAAAAATGTCCTACACTCAAAAAGATAAAATTTGCAATGTCAGGCATAAGAAGAAACAGGAAAACATGACCCACAGTGGGAGAATACATGAGTAATTAAAACAGACCCAGAGCTGATCCAGATGTTCAAATTGACAGGAAAAATACATTAAAAAGTTATTATATCAATATGCCATATTTTCTTTTTTAAAAAAATATTTATTTCAGAGGAGGCAGAGAGAGAGAGAGAGAAAGAGAGAGCATGAGTGGAGTAGGGAGGGGGAGATGCAGACTCTCCACTGAACAGGGAGCCTGATATGCTGCTTGATCCCAGGACCCTGCTGAGTCGAAGGCAGGCGCTCAACTGACTGAGCCACCCCGGTGCCCCATACTATGCCATATTTAAAAAAAAATTAAGTGGAGACTTGGAGATATGGAAAGGACTCAAATTGAAATGGTACAGATAGAAACTATAATGTTTGTAGAGAAAACACAGTGAATGGGATTAACACCAGATTAGACATGGTGGAAGTAACGATTAGTGTACTTGAAGACATAGTAATAGGAACTACACAGAACAAAACATAGGGAAATATTTAAATGAAAAGAGCATCAGTGATCTGTGAGTAAACTTCAAGTGATATAATAAGCACTGAACTGGGATCCTCAAAGCTAAAGACGTTGCTCCTCTGCTTTGTCATTTGCAGTGAAAAATCTGCTGTTATTCTATCTGTTCTTCTGTAGACATTGGGACTTTTTATTCTGGCTACTTCTAAGGTTTGGCTTTTAGCATTGGATTTAAGCAATTCACTTATGCTGTGCTTTGATATAGTTTTCTTCATGTTGTGCTTGGGGTTTGTTGTGATTCTTGAATTTGCACGTTTATAGTTTTCATCATGAGTAATCATTTTCCTTCACATTTTTTTTTCCTCAGGACCCTGAGATCATGACCTGAGCTGAAATCAAGAGTCAGATGCTTAACTGACAGAGCCACCCAAATACCCCTTTTGAGATTTTATTTTAAAGTGATCTCTACACCCAACGTGGGGCTTGAACTTACAACCTTGAGCTCTGACTGAGCCAGCCAGACACCCTTATAAAGGATTTTTGATTATTAACTCTCTTTAAAAGATATTCAAGTGCTTAAACAAAAATAATAACAATGTATTATTGGGCTTATAATATGAAAAAGTAAAATGTATTAAAGCAATAACTTAAAATCAGGCAGGGCAGAAATTGACGTATATGGTTTATAAGTCTCTTAAATTATACATGAAATGGTATAATATCGCTTGAAAGTAGACTGTAATAAATTAAAGATGTATACTGTAAATCCTAAAGCAACCCAAAATAACAGAGTAACAACTGATGAGCTAAAAAAAAAAGAGATAAAATGGAATCATAAAAGAGATTCAATTAGCCCAAAATACAGAAAAAGAGGGACAAGACAAGAAAGAACAGATGTGAGCAAAATGATAGATTAAACCCTAATCATATCAACAATCCCATTAAATGCAAATGATTTAAACACCCAATTTCAAAGGCAGAGACTGTCAAATTGGATGAAAAGCAAAGCCCAGTTATAAGTTGTTCACAAGAAACACACTTTAAATTTAAGGCACAAATAGATTAAGTATGCAAGTATGGAAAAAGCTATCCCGTGCTAAAAGGCCAGTCCAAGGAAAGCTGCAGTGTCTATATTAATACCAAGGATACCGAAGAATATTACCAGAAATAGAGAAAGTCATTTCTTCTTCCCGTTATTTTAAAGGGGATAATTAGTCAAAAGGGCCCCCAACCTGTAAATATTTATGACCTTAATAACAGAGCTTCAGAATATATGAACTGGAAATGGAAAGAACTTCAAGAAGAAATAGCAAATCCACAATTATAGTGGAAAATTTCCATAGCCACTTCTCAAAGTTAGTGGAAGAAGTAGACAGAAAGTCAACAAAGAAATTATAGACAAACAGCACTATCAATCATCAGGACCTGATTAACACAGAACATTCTGCTCTATGACGGCATAATGTTTAATATTATTAGCTATTGAGGAAATGAAATTAGTACCACAATGAGATGTCACTGCACACCTATTAGAATGTCTCAGATTAAGAAGATTGACCCTACCAAGCTTTGGTGAGGATGTGGAAAAATGAAATTCTGTATACTATGGGGGTGGGAATATAAAATGATACAGTTTTGGAAAAAACTTGGGCAGTTTTGTTCTCTTTATTGTTAGTGACATCCAGTGCTATATTAGTTTTGGTTGTACAGCACAATTGTTTGACAATTCTTCTATACATTACCCAACGGTCACCATGGTGAGTATAGTCATCATCTGTCACCATACAATGTTTTTACAATATTATTGACTATACTCCCTGGGCTGTACTTTTCATCTCCATGACTTCTGTATTTTTGTAACTGGAAAGTTGTACCTTTTAATCCTCTCCACCGATTTTGCCCGTCCCACCAACCCCTCTTCTCTGGTAACCATCATTTTATTTTATGATCCTGTTTCTGTTTGTTCACTGATTTTGTTTTTTTTAGATTCCACATACAAGAGAAATTGTATGGTATTTGTCTTTTTTGTGTGACTTATTTCACTTTGCATAGTAATGCCCTCTAGGTCCATCCATGTTGTTGCAAATGGCAAGATTTAATTCTTTTTGTGGTCAAGTAATATTTCATTATGTGTGCATATATGCCACATCTTCTCTATCCATTCATTGACAGATGGATGCTTGGATTGCTTCCATGCCTTGCCTGTTGTCAATAATGCTGCAGTGAACACGGTGTGCATATATCTTTTCAAATTAGTATTTTCATTTTCTTTGGGTAAATATTCAGAAGTGGAATTATTGGATCATATAGTAATTCTTTTCAATTTTTTTGAGGACTGTCTATACTATTTTCCGTACTGGTTGCACCAATTTACATTCCCACCAATAGGCTCAAGGTCCCTCTTCTCCACACCCTCACCAACACTTACCATTTCTAGTCTTCTGGACCCTAGACATTTTCATCAGTGTGAGGTGATAGCTCACTGTGGATTGGTTTGGATTTGCATTTCCTTGATGATTAGCATCTGATGTTAATCCCTAATGTTGAGCATCTTTTCATTTGTCTGTTGGCCGTCTGTACGTCTTCTTGGGCAGTTTCTTTCTTCTTTTTTTTTTTTTTTCCTTGGGCAGTTTCTTAAGAAAGGTAAATATCAACCATATTATCCAATCATTCCACTCCAGGATATTTATCCAACAGAAATGAAAGCATATGTCCTTATAGAGGCTTGCACACAAATGTTTAATGCAGCTTTATTTGTAAAAGTTGGAAACTGTAAACAACCAAAATGACCTTGCATAGATGCATGGATAAACACACTGTGACAGGTACATACAATGGAATACTTTACAACTCTAAGGGGAATGAATTATCGATGCATGCAACACAAATACATCTCAAAGTACTAGTGCTAAGTGGAAGATACCAGATGAAAAGAGTACAAATGGTATGATTCCACTTAGGGAACTAGAACCCACAGTGACGAAAGCAGATCAGTGGTGGCCTGGGGTAGAGTAATGGCCAGGGGTGGGAAGGAAGGATTACATAAACGCACGAGGAAACTTTTGGGGGTGGCGGATATGTTCACTCTCTGGACTGTGGTGGTGGTTCCAAGCATGTATACATATGTCAAAACTTATAAAATTGTCTAATTTAAGTAAGTGTAGTTTATTGTATGTCATTTATACTCCAACACAGCCTCTAAAAGGTTATGCTACTTTACAAAAACCAGAAATAGAAAATTATTATGAATGATTCTCACCCAACCTAACCAAGCCTCCAAACCATAAGATTCTCCTTAAGCCCAACTTTAAAATCTCAGCAAATATCTTTACCTTGCTCTTCCTTTTCTGAGACGTTGCCATGGCTCTGCTGAGCAGGTGCCTGCCCCACTAAGCAATAAATTTAGCTATGGCTGATCAACAGGTTGGTTTGGTGACATTGTAAGGAGCCAGAATTTGATAGCGTTTCAATACCATGGAACACTATGCAGTTCCAGAACAGAAGTTCTAAATCAGAGAACACAGGATTTCTAGGACACAGTGGGTAGGTGGGAGAAGCCAAATGCAGAGCAAAGTCTTACATTTTTATAAAGCACTGATTAAATAAAATAGCCTTTTAGATGACTAGATCTATATGCTTGTGCCGTGATGATGTGACCCAGCAGAAAGCTATAAGTAGAAATACTATGTCAGTTGGTGAACACTGGTTGTCCGAGGAAAGTGACAGACCAGATGGAAGAGGAGGGTGGGGGGTGAGGGTAAGGCAAAAAACAAGCACGCAAACAGACCTGTCTAAGGAAGAAGAAAAGTGTCCATAACGAAAGCAGCAATTGCATTATGAGCCCTTTTCTGTGCTTAAAAAAAGGCTTTAAACTATTGTCAAGTGTCCTTGAATTTTCCTGAATTAACAAACACACAGTAAAAAGTATTATTTTATTACACTCACTGTTACCTCTCTTTCTAACCTTAGCAGCCTATTATCTCAGTAATTATAAGAATTCTAGTGTAAATAGTAAATCTCGGAATAACAAGATCGCCTTAATAAGGATCTTTTTTTTTAAAACAACCATTACTTTTGCTTTATCGTTTGTTTCACAAATGTCATTAACACTTGATTACTTGATCAACGTTTCATCGTTTTTAAAGATATAAATCTTCTGGCATATTTTTTTTTTAAACAGGAAACTGCTCCGGTGTTCATGTTATCACTTGTATAAAACTAGCCTAATTCCATACAAATTGAAAAGACCTTGGTACTGCCTTTGTCTCTGGTGAAAAATGAGCCCCATTTGATGGCTGACCTTCCAAACAACTGTAGTTTCCACAGAAATATATAGGATCCATCGGCCCACAGCTGTTACCTTCTAAGAATCATGACTTGAGTGCTCAGGGGAAAACTAATTCCACTGGTAAGGCTGAGTTGACGGAAACACTCAAAACTACGATAAAATGAAGTGGATGCATATAAACCCTGAGAGAGAGAGAGAGAGAGAGCTTTGATTGGAAGCAAGACGGGTCTCTTCACTGAAGGCAGGCGCAGTTGTGTGGTTGACAATCTTGGCTGCTAACATTCTCGATTATTCGAGAGCCTTAAAATGGATGTTTCTCATTGCTCTCCCACAAAATGGATATGAGTGAAATTTTCACAAATGATGATGCTTATAAAATAGACGTGACAGAGAGGATAGCGGGTTGTTTGGAGAAGTGAATTAGCCTCTTTGGCCTGTTTGTGGTCTCTTGTGAAATGCTCATGGATGCAGTGACCAATTCCCTTTCATGTTAAGAATTGCTTCTTATCCCCAAACAGACCGATCCCCCTCATCCTTTTACGTTGCCGGGCAGCTCTCTGCTACCCAGATGCCCAGAAACAGATGCTTCCCCTCCCTTATTGCCTCAGAGGTCAAGACAGTAGAGCTTGATAGATGGCAGAAGCAGTTTCCTTTATAACCTTCCTGTTCCTTGATTTCTGACACTCCCATCACCGTGCAGTGGTCACCTTGGGAAGTCTGGGTGAGTGTCTTCTGTTGCGTTAGAATGGAAAATTTGGCTAACCCCTGGATTATCTGAAAGGACTTTCCTGCCATTTGGGTATCGTCTTCCTGTGCAGATTACAGTGTGTATTTTTGTGTCCCTCTTCTTGCCTTATTACCTGCCTTCTCCTTGCCCTAATAGGCCACTCAGGTGCCGTTCAGAGACTTGTTTTATTGTTCAGCTGCAAAGGTAAAGCGTATGATGCAGGGAATTCAAAGATTAGATTGCTGGGATGCTGACTATAAGCCCTTGTAGATAAGCAGAGGGAAAATTTTTAATTAAAACTAATTAACATGAAATTGGAGTTTCTGGTCATTAATTGTACGGTCTGATTTAAATTTCTGAAGCTCCTTAGGTCTTGCACTAAAGATTGAATCTGTGGGAACAAGGATATTCGTGGGTTTTTTTTTTGCCTTTGCAAGTGACTTTGCTCAGACTTTCTGTACAAGTTTTATTTCCACTCTGGAATTAGACTGAGGTAATATGCCTGGGGATAGACGCAAGGAATGAGGTGGAGAAATTAAAAACTTAGCTATACCTCCCTGGAGCACATGAACAGAGTTTTTCTAGATGCCCAGCATCCTCTTCCTTCCAGGCAAAAAAAAAAAAAAAAAAGAAAGAAAAGAAATTCCGTGAAGTATTAATGGTCCTTGTGAACTGTTTCAGAACCATTGAAGGCATTTTCAAGAACAACATTTCTTCCCTTTGGGGTCCCCAGAGTCAGGAGAGCAGAGGCCTCAGGAAGTGCACCCCCCACCCCCAGGGCAAGCTGCAGAGGGAGCCTACCTTCCAGTTCCTGGGCCTGGTGGGTGTAGGAGTGCCAGGGTCAAGGCCTCATATGCATTATAGGGGGACTATGGTCTAGGTGAGGTCACTCTCTCTAGCTCTGCATCTGGGACCTGGAGGAAGCCATCCAAACTGCAATAAACCCATTTTTTTTTCCATCAGTGACAAGGAAATGATAGCATTGGTGCTGTTTATGCAAAGGGGGTCCCTACTTCCACGGGCTGTACCAGGAACAGTGGGGAGTGTGCTGGGCTGGTTAAGGAAGGACAAATGAGTGGCAAGAAATGCTCACACCAGTGGGCTTTACTAGTCCGGGTTCTGTAGAAAAACAGAACTGATAGGATATATTCTTTGTCTTAAAAAATTACTCTTATTAATATATTCTTTTGATTATAAATGTAATACCCATTAATGTATGATATCAGTAAAATACAGTAGAAGAACAGGAAAATAAAATCACCTGCAAATCCCTCACCCAGAAATTATCATCTTTTTATATTGTGGTGTATTTTCTTTTAGCCTTTACTTATGAAAAATTAACTTCGATGTCACATAAATGGTTCTACAAAAGTATTGCTGGAAGTTTACATTTAGCAATTTTATAGCTCGTGGCTTTAAATTTGAAATACACACACACACACATTTGGGGGGATAGAGTGAGAAAAATTTATTTTTAGGAATTGGCTCATATGATTGCAGGCCTGGCAAATCTGAAATTTGCAGCGTAGGCCAGCAGGCTGGAAACCAGGGAAGAGTTGATGCTGCCATCAGAGTCCGCAGACCATCTGGGGACAGTTTCCTTCCTGTGGGAGGTCAGTCTTTGCTTTTCAGACCTTCAACTGTTTTGATGAGGCCCACCCACACCACAGAGAGTCAATCTGCTTTACTCAAAAGTATACCAATTTGGGTGTTAATGTCATCTAAAGCTGCTTTCACAGCAACATCTAGACCAGTGTTTGACCAAACATTTGGGTGCCTTGGCCTAGAGAAGTTGACACATATCATTGACTATCCACCCAGTGAGGACTGTGTGAGATCAGCCCAGGCTCCAGATGACTGGCCCAGAAGAAGCTCTGCCTTGATGGGTTAGTTGGAAAGTCAGACATGGCGAGGGTAGGGGGACAGTTCTTGGGAAGAGGAGGGACCATTCTGTTCCAGCCACTTCTCCCTGGTGCTCTGCAGACCATTTGTTAACAGACGTTAGGTGGAAGCTCTTCTCGGCACATTACCTTTCCGCAGGCTCTCTGAGCTAGTGGGGCTCTGTGAGAAAGTCCCTAGAGCGTGCAGAGTGAGTCCCAACTCTCCAGGAAGTCGTTCTTGGAGGCAACTTGCACCCCAGACCACTTAAGGACTAACAAATCAGGGGTGGCTCATTGGCTTTTCCTCTAATGTCCTGTGGGAGTTTCCTGATGGCTCACCTCAAAGTCTTAATAAGAGAGCAAGAGGCCAACTGCCAGAGGAGGGCTGGCTGAGGCTCTGTCCTTGGGCAAAGCCTCCATTCTTCTGTGACATTTGCTTTAGTGCAGAGCCTAGTTAGGGAGAACTCTTGGGTTTGATTAGCAAGAGATGCTTATCCTTAAATAAATTCACCCCTGCATCCCACCCATTTTCTAGTTATCACTTAAGAACCACTTTATTTTTAATATCTTAATAATTACTTTTTATCACATCTTTGCCCATACGAATGCCATGTGACACAAATATTTTTCTACATTTCATTTTACCTACTCCATATTATTATTTTTTCCCTGTGGTCATGTGTATCTTGCTACATTTTCTAGTTTAAAACCATTGCTAAATGTTAACCTCCAGCAGCCATTGTATGGAACCAGTCATGTGATATCAAAGTTAACTTCTTATAAGTAAGGGCTAGAAAAAAATACCTTGCAATGTAAAAGGATGGTAATTTCTGGGTGGAGGGATTACAGATGATTTTATTTATTTTGTTATACTTTTAGTGTATTTTATTAATATTACATGTTAGACTATATTGTATTTATAATTAGAAGACTATATCCCAAAAGAATTTTTAAAGATCAAGAATAAAATGACATTACAAACAAACATGATTCCTGTAATAGAGTCTTTCATAATTTAATACAGCAGAGATTTCAATACTTTTTGCTAAGCTTATCTGACCCATCTTGATATTTGGGAACTAGACGAGTGATTATTTGCAAGACTCTTGTGATAGAAAGATTAAAAAGTATCAGAATCTGGGGTGGACCACATTTTACTTGTCTCGATGGGCTGAATTTACCTTTCATAGTTGGTAAGCTTCGGCACCCCTCCTTGGGTGTGTGTTAGAAATCACCCAGACCCATGCTGTCCAACTTCATTCAGGGTCAGCATGGAGTGGCTGTGGTGTCCCAAAGTCCAGTGACCCTCAACGTCTACAGTCTGGGTCACCCGGTGAGGTAGGCAGGACACCCCATGTTCTGAGCCCCAAAGTCTCATCTCAACTATCTCTCTTTCATCCTCTCTGCTGGAATTATTCTTCCTTGCATGTGTATGGATTTTATTTATTCTTTCATTCTAGAACTCATCATGCTTTGATATGTTACATTAATTTGGTGATTCTGGTTCCCTTAATATGCTATAGACAATGCGAGGGCAGGGGCCACGCTGAGTTCTTCCTGTATTCTCTGGAATTGCTAGCATCTGCTTCACACATAGTCAATGCTACTCTGCGTTGACATCTCTGTGATGCCATTCTGGATGATTGGGTTACCTGGCCGATGCCTCACCGGTATCAGGACTAAGCACGAAGGCTCAGGGTATCTGTGAGATGTTCTCTGTGGGACTGATCCCGAGGACCAGGGTCAAGGATGCTGCCTATGCACCAGGCTTTGTCAAGACCCACCAGCCAACATTAGTGGATGAGGTCACTACTCCAGCCTGAAACATCTAGCCTCTTCATTTTTAAATTCAATTGAGAAGAGTGGTCAATTTAGAAATTAAAATGGAGTCTAGCCATAAGGGACCAGTTAAGTCTTTTAATTAAATTATCCAGAAGATCCAAGCCAATAAGAGGAAAAGCAGTGTGAGCTCTATAAAGTGGCCCAGGAACATTTAGAAATGAAATTTGCTCTATTTGACATAAAAGAAATGCAGACTCTGGTTCTCCTTTACTCCGTAGGGCTGTGCCACACAAAAGAGTGCTCCAGAGCGAGGAAGGACGGGGCACGAATACAAATATTCACATGAGTGGTTGGCACTTACATAGCCCACACTATGTGACATTCAAGTATATCTTGGTATCTCGTTACCCCCTTCTCAAGATAACCCAGCTCCTAGCTTCCTGTTTCCTGAAACACCCTTTTTCCTAAAATTCATATACCAGTTAGAAGTCACTGAGATTCCTTGGATTTTTATGAAGATTTTCCAGTGTCTCAGAAATGACAGCCAGGCATCATAGCTTCTGGAAAGGGTGTGCAAATCAGATTTAAACATTGAGTTCACCTGATATAACAATTAAGTTACATGTTTATGTTAAAAGGCACTTGAATTGGGACCTTATCCTGCTGGGAGGCTCAGGTTTAGGAGGGACAGATGCGTCGTGAAGATAAAAAGTGATATGGGAGGTTGGAACCACTGCCCACCGTCAGAACAGAGGCATGAAAACTGGAGACAATTATTTTAGGACTTTAGGTTTTCAGGCAGCAAGGAGAAAGAGTCCTCCAGAGTCTCAGACCCGAGGGTCGCTTAATGACTTTCCAGGCTGGTGGGTTGGAAATTGTGTGCTCAATAACAATGCAGGATAGTGAGTTCCAATTCTTCTCGTTGTCTGATTTGAAGGCAAGTGCCAGAGAAGGTCTTACATGGGGATACTGATGGATGGAGCAGGGGAGGACATGTTACCTAACAAGGAATGTTCTGGAAATTCACTTCTTTTCACACGAAGTATTGTCTCTCTCTTGCAAGGTACCAAACATGGGCCAGACTGAACGGGAGTTTGTGTTTCTGGGAGGCCAGGGGAGGGGCTGGGCTGTGGGATAGAGTTCCAGTCCCTCATTCTCTGCAGGGAACAGATGCCAGGAAGACAAAGTAGCAAAATGAAAACTCATCCCCAGACTGCAGGAGACTTAGCAGCACTTCTTTTATAAACAGAGGACTGAATCTCTGAGCCTAGCTTTGGGAGTGTTGGCAGCTAAGACTGAAATTTTCTAAATTATTCTAGGGATGGTACGTCACGGCTATAAATGTTCTAAAGTGCAGTCTTCATTAGAGCTATGAACCAGTCCAACTTTTTTGGAACATACAGATCATCTAAATAGTTAACAGCTACATGAGTTGAGATTTACTCCAATAATATTCTTTCTGAGTCCAACATGACCGTAGAAAAAGCAGCAGATAATATCGATGATATAGCAAGGCCTGTGTTTCCCTACACTGGTGTGAAGAGGAATTATTTGTGTACAGACACTATAGGATCTGGGCAAATGGCAGGGGGTGCTCATGTTTTTGATGCAGATGGCAAATGGCAAAATCTGACAGCGACAGACATCCAGTGGAGTCTGGGAATGTGTGTGTGTGTCTGTGCATTAGAGCTTGGAGGTAGTGAGGACACTTTGGGAACTAAACCACCAGGGAGGCTCAGTCTTTAAAGCTAGCAGAGGAGTTTATATGATGATTGTGTGTACATGCATGTGTGCATGTATGTGTGCATGTTCTCTCTCATACACACAAAACTCTAGAGACTTGTTGGTTTGCTTGTTGTCATGCTAACTCTACCCTGAGCAGTGTGGTCCTCCCCCAAGCTCAAGACCCAGAGTAACTGAGCTCATGCATTTTGCACCAGGGTCAGCATTAATAGGGACGTGGGATGTCACATTCGTTGTTATCTCTTTTTCATCAATACTTACCATCTTGTCTTCTTGAGGTTTTCATGGAGTCACATCTCAAGAACAGGGTGGACTCTGGAGCATGGCATTTACACCAGAGGGGCAACTTAAATGGTTGTCCTTAATTGTTGGAATTTAACAAGAGAAAGGATTTTAAATGAAAGCGCTAAGAGCTCTGACACCATTTAAGAGAATGGGGATGCTGACATTTTGGTTCTTACTCTAGATTTAACTTTCTCAATTATTGCTTGGGGGAAAAGGAAATTACTGTAGTTGGGGGTAATGGATACAGCAAAGTGTGCAAATGTTGCCCAATTTATAAACTGAGGTTTATGGTAACTATGAACTATGGCCTCATTTTTTTTTTTTTTGTATTCTCTGCATTCTCTGAATAAGGGTGGGAAGTTGCTTTTGGCTTTGACATTTAATATGAGGGTGATCTTTGCAGTCCATTTGCTTCCCTTCTTTTTTTAAAGTTTATTTATTTTTTTATTTAAATTTATTTTTTATTGGTGTTCAATTTGCCAACATATAGAATAACACCCAGTGCTCACCCCATCAAGTGTCCACCTCAGTGCCCATCACCCAGTCACCTCCATCCCCTGCCCACCTCCCCTTCCACGACCCCTAGTTCGTTTCCCAGAGTTAGGAGTCTTCCATGTTCTGTCTCCCTTTCTGATATTTCCCACTCATCATTTACTTCCTTTCTATACAGACATGTGCACACATACACACACAGACACAGGTGCACTGGTGTACACATGCTTTTTTATCATTATTCTTCAGGCACAGATAAAGGTCTGGAATGAAGTTCCAGAGATATACTAGTTCAAGCACCTGCCTCAAGCAATGCTGGCCAGCCACATAATAAAGATGGCAATAAATTCTATTAGTGGGGAGTTCAAGGACTGAGTTCTCGTGGTAGCCTGTGCTGGCACTTAATCATGGGGACAGGGAATTTTCATCAAAGTTGAACAAATTTCCTTTGTACTCGATGTGGATTTACATTATTCGAGGGCTTTGCTGAAAGATAATTAAAATAAATTTTATTGTGAGAGGTAGAGGTTCTCAAAATTCTTCAGCCTGTCTGTGGGCAAACTCACCAGACTGCAAATGCCATGCAGACTCAGGCTGGCCAGGGCAGCGTATGGTTTGATGATCTTTGCAAAGCATATTTGTGCCTTACCCTCCAGGTTCTTATATAATAAGACTGTGTTATATGCTCTACTAGTTTACTCTTCCAAGATGTGTCTTACTTGCATCTTTAGTTCTCTACCAGTTTCTCTCTCTAATACTTGGCTTTAGTTCAGGGCTTGGCAAAAAATGGCATTCAATGGATATTTGGGGAATGGATTAATGAATATACCTCAGCATTTCACAACTGCTGTTAATGGATGTTATGCAGAAATAGGGTTCCCTTGTCAAATTAACTTAGGATATATCAGATAAAACAAAGTTGAATAGGTTCCCTTTGTACAGGATCTGTCTGAGTGTAAAATGTCAACGTGCACTGGGTGTAGATAAGAGCGGGTTGGGGTTTGCTGAGTTTCCTGGAGACATTGGTTCTCAGAACAGTGCTGGGTATAAAATATGCATGTGTGCGTTGTTGTAGCCGTTGCTGCTGTTGTTGTTGTTGCTGATATTATTGTCATTACATTTGTGTTAGAGCCCTTTTTTCATAGAGTTTCTTAGGACTAGTTCCACTAGAACATTCTTTTGGGGAAGGCTGACGTCCCTCTCTCTGTATAAAGGGGACTCATTGATTCAGGTGACGTTAATTAGGAATTTCAAATAATTCATTGGGACTAGTCTGATGTTTATCTTTCCATCACGTATAACAATGCAGTTTGCTGGGAAATCAATTTGGCAAAACAAACATCAGGGTGAATGCTTAATTTTAAGCAAATGGAGTTTTGAAAATACCTTGTGGCACTTTGGAAGCACCCATGTATTTACTTAAAAGTGTCACTGTGCCAGGGACATCTAAGAAGCCCGCCTGAATAAAAATAAAAAATAAAATGAAGAAAAGACCACCTGGACCCCTTCCTGGCGGCACTGCATTATCTTAATTTCCTTCTGCATTTAAAATCAGGACACCAGCCAGAACTAGTGATAGAGCTCCCTAAGTGTTGGCTTTTACACCGAGTTGTGTCAGAATTAAATTTCATTGTGTGTGAGTTTTCAGAACAATATTTTATCTATTTACTCATGAGAGACACAGAAAGAAAGGCAGAGACACAGGCAGAGGGAGAAGCAGGCTCCATGCAGGGAGCCTGATGCGGGACTTGATCCTGGGACTCCAGGATCACAATCACAACCTGGGCCAAAGGCAGATGCTCAACCACTGAGCCACCCAGGTGTCTCTCATTGTAGTTTTAAGGCTGATTTGTCATTCATCAAGGTCCCTTTGGATCCCTTCTTGTGTCCACATGTGTGAGCTTGCTGTTCGGACAAATGTTGGTCAGTTCCTGATCCTGACCCCCATCCTGATGGGAGGACAGGGTGAGAGCTATGAGTGCCCCCTTCTGGTGCTCCGTGGGCCACAGTGACTTTTCCATGTCCCCACAGGCTCAGGAAAGCCTTCCTGAGACTCCTAGATGATCAGCTTTCTGTGTTGTTTCCAAAATCCACATTCTTCCTGAAGCCCTAATAGACCATGCCCATTACTTACCCTTCTCTATGTTGTGCATCATTGTCAGAGAAGCAGCTAGAAGGGATCTGACAGGATTTTCTCCACCACATTCACTATTCTCAGCCTGCATTTCCAAAGGAACCCTTATTTTGAATAAATTCTTTTTTAAAAAAATATTTTATTTATTTATTCATGAGAGACACACAGAGAGAGGCAGAGACACAGGCAGAGAAACAGGCTCTCTATGGAGACCCTGATGTGGAACTTGATCCCGGGACCCCAGGATCATGCCCTTAGCCAAAGACAGACGCTCAACCACTGAGCTACCCAGATGCTCCTGGAATAAATTGTAATATTTAATCAACATCAAACTTTTATTGACTGGTCTGTAATTACCACTAATGAGGTTTTCCTCCTCCCTCCTTCTTTCCTTACCTCTCTATCGTCTGCCTACTCCCCCTCCTTCCTTTATTCACCGAACTTAAATTTGGCCATTTCCAGGCCCTAGGGAACTCCTTGTGTCCGTGTCAAATATAATAGCTGATGGCTCTTCAGCAGCACTTGCCTATCTGCCAACCTAACACGGAAGTTTCCAGACTGCTTCTGGCATTCTCCTAAAGCCAGCCAGAGAGCAGGGCCTGTTGTACTCTGGATTTATGACCAGTAGCCCCAAAGAAAGTTACAAACTCATAAACACACATTCCTAAGCAGGATTTTCACACTGATTTTCTATTGTCGACTTTAAGAAAAAAAAGATGTAAAGTTGAGTTTATTACAGCTTGTGAGGAGTTGGAAAAGGACTCAAGATAAATATTTTTGAGCTGAGAACATGTGTGAGGTCACTGTGCCCTCGCAGCCTTCTCCTGGTAATGCCGCTGGTAATAGGAGACGGAAATCTGCTGTCTATTCCTGGAACCTCCTCTGACTCATCCCGTTATCCGAGGACGATTCTTATTATTTCTGCATTACTCTTCCATCTGTAAAATGTGACTACATGTTAATGCTCTAACCTTCAAGCATCCTTGAGTCTGGGGTTTTCTGCTGGGATCTATCCTTCAGCAACTTTGGGGAGGCTGCATTTGGAAGAGTGACCCTGGGCTGACCGGCCCAGGCATGGGAGGAAGCGGAGGGGTCAAGAGCTTAGTGGCCGTTTGGGGTCATTGCAGAGGTGAGGGTGTGTTCATCAGGCTATGCCCAGAAGGCCTGAAACACCTCCCAAGTTTAGGATCTGGGATATATGCCAAGTCATTAGTTGCATAAGTTTTGTAATGGGTTTGAGACGCTGAGGACATAGACACTTTGAAGCTTTTATAGGGTAATCGTTTCCTTTGACTTAGTGAAACGTGGGCGGACAGGAAAGGATTTGGGGGTGGGCCTCACCAGTGACAGAAATCCAGGTACGCATGCTCAGGTAATCGAGATCCGCCAAGCAGAGCATGACTGGATTTCTTTATGCCAAGTCCTGGTTGCTTGCCAGGAGTGTCTTCCTGCAGTTGTAACTGTGGTTGTGTTTAATATTTTGAATGCGAATGCTGGAAGTCTATTGAAGAAGGGGCTCTTCGGAAACATCACTTCTGATGGGAAGGGTGGGGACAGGCAGATGGACCTTTGTCCTGTGGCACATGATTGGAGATCATTGGCAGTGACTGGCTTCCATGACATGCAGCAAGTTTACAAGCAAACCTTCAAATGACACTCTTAAGGGCACTAGAATGTTCTGTAGCTTCAGTTTATGTGACCACACCAAATAGCAAGGTCTGCTCTGTGAAAGGAGTGATTGTATAACGCTTGCAAAGGGGAAAAAAAGTTTATGATTTAAAAATGGTTCTTTATCTTTCTAGTTAATCCATTTAACTAAGAAACGAGAGCGAGGTAAAAATCACCATTTGTTCTGTTTCTTGTATAACAGGAAGGAGTTGATTGAATGCAAGTCTAGGACTGAATCCTTGTTAAAGGGATAAGGACAGAGAATTCATCTCCAGAGTCCAAGTACTTGTTCTGAGCAAATGATATATTGTAATTAAGCACTAATACATGAAGCACCCAGAGTTTAAAATGATTTTCACCAATTAATTCTGATTAGCATGTGAAGACCATAAGGGCAAGAATCATTATCCTGCTCAAGCAGTCCAGAGAGGCTGCCCCAGGCCAGAGGGTCACCTTGCACATCTGCTCAGACCCTCTGGATCCCTCCTTCTCCGGAGCCAGCAGAGCTTGAGGATGCACGAAGATGCATGGCGGTTCAGATACAACCTTGCACCAGGGGGAACATGATGGTAGAACTGAAACATTACAGCAACACAAGTCCCAGGAAGTTTTGCTCTTCTTTCCCTCTCCTGGAAGTCTCATAGGGAGGTTTAACAACAATCAAAATCACCAAAAGCTTAGTGTACTAAGGGACACGAGAAACCCACTTGCTATGCATCATTGGGACAGTAGCCCTATGACCCTGGGAGCATCAAAGCCCGTGTGGTATATTAACTTGCAGAGCAGGTAAGCTTGGGCACTCGGAGCCAGATTGGCTGGATCCCAGTCCCAGCTCCGCCAGCTATGGGCTGTGACTTTGGGCACATTTCTCCTCTCGAGTCCCAGATCCTCATCTATAAAATGGGGATAATAGAAGCTCCTGTCTCATAGGACTGTTACCATGATGAGATTGTATAATGAATGTCACGTGCTTAGCTTCCTACCTGATATTCAGTACCTTTTTCACAGGGACTAAGAGTATGACTTGTTGAGCTTAGGGATATGAATGCAGAGAGGAGGGAGCTTCTGTAATTCTGGTACCGCCAACTCCAGCAGGGAGCTTCCCGAGGAGGGTGTGTAGACAGGCCTGACTTGCTGTAAGTGGCCGCTGTGGGGTCCCCGCTTAGGCTGAAACGATCTGCAGCATATCTTGCAGCCATGTGAAGTGTCTGCAACATCTCAAAGGACACTCGGCTACACGAAATTCTGGTGGCTAGGGGGAATTGGGTGTCAATCGGTAGGGGTTATACTCGGAATGATGTGACTTTGGCTGAAACTAGACTTGTTTTGGGACTTTGGGTAAAGATGGACAAGATGTCATATACTCGGGACCCTGGCTTGCCACTGCTTGGACCCTTAGTTCCACACGTAGGCATGTGATTTATTAAGTTGTAATGCAATCAGTGTTCACGAAAGTAAATAACATCCATTTCAATTTCTGCTGAGGAAAGACCTTCTGTTGTACTAACAGATGCTGCCCGGAGCGTGGGCTCATATATCTCCAGGTACCAGGGAGGTGTGCGGCCTGCACCCCGAATGTTAATGCATCGCGACATGGGTAAGATGAGTGGTGTTGTGTAAAAAATGGGCAGAAAGGAGTGTGTGAAATGCAGCTGCTTTATAGGGGCCATTTTCCCTTTAGTTATCTGTGGCAACTTTTTAAGTTGAGCAAAAAGACAAAATAAAATCCAATATGCTTTGGGACAAACAGATATACTAATTCATTATTTCTTCCCTTGGTAAACACATTCTGATTGTAAAAGAAAGGGATGCTCGTGGAAGAATATTAAGGAAAAACTAGAATTATGAAAAGAATAAACAGATTCATCTGATATTATTTTTATTCTAATATTATTAGATGAGTTTCTTTTAATATTATTTTTTAAAGAGGTGTGTATACATTTATGGGTGTGTAAACAGGGATTATGCAATGAGAAGAAACTTGCATCTTTCTTTTTTATACTTAATGCATATTGTAAACCTTTCTCTGTTTCATTCGCTAATTTAAAAAACATGGTTTTCAATGCTTCCTCACATTTCCATTGCATATTTGAGTCCGACTTAGAAAGTCATCAGTATCAATAAGTTTCTTTTAAGTTTTTCACTATGATCAGTATTGTGGCAATGAGGATCCTTCCCATAAATCTTTGTGTGCACTACAGATTGGCCCCTAGATAGGTTCCTAGACATGTATTTAGTGTATCTAAGTATATAAATACTTCAAAGGAATTAGTATGTGTGGTTGAGGTTGTCCTCGAGAAATGTGCCAGACCAACTTCCCACTATCCGTGTGTGATGATGACCATTTCCCACATGCTCACCAGCACCGAGAAGGTACTTCTACTCTGTTCGTTCAGTCTTGTCTAAATTTCTAAGACTTATCTTTAATTTCTAATGTTCTTTAACAGTGTTATTTCTCATTATATAGATTCAGATTAGACTCAAATACAGGAAGTGGAAAGGAAATCCCCCGCTCCTTATTCTAACTCCCCAAGACAGCTTCAGTGAAGAAGTGATAACTCTGTCACGTTTGCATAAGCAAATAGAAATATTTATAATAAAACATTCTATGTCGGCTACATAGTATCACTCAATTTACCATTTTTCCACTTAAAATAGATATCTTTCTATGTCAGTATGTTTAAAGAGTATTTCGTTCTGTAGATGTAAGATGACTTATTCATTGAGGTAATGAATATGCTTATCATTCATCTTTGATCATTTATGTGCACATTTCTGCAACATACATTTCGAGTGCAATTGCTCTAATTCTTTTTAAAAGCTATCTCCAAACTGACTTCCAAAAATGTTGCACCATTTTACACTTCTGTCAAAGAGAATGCCCATTTTCCCATATCTGCAGCAACATTAGGTGTTACTGATATTTTAAATTTTTTGTGCTCTTGTGTAAAAAATATTATCTCATTCTTGTTTTAATTTGCGCTTCTGGAGTTTCTAATAATTAATTGTTTGATTTCCTTTTTTTTTTTTTTTTTTTTTTAGTGAGAAATGACTATTGAGGGAGCCTCGGTGACTCAGTCAATTTGCATTTGGCTCAGGTTATGATCCCAGGGCCTTGGGATCTAGCCCTGAGTTGAGCTCCCTGCTCAGCTTCTCCCTCTGACCTTTCTCCCAGCTCGTGATCTCTCTCTCTCTCTTTGTCTCAAATAAATAAAATCTTTAAACAAACAAATAAATAAATAGCTATGAATCATCACCTGTAGTTTTGGTTTATCCACTGTATTTGGATGGAGAAAAGTATAAAAAAATGTTCCAGTTGATCTTAAGACAAAAAGGCTTATTCCATATCCTATTGCAGTTGCTGCCTTATTTTCATATTTCTCTTTCAAAACTTATTGATATCTTACCATGAATAATTACAGCAATCTCAAATTTAATCTGTTCAAAATAGAATTTCCTCCAAAATATGTCCTCGCGCAGGCATCCCCATCTTAGACACTAGACTCCCAGTTCCTTAAGGCAAAAGTCTTGAAGTTTTCTTTCATTCTTCTTTTCTTTTTTAAAGATTTTATTTATTTATTCACGAGAGAACACAGAGAGAGAGAGGCAGAGACGCAGGCAGAGGGAGAAGCAGGCTCCATGCAGGGAGCCTGATGTGGGACTCGATCCCAGGTCTCCAGGATCACACCGTGGGCTGAAGGCAGACACTAAACCACTAAGCCACCGGTGCTGCCTTCATTCTTCTTTTCAAGGCTCAAACCAAGGCCATCAGCCATTGTCAGCTGGAACTTGAAGACCTTCCTCAAGTACTTGCTTTCTTCTGTTCCCACCACTGCCTCCCATGCAAGCCAGTGTCCACCCTTGCTTCTTCTTGGGAGTCTCCACTTCCATCTCGGCATCACCACCTAGCACCCAGCATCGTCTTTAAAAAATGTGAATCAGATCATGTCTGTCTGCTTAGCCTGCTCTACATGCCTTCTAACTCACCTGAGACCAAATCCACACTTCCTACCCTGGCTCACGGAGTTCACTATTGATGCTCTTGACTCTGTTCCAGCCACAATGGCCTTCTGCAAACAGTCAAGATCATTCCCATCTCAGGGTCCTATGCCAGCTCATCCTTTCTCCAGGAATCGTCCCTTTCTGTAGTGGGCTCCACAATCTGCGGATCTGTCTGAACATCGAGCTCTATGCTATCACCCTGTTCTGATGGCCACTCATTACTCTGGACTATTTTTAAATTACTGGATATGACCTATTTCTAAGCTCTAGGAGAGTCTGCTTCCAATGTCTAGAGCAGTGCCTGGCATATACACAGGCCCTTGATAGATGTTGAATTAACTAATGAATGAGTGGATCAATTCTTTTTATGCTGCCCTTTCTGATGCCATGCCTTCGTTTACGTGGTTCTCTCAGGCTGGAATTCACTAATCTCTTCATTCTCTTTTTTGAGACATTTCTAAACTTTTATCCTCCATGGCTGATGCAGAAAGCCTTTCTCAGTTCTGTTGGCCTGATGCTGTCTTTCTTCTTCGAGCCCTGCAGCTTCCAGGCTTCTCACAGACACCTAGTCCTCGCTGTGTATGTCATAGACTTTTATGTCTCTTATGAAGCCCAGTAGAATTTCAGAACGTCTTAATGACGTGAATGACATGTTTCTCAACTGTTTCTTCCAAAGCACCCAATGTGATGTCACACACTGAGTGGGTGCTCTATGGACATTTGCTTAATTCAACCTGCTTTTGCTATCATTGACTTGTGCAGCATTCTGGGGCTAATAAAAATACTTCATGAAATATACTCTGATCTAGCTCCCATTCCCAAGAAAAATATCCCAACCTTACTATCAGTTAGAGCTTTATAGATTCTGAGTTGGAGTGAGGTAGGAAACAGGGGGCAGGGTAGTCAGGAGTATACTGCGGATTCGATCTGGGAACATGTGGGAGCCAGTCTATCTAAATCAGGGCTACTCCTTCTCCCAAACTCAAAACTCATTAGAATATCTGTGGAAACAGTCCTCCAGCCTCTATTTTTCTCAATTTGACAACCCACGTTGGCTGTGCTTGTCTCTTGATGTGTCTCCAAAGACTGTCACATTTCTGGTTTCGTGATGAATTGGGCTGCTGGTGGCTGAACTGCCATGGCTGGTGGCATCACTGCAGGGCGTCTGCGCTCTGTCCAAATGACAAGGCTGACACTCCGCTCAGCCTCTCCCTCTTGCTTGAAGGGATGAGGAAGGCAATGGCTGCAGGTAACTCAGAAGGCCAACCTACAGGTCAGAGTGCATCTTGAGGTGCAGAGAAGAGACAGCTGGGCAGTTAGGGAAGGAGAGGAGAGGCTCTAACAATTTCCAGTGTTCCTTAAAGCCTCCCTATGCAACAGGCCATCAGGGACCACGCCCTGCCCGGAACCGGCTTTATTGCGGCCATCTGGCACTTGGACTTTACCAGAACTTTGGCTTTGCTGCCAAAAGTCTTCTTTCAACTCACAAACTGACTTTTATCTCCCTTGTATCACATTCTCCCCAGGGCAGCTGATCCTAAGTACATTCTTTGCAGAAAGCACAGATTTAGAAATGTTTTTTTCCCCTTCTCCTAATTTCCTTTGTATTACTCCATTGTCAAGTTTCCAATACTATAATTTTATCTGCTACCAAGATGCCAAGGATAAAACCATTTTCTTTGACACAGTCATTATTTTAGGGCTTCCTATAGAATTTACTCTGCTTAAACATGTTGTAGGATTGATTTTGCACTTCTTAATGCCTTGAGCTTTTCACTTACAGCACATTTTTTAAAGGAGCGGAGATGAGACCCAGCCAATCCTTGGGTCCGTGGAGGGGTTGGACCTTCATGTTGTGGTGGAGAGTCATAACTTTAGGTGCCAGGGGGACAGAGGTGGGCAGGAGGGGGATTGGCGCTCCTGGAATTTGAAGACGGTAGGCAATGACTGATTAATCTTACCGAAACACTGGGAGAAGGTACAAATTTTGCTTCCATTCTATTAGAATTTTCACCCTTTAGAAACACTTGTTTCTTTTTGTCTCTTTTAGGAAAACCATCACACTCAAGGGGATGGGCAGTTTACTAAGAATATTAAAGAAATGCATCCATTCATTATTGAGTGACTGAGGACACCTGACCATGTATGTTGATGGGTGTGTGGATAGAGGAGCAGAAGCCTGTTTACCTAGTTCTGGCCAGGGCCACCCAAGGGTGCTTGGAGCTTGAATAAAACTCAGAAGTCCTGTTTCTTTCTTCCTCCCCACCCCAGAGGTCCTGTTTTACCTGGAAGTGGTGGTAACAACATGAACAAGGAGGACTAACTCAGCTCATGTGTGTTGATGCTTGAGTTCAATTGTTACCTGTCTGATCTCAGTTTACCTTCCAAGGAGATAGTTGCCATCTTAGCCCATTTAAAATTTGAAGGATTGGATAACTTGTACAAAATGGCAAAGGTGTCAAATGATGGATCTGAAATTCAACTCCAGGTCTGTCTGATTAGAAAGTCCATCCAAATGTATGGTCACAAATGTCTTAGGTCAAGGAATTAAAGGATAATTCTGGTTTTCTTGTACCTTTGGCATTGTGGGAGACAAATATGGTTCTCTGGGCTATTTGATAGAATTAGATTAACTCCGTATGGCACAAGGAGCCTTCAGACACTTCAGGCAGCTGTTTTTGTCACTACATCCTACTAGTTCAACATACCAATGCGTGTGACCACTCGTCAACCATCCCAGGTACCCTCAGGACGAGTACACTGCAGAGTGCTTAGCTCTCTGTGTCTGTAATAACGTGCTTGTGTGGGGAAGAGTGGCCAGCAGAAGATGCCACGTGGCCAGATTAGAACAGGGCTAACATGAGCAAAGTTGGCCAACAGTTCCTGAAAGTCATACGTGTAACCCTCAGAGAATCTTTGGTTTCAGGAGAAGAAAATGCAGTTGGGACATGCTAAGATCCTATAGCAGCTGATACCGTCTTTGGAGGCTTATTCCTGGCCAATATCAGCCCAAATTTTTTCAAGTTTATTATGTCATACTGTTTGAAATCAATAAGCTAACAAAGTATTGAATCTTTTGAGTTGTCTATGAGTTCCCTAAAAAATACCAAATGCCTTTTGAAGTTGGGAACACATTACTGAAGTTTGTTTAACAAGGCTCTCTTTCTCACAGTTAAGATTAACTGCACCAAGAAAATGACAGTTTTATTTGGGCAGAGGTGAAAGGAGACTTAATTTTTTTAAGATTTTATTTATTTATTCATGAGAGACACAGAGAGAGGCAGAGACATAGGCAGAGGGAGAAGAAATTTCCTTGCAGGGAGCCCCCTATGCAGCACTCCATCCTAGGACCCTGGGATCACGCCCTGAGCTAAAGGCAAATACTCAACCACTGAGCCACTCAGGTGCTTCAAAAGGAGATTTTCAAACACAAAGAAGCCAAGGGAACATTGATCAAGCACCTACTTACGATGTACCCAGGTATGTGTGATGAGGTAGATACTATTTCTTCCATTCGACAGAGGGGGAAGCTAAGACTCATAGAGGAAGAGCAGTGAGTGAAGGAGGTGACAAAGTTGCTGGATGAAGAAGCAGCTAACCAGGAGAAAGCTGTGATATGGAAGCTTCAAGAAAAGGTTTGTAGGAAAGGTCAATGGCGATGACTTCCCTTTCTCTAGACTTTACACGAACATCCTCTTCTGCTAACACACTCTTTTCCCAGTCAAGATTCAGTAGTCTAGATTCCCATCTTCTTCTGTATTCCACCATGTTTCCTTGAAATGAAATGCTGGCTGTGTTGACTAGACTGGCATGTTGCAATGTCTCCTCCTACTCACTTATAAACCATCACTTAGGGCTGGCTCCTCCTCCTATGGTCGACTTTACCCATTACAGGTTGATTATTTGAGTTTCGGTCTCCCAAATCTCTCTCTTGACTTTCCCCTTGTGTGGTAATGATACGTTTCTCTGGGGAAAGGGGATATTAAAGATTTGGAGTAAGGTGAAAGAAAAGAGCAGGGCTACCACAAATGGTTGTGACTTTCATGTACTGCAAAGAGGCACCAGCTGTGGAGCATGTGGTCCTGGACATCAACTTCCTGGTCTGGCTCCTGCATCTTCCCAACATGGGCAAAGAAGCCATATAGACTTAAGTCTCACAAAGAGATGCTATGTGCTACATGCAGCCTTGACCGTGGCAGCTCAGGAGAGCAGGGATTGCAGACATTAATGCAGACCATGCCCTGTACTGGCTCCCAGGGCTTCCTCCAGTTGAGTGATCCCAGCTCCATTTCAACAAGGCCGCCATCTTGGGCAGCATTCTGTGTCCCTTCACTGGAGATGTTGATTAGATTAAATATGTCATATTTTTCTTCTCCATTAAGCCTTTAATACTGTGTTTGAAATACTTACAAGAGGTTGTACTGATTAATTTTATCTTGTTTCATCCACTTTGACTGCAACTGCCTTTTGAACTATATATGGAAATTTAAGGAGCATGATATGGAAATTTTTACTTGGAGTTCAGATCTCTGGCACTTCGGTCAGCAGAATTTCAGTAGGAGTTACATGATGAAATTGCTCCCATAAAATTCTGTTTTGGAAATGTTCACTCAACTCAGTAACTGTATGTAGTACAAGTCAGGAACTGTGCCAGAGAGGTTGGGGATAAAGTGAGCCAGAGGGAGCCCATAAGGAAGAAGCAGTTGTCTATATTATATATATATATATATTTTTTTTTTCACATGTGTATGTGAAGGAAAGTGCAACACCACATTCGTTGTATTTGGAGCAGAGTTTCTCAACTGCAGCACTAACGCCATTTGAGGCCAGGTGAGTCTCTGCTGTGGGCCTGCCCTGTGCACTATAGAATGCTCAGCAGCATCCCCAGGTTCCCCTCACTACAAGCTAGTGGTACTATCCCAGTTATGATGAATAAAATTACCTCCAGATCTTGCTAAATGCCCTCTGGGGCACCAGTTAGCCGCTGGTGAGAATTCCTGATTGAAAGAGAGTTAAAGGAACACTTTGAGGAAGTCAGTGGCAGTAAGTGGAACCCAGCAAGGGAGTAGGGGTGGCACATGGGTGCCAAGGGGGAGCCCAGGGGTCTTCTTCAGGCAGGAAGAAAGAATTACAGATGGAATTGTACTTAAAAATAAGAGGTCATTCTTTTTTTTTTAATTTTTATTTATTTATGATAGTCACACACAAAGAGAGAGAGGCAGAGACATAGGCAGAGGGAGAAGCAGGCTCCATGCACCGGGAGCCCGATGTGGGATTCGATCCCGGGTCTCCAGGATCGCGCCCTGGGCCAAAGGCAGGCGCCAAACCGCTGCGCCACCCAGGGATCCCAAGAGGTCACTCTTTAAATAAAAATAACTACCATTTATTGAGTACTGAGTTTATGTCAACATTTTAAATGCATTACCTCATCCACCCATTTCACAAACATGAAGACTGAGGCTCAGAGACACAGAGACCCGGTAAAGGTACAGACTCGTATCAATAGACACATGTGTTTCTCTCTGGGCTCCCAATCAATCAATATTATTAAAACAGCACTACTTTTTGTGCCGGGTGCTAGTCTCATCTCTCCTTGCCTTGTTAAGATCTCAAAACAATTAAGCTGAGAGAGTGGGGAACTGTACATTTAAGACAAAGGTGTCATTTGTCATTTAGGAGACAGAGATAGGAGGCAAGGCTTATGGAAGGGAAAACAATTTGTGAAGCTGCTTCCATTACTCTTTTAGGGATAACTGTGTGTTTTCTTGACTGGAACTCTTGGCTCTTAACCCCAATGCCTTGTCACCTCAGAATTAGATTCAAAATCTTTACAATGGGGCAGCCCCGGTGACTCAGCGGTTTAGCGCCACCTTCAGCCCAGGGCATGATCCTGGGGACCCGGGATTGAGTCCCAAGTCAGGCTCCCTGCATGGAGCCTGCTTCTCCCTCTGCCTGTGTCTCTGCCTCTCTCATTAATAAATAAATAAAATCTTCAACAAAATCTTCAAAAAAAATCTTCACAATGCCTGTCCTCCCCAACCTTTTGGATTGCCTCCTACCACCCACTCCTGACTCAGTCACTCTGGGTACTCAGTGTGGGGTTCCTGGACCCCCCAGGTTATGTTGGGGCCATTGCACATGAGGATTCATTCAGTTAGAACACCCTTCTTCAGCAGGCTGGCTGGCAAGGTGCTCTCTCCTCAACTGTTCATGCAAATAGTACCCTACTGCTATTACTGGGGACCTTCCTTTTCCTTCAGGGCAACGATCTTCTGACTTACTGTGGGTTCCACTTACTTCCCTACTATCCCTTTTTAGAATGCAAATTCTACAGAGGTGAAAACAGTGTCTGTTGTCCTCACTGCTAGATACCTTAGAACAGTGTCTGGCACGTAGTAGGTATTGAATTGATGAGTACATTCCCTTGCTGGGTAGGTTGGTGGGCTAAAATGAAAGGTAAGGTGCCTAGAAATATTGTGCCAAAGCGTGTGAAGGAAGCTGAGCTCTGTCTTAAGAACTGGATCCTATGCCTTTCTCTTTGGGTGCTTTTCTACCAGCCTGGCCAGGTGGTTCTGGGAAGAACACTGAAGATGTGACCTGCTTCTATTCTAAGCAGTCATGGTCTGTTGGATCTCTGTGAGTTTGAGCTTGCCTTGGCATGAAAAGAATAATCACATTTGGGGAAATAAAAGTAATTACTCCATATTGCTTAATACATCTAATAACTGTTTAATAAAGGATATAAAAATTTCCTTGCTTTACACCTTAGTAAATGTCACTCAATCTATAACCTAATTACTTCAATTTTCCATTTAGAAAATTAATTCATTCTGAAAGCATGAAAAAGCAGCTGAGAAATTTTCCTTTCTGGCCGAAGACTTAGAAACTCAGATGAGTTCAAAGACCTCCCAGTCCTCAGAAGTCAAGAGCAGAGCTTTCAAGTTAGCTAAATGGACTTCCACTTGTGTCCTCACTCCTTGAGATTGACCTGAAGTAAATCAATTAAAGCAGATACAAGAGTCTTAGGCTTCTCTCTGTCTTCTTCCCACTTTCAATTTCTTCCTGCAGGGGACTTGCTGGGTACACAGAGATTTTAACAGTAACATTAAATAGGGTAGGAAGGACTTTATGTCCCTCTATCTCAGTTTCTCCACTTGTGAAAAGGAGAAGAGAAATAAAATTAATTGTGTCAAGTACCTACTGTGTGTTGTGCATTTAGCTAGGCATTCTACACATCTTTTCTTACTTAATTGCCATACCTTGGTTGAATGAATAAGTCAACAGATTAATAACGAACACATAAATATTGTCTAACATTTATGAACGCCTACTATCTTCCAAGTATTATGCTAAGAATTTTACATAAGCTTTCTCAATTCCCATAACAAATCTGTAAGAATTGTGATTATATTGCTAGTTCCATCTTCTAGGTAAAAATGGGGCTCTTTAGTGAAGGCAAATAATTTGTCCAAATCACTTAATTTACAAGTAGTAGAGCCTGATCGTGAGGTATTATTTTTTTTTTGCCAAAGTTTAAACAAAGCTCAAAAGTTTTCAATACCGATTTCAAGATCATCAAGCTATCATGTGGCAGATCACAAAATATTTCTCCATTATATAACATGCTCATCTTCTTCAAAGTGATTTCATGCAGCCTACATGATGCTCCATTTAACACTGAGATAATCCTCGGATGCAAACTTGGGATTGCCTGTAAAGAGGCCGCTCAGTGTTGTGCATGTGCCAGAGCAGAGCTGAGATGTGCAGCCGTGAGCCTCCCTGTGCCAGACCCACCGTGCTGGGCTTCCTGCTTGCTTTTGACTGAAGCTTCCTTCTGTCTTCAGATGTGAGGCCCAGGGAGGGAGCAGGTGGCTGAGGGAAGAACCCCAATGGCAGTGATTTCTGTGGTTCCTGCTCCAAGCAGGAAGCTGTCAGGAGGCCCCTGGAGAGCTGGGCAGAGACAGAGAAGTCCCCACAGGGCATGAGGCCAGGGTGCTATGTGGACAGTGACATGAACACATTACCCAGAGGCGACCAGACATGAGACAGGTGTTTTGCTTTGAAAGGAAACAAATTCCCTCCCTGGCAGGGCCTGTCTGTACTAACTTCAGATTCCAAGCATGGTCCAGATGCCTGCCCTGGTGAAAGAAAGCTCCCGGGGGCTGGGATTTGGGGTCGGAAGTGGTACGCTATGGGCTGGAGGGGTATTATCCTACCATTGCAGCCTCATTCTAAGAACTGACTCACCCAATACTAATTACAAGTTCTCTCCCGCTAAGTAGACTTGAATAGATCTTTGGCTTTTGTTCTTTTCGCCCAATGATAAAAATTGATTGTGACCAAGCCTGAATAATACCTACTTTTCTCCTTTCTTCTCCCTCTGGACAAAGGGCAAAGTCTCCAAGCAGATGGACTTCCTGCACATCTGCCTTGTTCTAAGTAGACGTCTGTTCTCAGGGCCCTTATTAGCACAGTCACTGCTTTGACCATCCTCAGTCAATAATGTATTGCTAATACCGGGATGATGGTGATATCTGGCTGATGTCCTCATGTGGGAAAAAAGACTTATGTTCCTTTCTTCAAACCACCTGACACAATTCCTGGGGAGGACTTTTTAATGGAATAAGGAAGGGCAGCTGTGGGGAGGCTCTGGCTTCCCAAGGCCCTGACCAGTTTGCAGTGAGACCAGGGGCACAGAAATAGGGATTGACAACCAGCAGAATTCACCATAAGGTTCTCCAGGGGGTTGGGTGTGCTTAAAGAAACCATGGAGAGAAATTCAAGGATTATCTCTTTCTTGCTCTTGAACTTTGAATATGGACAGACCAATGGGCTTCTGTTATTAAAAAGGATAATCAAAATGTTTTTCCTGAAAGAGCAAAGTTCTTTTCAAAGTAGAATGCATCATTCATTTCTTAAACCTGGGAATTACTGGTGAGGAAAATAATGGGCTTTCCCTCTTAATTTTACAAATTTAAGAATTCAAACTCACGCAAGGGTAGCTGCAGAGATAGATGGGGGAAGTATTAGTAGGATTTAGCATTCTTGACATGGACCAATGGGCTTGTCCCCAATTCACACTGCTTATGGCAAGTGCTTCCTTTGTTCTTGTCTGGTTTCCTAAGATTCTCTACTGACGATGTTCACCAGTAGAAGTTAAAGGATAAAAAAAAATGCCTGAAATGGCATTGAGACAAGGTAAACTGAGCTTGGCAAGCAAAAAAAAAAAAAAAAAAAAAAGCCTTATTTACTGAGATAGGGATGAGACTACAACACACATCTTTAATTTCACAGTTACATTTTAGGTAGAGCATATGTTCAGAAGTTATGAGCTTTAATATTTTAAGACTCAAAGAAAGAATTGTAATTCATTTTTGTTCATCAGGATTGTGAAGCTGCCAGAAATCGCGTGGGGTGCTGGGAATAGCAGTTCATTGTGACAATAAGAAATTGGCCTTGGGTTGCGCATAAGAGCAAGCAGGTGGCTGAGTGAGTGTCTGGCAGGGTGGATGCCTCAGACGTGGCATTATTTGAACTTGTGCCATTTCTTAGACAGATCAAGACTGCATTTTATTGATCCATATTTTCTGTTTTTATATTGAGGATTTATTAGTTTTTAAAGAGAAAAATTTGTGATATATACAATATGTACTTTGTATCCTTTTCGACATATACGTGGTACCTTTGGGACTAGATGTTTACTCTTAAGGAGAGAAGCAAGGCATTTGGTGAAGGAGGATGGACATGTGTGGGTGGCACATTGAAGAGTGCCGTGATGTGGCAGGAGCTTTCTGAGCCAGAACCATGATAACGTTGGTGTTCTATTTGCCTTCTTGGTTTCTAAATATCTTGTATCACATTAAGTTGAATCATATGAATGGTTTGTTTCCCCTTTTCTAATCCACAAAAGTGAAAATTTCATATAAATCAACCTAATAGTAATAGGTTATTATAACTGTGCCGTATAAGCATAGTAACAACAACAACCACCTTCTAGCAGTGATCTGTGGACACCTGGCCCCAAGAACTGAGGTGGGCTAGAATTGTCTATAGGGTCTTTGTGGAAGAGTTTCCCAGTTCCTTAGTTCCCCTGCATGTCCTGGGTGGTGCAAAGCAGGACCTGAGAGCCTCTGAGGAAGTTTTGAGTAGATTTGGTCAACCCCATCCTCCACTGAGCCTGACAGTCTCTCAGAAGCCACAACTGGAGCAGAGACAAGGTGGAAACATTTCCTCTAAGTTCCTCTAAGGTGAAAGCAGGCAGCCTCACAGTGGGGGTGTGTAATGGAGTATTTATTTGTGGAGGACTCAGTCTCCCTCCCTTACTCTTGCTCACTTTAGACTTTGAAGGCCACTGCTCAATTTCCTTCAACAAGTAACTTTAGGGCATCCTGATTATCCACGTTATCTTTAAGCCTCACTACTTGCTTGAGGGTACATTGGTGCAATGTTAGCTCCTAAAACAATTTACACCCCCAAACAATATTCTAAAGCTCATTTAATATCTGTGAAGATCCATTGAAGAATTGTCCTCTTTTTCCCCGGTCTATACATTGTGAATAATAAATGCAAAGCTTTGTTTTCTTGTGGCATATTTCTATGTTGGACTCAGGAGCATTTTGAGGCATGTTTAGAAGGTACTTTCTAAAAGCAAGATGTTCCCCTGAAAAGGTTCTGCAAAATCAACATTGATTCTAAGGGTAAAGCATATGATATGCACCTTACTAGGTTTTTCTCTATCAGAATCAATTCCAGACCAACAGATGCAACTTTGAGCTTTAAAGATTGGTGACCTTAATAACTTTGGCAAAAGGCCTTGGAAGAAACTACTGCAGAGGATTCTCTATTGCTGCACACTGCACCTGGAAATGACTTCCAACTTGCTCTCTCAGAGACTTATCAGTATTGCTGCCCAAAACCATAAGATATGCTCCTCTTGACCTTTTGAGTGCATGTTTTAATTATGATAATGCTACTGGCTGCAACAGGTTTAACAGGATACACCCTGAAATTTTAGTGGCTTAGCCCAGTGGAATTTATTGCTTCTGTAATAGTCCAACAAGTGTTCTGTGGATGGTTCTCCACACACAGTGGTTCAGGGATACATGCTCCCTCCGCCTCATGGTGCCAACATTTTCCGCATGTGGTTTCCAGGTTCACTGTGGGAAGGGAATAAAAGAATAGTAAAAGCACATTAGCTTCCTAATTCAGCCCAGAAAAGATGCACATTGCTTCTACTTATGATCTCTGTTATTAAGAACTAGTATCATGGTTCCTTCTAGACGCAAGAAGAACTGGAATATCTGAACCGAAGAGAGCACACATCCTTCTTGGACTGTGGGCTGTCTGCCACAGAAGAATATACTTCTCTTGGTTTTTTATCATTAGAGAATCAAGATCTCCTAATGACATGTGCTTTGGGATTTTTTTCTGAAGGATTATGAAGAGCATACATTTTTGAAAAGTTGCTTCTTCTCCAAGAGTCTGCCTTCTTCCAGAAAGGCAGCTTTCATGGGTGTGACCCTCCATCGCCTCTGCAGGGTCTTACTTCCTTGCCTTCTTGTGCTCCATTGACTCTGGGAAGGAGTCACCTGCCTTCCCGTTAGAGACAGCAATTCTATTAGAAATGTCACCTATGATTCCTGTGACATCTAGTGATGTGGTATCATTAGGGAGGTGCTTTTCTTGGGCCATTATAAATGTCAAATTTGGTTCAGTCAGAAAGTAAGGTTGAAAGAATTCACTGTGAATGTTGCATGCAAGGTAATCCCACAAACTCATCTAGGAAGTCTCCAGTATTGCATGGTAGAGGCGATTGACATGGCTTTTCAGAAACTCAGGGATGTCTCACCAGCCTATTGATTTCCTTTGTAAATTTGAATCTCTAAACAATGCTTGATGGCTCTGGTTAAATGTAGAATTATGTGCCATAATTCTACTAGTGCCTTAAATATTTTATTCTTTTTTTGTATCAGTAACACATTTTAAAGAGAAAAATTTGTGATATATACAATATGTACTTTGTATCCTTTTCGACATATACGTGGTACCTTTTGTGACTAGATGTTTACTCTTAAGGAGAGAAGCAAGGCATTTGAACCCTTTACATTCTGATATACTTGGTGTACTGCTCTGTCTTTTTTTTTGTTTATGGAGTGAACTCCTCTAAATATAGGAATCTCCAAAGTAGTTTTTTGACATCTAACTCCTGTTTTGGCTCCAAAGCAACTATTCTAAGCACAGTGAACCAGCATAGAGATAGCGTGCTATTATTTACCAGTAACTATTAAAAGCCAAATAATAACGCATATTACCATTTTTCCCCTTTTGGAGATGATCATGTCACTTGAAAATATGTCTCATTTGGTAGCCAATCTGAGCCACCAACGGATGAGCAAACATTCTATCCACAAGGCATTTATTTCTGCAAAGCACTTCTGGAATGATGCCATATTAATTCTCTGCACTCTGTAGGATGCTCGAAAGGACAAAGACAAAAACGAAAATGAAAAAAATTCCCACGTTGCTGGACTTGTTACTCTCTGACAAAGAGCCCCTTCTTGGTGTGCCTGCATTTGCATAGTCATCCATGTCTTTAGCCATTTCGAAGGATGGCTCTGATGGGTCAAAGAGGGTGTGAGGGCTCCGATGGGTCATATGTGAGGGCTGGCCCTGCCGTTGGTGTTCAAGGCCATTCTTCCCCTTCTCTGTGTCCTTTCATATCTCCTCAAACGGAGTCGAAAGACAGTTTCTGCCACAGGAAAGGTACCCTGCTCAGTGGGAAGGAGGAGCGGCTTCTCGGCATGAAGCATCCTTCTGACACTTGACACCCAGCAGCGTGCAGCAGGTGTCTCCCGGCTTCCGTCTGGTTTCCTCCCGCTGGCTCCCAGGCCTCTACCTGTCCCGTGCCCCCCACTGCTTTGCTGCAGGGCATCCTCCGGGCCATCCAGGAGGCCCCAGCCTCCACCGGCAGAGGGGCCTCCGGGAGCCGCAGGAGCCCTGTGCCCGGCTGGGAGGGCCACCGGCCCCAGTGGGGACAGCGGGAAGGGGCCGACAGGGGGGACATGTGGCTCAGTTCCATCCAGCAAATAACACAATACGTGTCCGGGCACAATGGCCTTTTCCACGGGCAGATTATCGCAGGCGGCGGCTTTGCTGTGTGCAAAAGGAGGGAGAAAGGAGCCGAGGGCCGCAGAAAGGAAAAGGCGGGCGGTGGCAGCAATCAATGCTGTCCTTTGTGCCGCCTGACATTTGAGGGGCTTGTTATCGGGGATTGCCGGCTGCTTTATCTGAATGTATCTCCCCAGCTGCCAGGCGCCGCTGCTGGTGCGGGCTGTGTGATGGCCCCGGCAGATACGGGCCACCTCCCGGGCGCGGTGGCCTGTCACTCCGCAGCCGGCCTCCCTGGCTCTCCAAGGGAAGATGCGTTGTGGCCCTTCCCAGCGCCCCGGACACGCTCTTTGTTGCTCCGTGGGCTCGAGGAGACAAACAGAATCCCGCCTCCAACCAAATCTGCCACCCGCTCCCAAACCAACAGAGGCCTTGCTGGAGGCCACCGGGCTCCACAGAGGGACAGACAGACACAGGAAAGAGAGCTTGCATTTTTTCATTTCGAGCAGGCACTCTTCTCTGGTGTCCGTCCTTACGTCCTGGCCCCAGGCAGGAGCTGTCTGGCTGCACGCAGCTCTTGTGTCTACTCTCCAGATGGTCGCAGGAAGCTCCCACAACGTGTTCAGTTGGTGCCAGGTTTTGAGGCTGCTTTACATAGTCTGCCCTCTCCCCGGCTCCATGCCTGCAAACACGCCTGCCTAACGCGATGCTGAGCACACACCGACCTTGAGCTTACACCCTTCCTGGGATCGGAGGTGATCAGGACACCTCTACTGGGCATCTGGCATGATCTGAGCTTGGAGGACACATCTACTGGGCAGCAGTGTGGTCTGAGGTTGTGCCACACCAGGGAAATTGAGATGCCACACCATGACTGGTTAGGATGATGACCATAGAGACCCCCTGATGACAAGTGCTGTTGAGGTGTTGAGTAAAGGGAATTGTTGCACACTGTCCGCAGGAACACACAGCAACCACTGTGGAAGACAATATGGGGGTCCCTCAGAATCTTCAAAATAGAACTACCCTACAATCCTACTTCCAAATATTTATCCAAAAGAATTGAAATCAGGATCTCAAAGAAATAGATACCTACTCTCCTGTGATTGCTGCAATATAATTCACAGTAGCCAAGGTAGGGAGGCGACTCAAGTGCCCATCAGTGCAGGAGTGGATGAAGGAAGTGTGGGATATACACCCAACAGAGTACTACTCACACTTGAAGAAGTCGATTCTATGATATGTAATAATAACACAGACGAAACTTGAGGACATTATACTCAGTGAATTAAGCTAGTCACAGAATGACACGTGTTGCACGATTCCATTGATATGAGGTATTTAAAATAGGAAAACCATAGAAGCAAAGAGCGGACCGTGGTTGCCAGGGGCTGGGGAAGAGGCGCCACGGGGAGTGCCAATTCACCAGCCGAATGTTTCAGTGGTGAAAAATGAAGAAGTTCTAGAGAGCTGCTGTAAAACGTTGTGCCTATAGTCAACACTAATGTGTCGTACATTTAAAAATTTAAGAAGCCAGATCTTATGTTAAATGTTCTTACAAAAAATAATAATAATAAAATAAAATAAAATAAAATAAATAAAAATAATAGCAGAGCCTCTAGCACCAGGCATGCTTTGTTTAAAACTTCCCGCTGTCACTTACTGTTGCAACCTCAGGCAGTAACTCAGCCTTCCTGGGCTTCAATTTCTCCATCTACAAAGTGGAAACAATGCCCATATTTTTAGCCCTTGTGAGAATTAAGTGAATCATCCCTGCCTGGTGCCTGGCGCGTAGTAGTTTCTCAGTATGTTTAGGGTATCATTATCTAGTCCATCTTCTTAGGAAGGGCTACACCAAAACTATTTTAAGTGTGTGGTTGAATGTCTCCTTATCATTTGGATATTTCCAGGAAAAGAAGTTCTTCCAACACCATATGGATGAATTAATGTATAGCGAAAGTAATGAATTCTTACTTTGGTCTATTTTTACGTTCCCTGTCCTCTCTTGGTCTCACATTTGGAGACTTCTCTCCCCATGTTTAAAGTATGTTTCCTCTACCATCGATCAATAAGTTTGCGCATTATATAGGCTGTTTTAAAAGAAAAATAAATAGAGAGTGAAGAAGTGGCATGTTCTGGGGAGCTGGTGCATGGGGTACAGCAGAGGAAGGCTGGTCTTGGCAGTGGTGTCCCGAAGCCAACTGCCTGGGATCTGCAGAGCTTTCTCCTTCTCAGCTGAGCGTGGCCCCTTTTTTCAAGACACGATTAAAATGATCCATGCTGCTTAAAAGGTTTGGGGATCTGGAAGGAAATGTCAGCTCAGAGCCTGGCATAGATTTACACTTACTTGGAGGTAATGAATCTGTTAAGATAAACATTACTGGTGAGATTAACCATTTTTTCCCTAATGTGAATTTTTGCTATTGTGTTGTCTGAGAAAAGCATCATTTAACACCCCCCAAAAATAGTTTTAGAAGTCTATAGATGAGCAATATTCATCATCTCTATTATCTGTTTAGCTACGAGGGATTCTTTGCCAAATATGATAATTAATTAGCTCCGTACTTCCAGCTCCAGGGTGATTGCCTCTCATTAGAGGCTAAAGTGGCCCCTATGTGTAGCTGCTCAGCTGGCTCAGCCGGATGGTGCTTTGGAAAGCTCTTTCAAGAAGAACATCAGGATAATGATAAGTAAAAAACACCAAACCCCAAAAAACAAAACAAAACAAAATAAAAAAAACCACAACCCCCCCCCCGAAGAAAAAAAAGAAGTCAGATGCTTGTGACGTACCTTCATAAGCTTGATGTTTCTTGAAAAACTTAGTAAATAGAAGGCTTAATATGTGGGCTATTATTGAAATAAGAAAATAATACCCTTATGATCGATCTCTCTGACATAACTCTGCAGAAAAAAAAAATAAAAGCCGAGCCCTTCAAAATACATTTGGCATTTTAAAATGTATTGCCGCACTTTGTTCTCTAATTCAGTTTCCGATGTGGTTGTAGGATCTGATCTGGTTTGGAGCTGCCGTCTGCATCATTTTGTTATCATGATGCTATGCTGGGGACAAGTGGAGCATAAAAGGCCATCTCTGTGCTCAGGGCAGCGAGTGTCCTGAAGGTTGAAGAGAAACAGGGGCACCTTACTCTGTTCTCTGGAACAGCCAAGAGAATAAAACAAGCAAGTAGTTGTAATCATATGTGTAATCATATGTGTGTACAAGTGTAATCATATGTGTGTTTTTTAAAGAGATGGAGCCAGACTGTGCTGGCAATGCCTCCCCCCACCCCACCCGCCAGTGTTCCATCCTCGGAGCAAAAAGCCACATGCTCCTGGCCCACCGAGCCCCCCCTCCTCCTGACTGCCTCTCCAACTCCGCGTGGGTGTCCACCCAGACGCGTGGGCCACGTCACCTGAGGGAGGATTTCTGGTCTGCAAAGGCAAGGAGTAAGCGGGGAGCCAGCTTCTCCCAAGAGCACGCTTACATCCATGTCAACTTCACGGCAGCTGAAATATTTATGAGTTTCTGGTGTATGTGCTGAGCCTGGCCGGATCACAGAAGCTTCGGTGGCCCCATGGATGGAGTTTGTGACATCCCCCCCTCCTTGCTCCCATCCGGTTCATCCTCCCCCCTGCCCCAGCGCTGACACTGACATTTGTCCTAAACCCTCTCTTAATGCTGTAACATAATTCATTAGGACAGCCTTAATGAGCTGATAATTAGTCTGGTGGGAGGTGGTGAAGAGGGAGGGGGGCAGAAATGCCAGACTCAGAGAAACGTCGAGCAGGCTGGGGCATCTTAAAGAGCCCTGGGAGAGCTTTTTGTCAACAAAATGGATCACACTTGCAGGCAGTAAAACTTTCAAATGACCTTCATGTCAAAATATTAGGCTGCTATTTTTCGCTGGATGGTAGTTTCATAAACATAAAAAGCACACATATCATTCAGAGTGCAGCAAAATTTGTCTCAAATACGTGGAGCTCCCCCTTTTCTAGAAAGACGAATGTAGACTCCGTACAGGGGAGAAAATGACAGAATGTGCCAGCCTTTCACTTGGGCTGAAACAGATATTTGCAGCAGGCCTGCGTGCGCTCTCCCTCTTTAAAGGCAAACATTAAGCCAGGTACATGGACACAGAAGTAGATGAGAGAGAAAGATATAAATCCTAGAGAAATTTTGCTTATCTTCATTCAGGAAAATTGCCTACTGAGTTGCACAATTTACAGAAAAGGCAACTGCATTAATATTCGAAGAACAGTCAGAAGATGGAGTTCTAATGAACTGCTGAAAGTAGCTCTCCATAATGGGGAGGAAAAGAAAATCACCATGACTATGAACAATAGATATTTTTACTTCTCCGAATCCATTTCTTCTCAAGGTTAAACTTCAGGAAGGCAAATGGATATTTGAATTGGCACTGTTGAAATGAGAGTTAGTATAACCACATTGCCAGGAATTTGTAGTCTGTCTCCCGCTGGAGCTTTGGTGCCTCCCTCCCATTCACCAGGGATGTGGGGTGCACATGAGCCAAGGCAGTACTGGAGGACGGATGATGCATTCCGTTTTGAGCTCAAAATCCGGTCTAAGTGGTACCTCGAGGGTAAATCACCAGCTTGGGGGGGTCGAGTGAGAAACCATGATGATTGGAGGGACACAGAAAATCCAGTTACTGATAAAGATTAGAATAAGTAATTATATGTCATTTTCGAATGGTCCCCTAGTTGCCAGTCATTAAAGATAATGCACTTTGAAAGTGCTTTGCCAAGAAAAAGGCATTATATAAATGTTGTGTTTTATTGTTGCTATCAGAATTAATAGGTGATTACTTAGCTTGGGTTTCAGTGGTATAAATAAGAATTAGCCCGGTCTCCTCCCGTCACCTTTGACATCCCTTGTTCAAATAGAATTCCTTCCTGCTCTTAAGACTGGGATCACCAAACATGCTGCTGAGTCAATCACAATCCATGGTCTCTACAATCAAGTGCTTGTGGAGAGTCTGTGAAAGCAAGCCTTCTTAGCACAGTAATCTAGATTATCTTTTGGCAAATGGCTTTTTGTTGCAGCCATCATTGGACAAGACAGTGACACGGCCCGACTACAGGGTACCATCCATGCTGGCGGATTTGGGTATAGGACAGTAGATCTGCTTTTCCGTCCAGTGCTTCTCAAACTCTGACATCCATACACATCGGCAGCAAGGAGATCCGATTCCAGGCGGGGGTTTGGGAAGTCTGCATTTCTAACAAGTTCTCAGGTGTTGTCGTTGTTGCTGGCCCAAGGACAACCAGACCTAGGTGTTGAGAGTCATCTGATAGGGTTCATTTCACAAGACTAGTTTCTCAGAGACTGTTACTGCCCAGCCTCCAGCTGCAGCTTGGGTTCAGACCAGCAGGTGAACAGAGGGGCACGTGGCTGAGAGGCCACAGCTCTAAATTTCCAAATTACGAATCAGCACAAGCATAGATTATCCAGGATGACCCTACCAATTTAGCTTTTCTAAAATTTCAATACAGTAAGATGTTATATATTCTTCCAATATACTTAAATTTAAAAAAAATATTATTATTTTATTTCTCAAAAATTTTACTTATTTGAGAGAGAGAGAATACAACCACGGGGAGGGGCAGAGGAAGAAGCAGGCTGCTTGACAAGCAGGGAGCCTGATGCAGGGCTGGATCCCAGGACCCCAAGATCATGACCTGACCCGAAGGCAGATGTTTCACCGACTGAGCCACCCAGGTGCCTGTCTCCAAATATACTTTTAGATTTTATAGAAGGAAAGTCTCTTTCTTAGATGAACATGATAAAACTCTTTTTTTTAAAGATTTTATTTATTTATGAGAGACACACACACACACAGAGGTGGAGACACAGGCAGAGGTTTGAAAAGCAGGCTCCATGTAGGGAGCCTGATGTGGGACTCGATCCGGGGACTCCAGGATCATACACTGGGCTGAAGGCAGGCACTCAACCGCTGAGCCACCAGGGATCCCCTGATAAAACTCTTTAAAACAGAGCATGGATTTCTAATATTAAAAATAAATACAGAGGTGCTTCTCCACAGCCTGAGTGAGTAGCTGAGTTATGAGTAGGGCTAGGGTTTGGTGGCGGTGTGATGTCATTTTAGATGCCTTAGAAGAACTTGATCTGAAGTGGTCATTTCCCATGGAAAGATTTGACTCTCCATAGGGCCTGTTATGATTGCTTGTCCAGCAAGTTGGAAGATGTAACATTGTTCGCTGGCTGAATTTTTTATTGGAAAAAATTGTTTCACATCTGAGCAATACCCTTCTTCTCTAAGCCATCAGCATGCTACACGTGTTGGGTTCTTGCAACTGTGCATCTGCAGAGTCCGCTGTCATCTGGTTTTAGAACCCAGGGGAGCCTGGGTGGCTTCAGAAACCTTGGAGCCACTTTCACACTAACTTGTGAGGACTACTCCTGGAAACGGGTCCATGTCATTGGCGTGGACAGTGGACTGCCAGTCCATGTTCTGGATCTGTCAATCATCATAGTCCTCTCCATGGTGGCCCAACTATAATCTGATTGTTTCTGTCCCAGGGTCTCGTTTCCAACTTATTTACATTTATAGGAACTTTGCTGTCAGGGCATAATGGTCCTCAAGTGAGGAACACTCTGGAAGAATATGAGCAGATATGATCAGGAACTTCTCTCCCAAGGGCGTGAGTAGAGCTGCCTACATTTTTCAAGTGCAATCAGAGATTGGTTCCAAGAAGATTGCTCTCTGCAGTTCTTATTATACGAAATCTATCTCACCAGCAGAGAAAAATCAAATAACAAGGAAAAAGCCCCCAATGGGTATCAAATTCTGCTAATCCTACCTTTATAATGTTGTGTGTATTCATTCCTCATCTGCTGTAGCCAAGTCCCAGCCTCGCCCCTGGGCTGTGGTAATCATCACCTGCACTTCTCTTATATCCAGGATTTTTCATGCAACCGAACTCCTGTTAAGTTTATCCTATGGAGGCTTTGAAACAGAGAGTTTCATAAATGAGCATAAATGAGCACTTTGATCACAAATGAGCATAAATGAGCACTTTGATCACATTCTACCAATGACTAATGTGTCCTCTGCTTCCTTCCCCACTTAGATTCCAACCCCTTCGTTCAGTTGAGTGGCTTCTGGAAGGAAGGGAAAGCGCAGTGAGCAGCTGGAGAGACTTGAGGTCCAGGGGAACTTCAGCAGATGGCCTGAGTGGTAGAGGGGACCCACTGATTTTCTGGGCAGGAAAGAAAGCTGAGTCAGTCCCAGGAATGAAGGAAGAGTCCTGAGCCTCAGCAACCAGAACTGAGTTGAGAAGCAGAAGCCTCCACTTCCACGGAGCCCTTGACTCTGATGGCTCCTCCACTGTAGGTTCCATTCTGCAAAAATGAGTTCTCAAACACAGCCCAGCCACCGTGGCCACGCTTGGCAACCTGAGCGGGAAGAGGAACGAATGACCTGTGTGCTTACAGATGAAGGCCAGGCAAAGAGTCCGGCTCTGCTGGGGGCCACGGGCCGACCTCTTGGTGGCACTTTGCTGGGCAGTGAAAAAGAGAAATGAGTTGGCCAGCCTCAGTGGCCTCCCTTCAGCTGTGAGTGGTAGCTCCCCTGACTGGTTAGGATGGAAGTAGGCTGGCTTCCCACAGAAAGGACTGGGCCACCCCAATAGGGCATATCCCGTATAGGATAATGCAGCATCTATGCAGCACCGCCACTCAGGCAAGAAAGGGAGGGTTCACCTCCATAGGGTAAAACACAGGTACCCTGTGTCCTCAAGTGGACATCTGAATCCAAATGATAAGAATCCCAATGAATCCAACTGCTTATTTCCCAATGTCATTACAGTTAAACAGATAGCCAAAATGTGCTCCTGTTACTCTGAGCTGCATTGTCTGGTTTTGTCACAAGTGGCTAGTCTCTAGGTGTCCCACCATTTCAAGGCCTATGCTAAGAGGGGCAGCCCCAGTGATTGCTGTTTAACCAGTTTTCCCAAGTCCTAGTTGCACTTTTTAGTTGGAATTTTCACTCTCTAACCTGTTCTGTGGGGTTCTGGCACAGAAAGCACCTCTGTTCCTGACTCTGCGGAGAAGCTGGGCTGTCTTTGGAACAACCAGACTCATCTGGAAAGACGCCCAGTCCGACAGCTTAGCTGGAGGGAAAGGCAAACTCATCCCCCCAACCTGAGAAGCAGCGGCCCCCGCCCACCCCCAGCCTGCAGCACACCCTCCCCAGGTAGGACAGACAGACGCTGTGTGGCCCCTTGGGAAGCCCTATCCCTGTTTCTTTCTACCCAACTGCAATCTTGTCAAAAGTGGGAACACACCTCACCATCTGCCTGATGTTCCCTGTGGTGCCCCCAGTCCTTGCAGCCACCTGACCCTGATCCCCAGTCGGGATTGGAACTGAGGACCTCGCCCAGTGCCCTGGTGCAGAGGGACAGCGGTGCTTATGGTCTCTGCTCAGGGTATAGTAGCTGCTCAGTAAACAGATGCTCCCTGGCTGCAGTGAGTGTCACCCTTCCCTCTGTTCCTAACGGAACACCGAGTAGGGCTCTGTCTCTCTCTCCTCCTACTGCCTGCTGGGTCTGAGGGCATGTTAATAACCAGGAGTTTCTCAGCAAAGGGTGCGATCAACCTGGGAAGGAATCTTCGAGCTAAAGAGAGGAAAAATTAAGTGCCAATAATTGGGAGCTGGCCATTTTCATCGCCCCTGGACAACCCAAATGGTGGTGCATGCTCAGTGGGGTGCATGTCCTCCGCCACCTCAAACCAGGCTTTCATCATTTCTAGTCTTCACCAAGTTACACTTTTGCTGAAATGGCCAGCATTGTCTTTCTATCACCATCTCTCTCTCTCCTTTCCCTTAGATTTTATCATGGTTCAAGGCACAGTCTTTTTCTGTTCTTGTTTTTGTTTTCCTTTTCTTTTTTTTTTTGTTTTTTTTTTGTTTTCCTTTTCTTTTGTGTGTTATCTTTTTCCCCCCTTCTCTGCCTCCTTCCCTCCCTTCACTTCCTCCCCTCCCTGCCTCTCAAAGCTTGGAATAGTGTCCTGTGCAATGTGGATTTTCAATGTTTGCTCACTGAGTTGAATATTTTTACCTTTTTTAAGAAGAGAAATTCATATTTTAAGAGTACTTTGAGGTTCACAACAAAGCTGAGAGGATGGCACAGATTCCCCACATGCAACTGCTCCCCTCATGTGCACTGCTTCGCCATTGTCAGCATCACTTACAAGCTAATGAACCTACCCGACACCTCATTATCACCCAGAGTCCTCAGTTCACATTGGGGTTCACTTGCAGCAGTGCACATTCTATGGGTTTGGACAAACGTATAATGATCTGTATACAGCATTATGGGATCATAGAGAGTATTTTCATTGACTTGAAAGTCCTCTGTGCTCTACCCACTCATTCCCCCCCATCCCTCAATCCCTGGAAATCACTTCCCTTTTCACTGCAGTCATAGTTTTGCCATATCATAGAGTTGGAATCGTACAGTATGTAGCTTTATTAAACTGCCCTTTGTCACTTAGTAATATATATTTAAATTCCCTACATGTCTTTTCATGGTTTGATGGCTCATTTATTTTTAGTGCTGAATAATATTCCCATTGTCTGGATGGGCCACAATTTATTTATCCATTCACCTATTGAAGGATATCTGGCTTGTTTCTGAGCCTTGGCAATTATGGATAAAGCTTCTATAAACATCTGTTTTTGTGTGGAGATTAAGATTTCAGCTCCTTTAGGTAGGTACCAAGGAGAACAATTACTGGATCATCTGGTGAAAGTATGTTTGGTTTTATAAGAAGGTGTCCAACTGTCTTCCAAAGTGGCTGCTCCATTTTGTATTCCCATCAGTAGTGAATGAGAGTTCCTTTCACCTCCCATCTTCACCAACATTTCTGTTGTCAGTGTTCCAGATTGTGACCATTCCCATAGCTGTATAGTGGTATTTCACTATTTTAATTTGCATTTCTCTGAGGACTTATGATATGGAACATCCTTTCATATGCGTATTGGCCATCTTTTTTGGTGAGGTGTCTGTTTAGGTCTTAGGCTCATTTTGTGATTGGGTTGTTTGTTTTCTTATTGTTGAGTTTTAAGAGATCTTTGTGTATTTTGGATAACCATCCTTTGTCAGTTGTGTCTTTTGCAAATATTCTCTTCCACTGTGTGGCTTGTCTTCTTGCTCTTCTGACAATGTCTTTTGCAGAACAGAAGTTGTTAATTTTAATGAAGTCCAGCTTATCAATTATTTCTTGCTTGCATTGTGCCTTTGGCATTGTGTCCAATAAGTCCTCATGATACCCAAGGCCATGTAAGTTTTCTCTTACATTGTCTTATAGGAATTTTATTTTATATTTAGGTCTATGATACATTTTGAGTTAATTATTGTGAAGGGTTTAAGGTCTTTGTCTAGATTTATTTTTTGCATGTGGACGTCCAATTGCTCTAACATCATTTGTTGAAGAGACTATCTTTGCTCCCACTGTATTGTCTTTGCTACTTAATGGACGATCAATCAACAGTATTTATGTGGATTTATTTCTGTGATCTCGATTCTGTTCCACTGATCCAATCTACTTGTCTCCTCTCTCACCAATACCACACTGTCTTGATGACTGTACTTTAAGTTAAGTCTTCACCACCTTGATTTCTATATCCTTTCCTCTGGGTGCTTGAGTACAAAGTGCCGTACACTTAAACAATATCAGCTTTTGAGCTGAGAGACTCAATGCCATTATGATACTGATTTAACTTTTATCAGATGTCTGGGGGGCTGGGATTCTCTACATGGAAGTTTATTCTTGAGTTTTTGTGTGTTTAGAAGGACTACAGTAAGCAATAAAATTAATAAAAAGGGAGAAGGCTTGTGTGTGTGTGTGTGTGTGTGTGCCTTTCTACAACCACCCCGTGTGTAGTTTTCATAGGATCTTTTGGGTTTGAGCCAATTCCCTGAAGATAGGAAGTGAGTAATTTGGAAAGGAAAGTATCTATTTCAATTAGTTGTGAGGACTGCCCCTTCATGATGTTAACGGTAGAGGATGTGTCTCTGTTGTAATTGCTCTTTGGTTTTCTTTGTATCTCACCCCTCATATTTATTTATGTGTTTCAGGATTGTGCTTGACACCTGTGTTCTCTAGCGAGTTGTCTATGTTACATACATGAGAAAATCAGAGATGAAGTTGGAATGAAGCCTATTTGAAAATACGTTCCAGGTGCTGAGATTCTTTTTCATATCTCTGTTAGGGAAATTCTCTGCAGTTCTGTTTCAAATTGGGCTCTGCTTTGCTTTGGGACTTCCACATAAGTTGTTCCTCATTTCTGCCCCACTGAGGCATGTTTGGTAAATCATCCCTCACAGGAAACCCACGGAAGATTTCTGTTATCCTGGATGCTGATCTGCAAGTTGTAGGGTGGGGCTGATGCTACCAGTAGATATGCATCATTCAAAGCAATGGAATGCATCTTCTTAGACTGTTCTCAGTTTTGTACCATGTACAAACGAGCTCTTGCTTCCTATAGTTGCAGGAAAAGTTTTATGACATGGTTATAAACCCTTGGCAGTTGAACTTTTAATGGAGATATTGCCTAAATCTCAATTATTGCAGTACAGGGGCTCCTAAAGGAGGTTGTGGGGTGGGGGTGACCAGAGAGAAGAAAGTTGTCATGTATATGATGGTGCATAATCTGAGACCACACTAGAAATAGTCACATAGCTGAAACCCATGTATAGAGGGCATGCAATGTTAGTTACAGAATAAGTGTTAATTGTATTTTTGAACACTTAAAGGCATAACTATATCTCCTGATTTCACATCCATGGGTTGCACCTTAATCTCCGTGGAGCTAGACACTTAGTGCTGAATAAGACAAAATGGGGAGACGCTCTTGTTGGTCACGAGTGTTAAAACTAAATGAAGATTGCTTCCCCCCAACCCATGGTGAAAAAAAAGAGGCCCCCGAGTGGTTAAAAAACCAAGCTGTGATGTAGCAATTTTATAAAGTCTTAGAATTCTCAACTTCTTAAAGACAACTTTGGGCAGTCACCTGAGTTCCTTCTTTTCAGTGTCACTTTTCTTAAAAACTAAACCTGTTTCGATGGTGTTATCAAAGGCAGCCCTACTTGACTTGTATTCTATGGTGGTCAAAAGTTAGTGACGTTGAAAGGCATGCTAATGGAAGATTTTTGTGTATATTACTATAGTGAACTTCCTACCAGGAAATAAATAGAAGTAAAACATTTTCCCCCAGTTGTGACACGAAAATGCAAATAGGATTGACAAGCAATCTGTAATTCTATCTTGACAGTGAAGACAAATAAACTTCTTAATTACTAAAAGAACATGGCTCAGAGAGGATTTTCAAAAAATTTAAGTAATGAAATTCTGTTTTTAAATAAAATGTCTGTGGAATCCTGCTAAGAACTGAACAGTAATTTCCCCTCTTCTCCACCAACACAAACCAATGTCATATGTTGGAGCTCTAACCTCCCAGTGTAATGGCTTTGGGAGATGGGGCCTTTGGGAGGTGATTAGCTTTAGGAGAGGTCACAAGGGTAGAAACACTCATGAAGGGATTAGTGCCCCTCCCTTTTTTTTAATTGAAGTATATAGTTGATGCCCAATGTGACACTAGTTTCAGATGTTCACCTTAGTAGTTTGACAAGGGATTAGTGCTGTTTTAAGAAGAGACACAAGAGAGTTTCTCTCTCTCTCTCTCTCTCTCTCTCTCTCTGTGCCACGTGAAGACACAACATATAAGAAAGGTGGCCATATGCAAGCCAGGAGGAGAGTCCACAGCAGAAACCGACCCTGCTGGCACCCTCCAGAACTGGGAGAAATAAATGTCTGTTATTTAAGACTTCCAGTCTATGGTATTTTGTAACAGCAGCTCAAGAAGACTAATACACACCCCTATACATAAAACAGGTTAGAATGGTACTTATTATACATAATTTTATATCATATTACACAAAGTTTATTATATATGACAAGGATCCTATCATATAGTTGTATATCATGCATATCATATTTAAATGTTTTATAAGTAAACTTTATGACATTTACTTATGATAGCATCAACTATCATATCAATGACAATTCTAGTTAGTTTGATGTTGCCTGAGTTGTTAAATTTGATTTATAACATGTAGGAGTATTTGTGTTGTTTTATGTATTTATTCTCATTGTCAGAAAGGTTTAAATTTCGAATCAAATATTTGCAGAATCTTGGGCAGCCCTGGTGGCTCAGCGGTTTAGCGCTGCCTCAGGCCTAGGGCATGATCCTGGAGACCTGGATCGAGTCCCATGTTGGGCTCCCTGCATGGAGCCTGCTTCTCCCTCTGCCTGTGTCTCTGCCTCTCTCTCTCTCTCTGTCTCTCATGAATAAATAAATAAAATCTTAAAAAAAATATTTGCAGAATCTCAAAGCAGCTCTAGGAAACTTGGCTCCTGAAGTCTGAAAACGATTGACCAGAGCTGTATCTGACTGTATTTAAGCATTTCCAGAAGGTGTTTTGAACAGCCCTTTGGTGAGAATGTGGACTCATTAACAGAGACCTACACCACAGCCTGGTGTGTAAGAACATAGGCCCTGTCTGTGAGGAAACTCAGGCTCCTACTTACTAGCCTTACTTTCCTGATTTATAAAATGGGTCTTGTTGCTGAAGCTATCATAACGTAACACCACGCACTGGGCGGCATAGACAACAGACATATTTCCTCACCGTCCTGGAGGCAGGAAGTCCCCCATCACGGTGCCATACTGGTCCATTCCCACTGAGGCCTTTCTTTCTGGCTTGTAGGCGACCACCTTCTCTTCATATTCTCATGTGGCTTTTCCTATGTATAAGTCCTGAGAGCTCTGGGATCTCTCTCTTTTCTTAGAAGGAAACTAGTACTGTCATATTAGGGCCTTAGTTAACCTTAATTACTCCCTGAAGTCCCTGTCTCCAAATACAGTCACATTGCGGGTTGGTGCTTCCACAGATGGATTTCAGCGATAAATCATTCAGTCCATAAGAGGGGAGATTAGATATTTATTTCATAGAACTGGTGGGAGGTTAAAGTGGGTTGATGCACAAGAAAGGCTTAGAACAGTGTCTGGCACAGGTAAGTGCTTAATCATTGTTAGCTGTGTTTTTATTAGAAAATCATGTCTTCAAAGAAGCAACCACATCCTTAATTAAGATAGCAAGCAAACGTTGGGAAATGTTGGATACATTCAGGTGCTTTTCCTGGGGCACTGTCTTGGTAGAAGACACCCACGGAATCCTTGGGTGGGGGGCCCGTGGCGCTGCTCCAATCCTTGGCAAGTGAGTGTGTCATTCTCTGGCTGTTGGCCCTCCTGTCCAGTAGGGGGGTCAACACAACATGACTAGAGGGTGACTTTAATGGATAGGTGTCCCCGTCCACATCTGCACATTTTCAGATATACCAGGTAGGACTGGCCTCAGATTGCTGGCAGGAACCATTCAAGTGCCCAGCTAGGAGGTGGGAGCTGGCTCTAGGATCCTCTGTAGCCATGGCATTCAGCCCAGCACCTGTGGACACGTAGCAAGTGCTTGATGAACGAAAAGTGAATGAATGGTGGCTGAGTGACTTCTCTTCTTTTTGTGAAAGATCCTATAAGATACTAAGGATCGTTGGCTGCTTCTTTTTTGACAAAAAGGAAAAGAAATACAGAAAGAAAAGAAGAAAGGAAGGATCTAAGGAAGGAAAGAGGGAAGACAGGAAGAGAAGGAGGGGGCAATGGAGAGAGGGAGGGCAGGAGAGAGGGAGGCGAGGACAGGGAGAGATCCTTGATATCTTCAAGGCCTTCCTCTGGCCTCTAGATCTTATAATTATTTTACCTAATTTTACTCTTCTGCTGACAGGTTTTTCTCATTCCTGGAGTTCAGAAGCAGACACTGGTGGAGCCCTTGAGAGCCATAGAGGGGACACAGGATGCCAAGGGCTGGGATGGGGGCTTGGGCTTGGGCTTCCCTGGGATTCTTCAGGAACATTTCGGCAGCCCTGTCAGGGAGATGCTACACTCTCAAATGACAGAAGACAGCAATAAAAACAGGGAAACAAATGCCAGCGAACAAACTAAGAACATGGCTGTGAAGACTTCAAATGAATGATGCAAAAACTCTGGGCTGTACACACTGTGGGGTCTATCTCCCCGTCATGGGCTCCTACTCCCCTCCGGTCCCCAGGATAGACACAGTCGGTATTGGTCGGTGTTCAGGGTACCGGATGCTCTAGCAGGAGGTGGAGTGTGATTGGCCAGAGCCAGAGTTTATACAAACCTTTGCAAATCAGAAAAGCAGTTTGGGATTTAGGGGGTTAAAATTTCCAGCATTTTTTAAAAAATGCCCCCCAAAATGAATAATCAAAGGCATTTGGCTATTTGGTCATAAATAGAGCAGTTCAATAGCACAAGAAATCATACCGACAGTGTAGGGAGGCATAAAAGCTCTGAATTATGTATTAATATGTCATGTGCGAAGAAAAAGTGCTAAAGAAATAGCGTAAGAAAAATAAATAAAACCACATTAAAAGTGAGTATGTCCCATTTGGTCAGTTATGTCAGACGTGAAACAACAAAATCACCGTTGGGAAGTTAACAACATTTTTAATTTTACTGCTGCTTTCTCCATTATAAACTACATCAAGGTGTGAATAGGGCTGAGGCTGAAACATTGATTTTTATGTCCATATTAAATATACAGATATTTTTAAGGAATTTTCAAGGTGGGACGTGTATAAAATTATTAAATTGGAACTGACGGCCCTCTCCCCATTGTTACTTTCTTGAAGAAACAGCCCGTTCTACTGAGACCTGTCGTCTGTGGTGTTCAGAAGACCTGAGTGCAGGGTCAGCTCCAGAACTCACTGTGGCTCACATACTTTGCTTGGGCCTTAATTTTCCCATCTACGAAGTTGGTATCAAGTCTATGTTCTTATGTATTAACAATAGCAACTATAATTGCAATCACAGTAAAGACTTGTATTTATCAAAGCAAAGATCCCCATGTACATGAAGGGATAAGACCCAGACCTTTAGGCTATATCCCCCATTTTCTGGAAATAGGGGCCTTGGGTTTTTTAACATGGTCTTGAAGAACTGAACAGATCCCATGTTTTCCCTTTGTTGCTCTGTATGCTGTTTGGCTGTGCCTTTGGTTAAATTACTAACATTTTCTGTAAGATTTCAAGGAGGAAAAAAACATCTGATGAATGCGAAGAACCACACATTTTGAAGTGCTGAGTGCAGTTGCTATGGGGTTTAAGATAAGGAGTTTGATGGCTATGGGAGGCACGGATGGGGGTCTCTAGCTCCCCTTATACAGGGCTCTTTCTCCCCATGCCCTACCCCTGTGTTTCCTTTTCTTTCAGCCAGACCCTGTAATGAAGAGGTAGAGAGAAAGGGGTGGCTTGGACGATGAGGTCTCTAAGGAATGTACATCTGTGCCTCTGCACTGAACACACTCCTTCCCCGGCTATAGGTGGTTTAGATTTCATTATAGACTTTTTTTACACTGGAAGCTTTACTAACACTATAGGCAGTTCCTGACATTCAATATGCTACAATATTACCATAACCACCCTGTACTGTTCTATCTACAACATAATATAATAATGATGAGAGTAGAATTGCCATTCATGGGTTTATGGAACTTTACTCTTTACCAGGCATGTTCACAGGCTTATTATCTCATATTGATTGGGAAACTTGCAAGAGTCAAGTGGTAGTTGAGGCAGGTATTCTCAAGAGATTATTATTTTTAGTAGTAGTAGCAGTAGCTTGAGTGGCTAGCTTTGCATTTCTGGTTAAAAAATAAACAAAAGATTAGCTGGTGTTACCCTTTGTCATTTTGCAATGTTATCATGGTTACTAATTTCCATCTCAGCTTGTAGAGAGGCATTGATGAACTTCATTGAGGTTTCAAATCCTCGTGACCACGTAGAATTACATAGAGTAACGGCATGGTGGCTAATTTAAATGACACAAGCTGTGTCCTTTTCCTGCACCACGTTCTTAAGGGCTGATCGTGGTGAGTAGACAGTATGATATCTTAACTGGACTAGTTTCAACGCTGCAGACTGAGTATGTTTTTCTCTGTCCTTATTAGGTCTTTAATAGAGATTCTTTGTTGGCATATTAAGGTCCTTGCAATTCACTGTACTGTCAAAACAGGGAGAAAGTAAACTTAACTTTGGGTCTTAAGTTGGAACACACAAAAAAGTTTCTACTGTTTGGTGGTTTAGGTTTGTTTTTGTTTTTGTTTTGTTTTTTTTTTTTTAGAGTTTGTGGGTGTGTGTTTGTGAGGTTTTTTTTGTTTTGGCTTTTTTAGGAATGAAGACTTAGAAGTATGTGCTGTGGCTACAGTGCCATTGATGGGAGATTAGATTTGGAATAAAAATTTTAAGCTCAAGTCTTCGTATCTTGGTGCTAGCTGGGTGACATTAGGTAAGTCATATTATCTCTTGAAGACCCCATTGTCTTCTCTGTGAAATAGGAAAATAATGACCAGCCTGGATATCAGAAACCTTTGTGGTAGTGGGTGGCAGGAGCAAACGTGGAAATACACTTGAAATTCTCCTGCAAAGTGAGACTTTAGAGGAGTGTAAACTGCTATTTGCTTGGGCAGGGACACGGCCAGGCTGGTGGCCAAGCTAAGAGACATTACCAGGAGATACGAATATAGAAGTGGAGTTGGTGCTCTGGTGATCTCATGGGGTTAAATGCATTAATTACTTTTGTTGCTTGTGTTTATACTTGACTCCCCCGTGTTAAGCGAGCCACTATTTTCACCTGGTCAAATTCCTTTCTTTTCCTTTTTTATTTTGAACCACTGCATGCAAAGTATTATATTCTTATAGTTATACAAATATTCACAAATATATGCCCATTCACCATGGCAACTGATTTAAAAGCTATCACTACTCGTCTATATGCTTACCTCACAGGCTCCCTAAGACAAAAGTTGGCCCAGTTGTCATATTTGCTACTATTTTTATCAAAGATGATAAATAAGTAAATAATTGAACTATTCTCTGAAGTCTTTTCCTTGGATGAAATTATATTACCTAGACAAGGCATATCCTCAGTGGGTTCTTGTAGGCTTATTTACTGACTTATTTATTTATTTTATAACGCTGCTGCTGTTATGGTGTGTGTGTGTGTGTGTGTGTGTGTTGTGTGTGTGTGTGAAATAGTAAAATTACAGCTGGCCAAGCAGATAAAGCTTGAGTGTGGACTTCAAACTACAGAAGAGGATATTGAGATGTCCTGATCGAAATCCAAACCCATCACGATGGGGAAGAATGGTGGTAATTTCGTAGAATGCTCATTTGTGTTTGTACCAAATATAATGTTGAGTGTTTTACCCAAGATTAAAAAAAATCATTACTAATGGCTGCTATCAATCATTCTGTCATCTATGTGAAACCACCTAGCAGAGGGAAACAATGCAAAATAAAAAGGGTTTAGTTGTGACAAAAAAGCAAATGCCTCATCTGAAAAGTTTTATTCACCCAAGAAATATCCTGAAAGTTTCATTTAGCTGACTAAAGAGAAAATGTAGTAAATAACTAAAGGAGAATTACTAAGAAATGCTTAAGGAAGGCTTAGGTTAGCTGCTTGGGGACTAGCAAAATAGCAATTAAGTTTATAGAATGAAGGGATTAAAAGGAACGTAAATGAAAAGTAGAAGGAAATGAACTCCGTTCTAATCTCTAAAAATGGCTTAAATAAAATGCTCATTATAGAACAGGTTTATGAGGCACACACGGAGCTGCGAGGATTAGCATGCAGGGATTTAAAAGGCAAGCAACCTGCTTTCGACGAGGCTGACAAAGGGCTGTGCGTCGGGCTCCTTTCGTTGGGCATCTCCTTGGCCTGCGCGCTAGGACTTCTGTTCAAAACCAAGAGTCTCTTTGCTGTCACCATCAGTATTAATTAATAATTTTTTTTACAACTTCCATCTACAGTTTGTAGCATTTACAGGTATATTTACAAGTATCTCATGCACCCTTATAAAGAAATTTCCAACTGATTCATGCCTGGATGAAAATGATAGCCTCCTCCACCTATTTATGTTTTTTTAATATATATTTATTTTTGAAAGTCCTTTCCCATTAAGAAACGTTGAACCAAACAGTGAACTGCCAAATGATGCCCAAAATAGAGTCATTGCAATTGGGGAACAGAAAGGGAACCAATAAGCAAATGCGCCTCTAATCTCAACTCCAATTTTTTCCTTAATTGATGGTCCGTGAACCTGGTGCGCGCGGTCACTCCAGAGCTGAGGGATTTAACGTGGAAAGGCTCTGACACCTAATGATATGGCCGTGGTCCCCGGTGAGCAGGCCCCTATCTGCTCTGCACAGAACAGGATGGGCGACAGGGAGCCACAGCCTCATTGGTGACACAGGGTGATACAGGGTGATACAGGGTGACACAGGGTGACACAGGGTGATACAGGGTGACACAGGGAGGCTGGCTGCTCCGGCCGGGCCCTGCGACCTGGATGAGAGCCCGCCTGGGGTCCCTGTCCCCTCCCCTGCATGGGGCTGGGCGGCTGCTGGTGCAAATCTGGCTACTGTGATGCCTGGAGAAGATACCTGGTTATCTGGGGAGCCCTCCTGCCTCCCGTGGGCAGCTCCTGCACATTTCATCACTGTAATCTTCTCTGGTTTGCTAAGCATTCTTTAAAAAAAAAAACTATTATTTTTATTATTTTGAGATTTTATTTATTTATTACAGACACGGAGAGAGAGGCAGAGACATAGGCAGAGGGAGAAGCAGGCTCCCTCTGGGGAGCCCGATGTGGGACACGATCCTGGGACCCTGAGATCAGGACCTGAGCAAAGGCAGCTGCTCAGCCACTGAGCTTCCCAGGCGCCCCTGCTAAGCACTCTTTTTTTTTTTTTTTTTTTTTTTCAGACAACCCCTCACTTGGTGCTTAAAGCTCTGGGGCTCACCCACCATCACCCTGTAAAAATCCTCCTTTCTGGTACAGAGATTGGTTTTTGCCTGGGGACTCAGTGTCACATGTGCCATCGCCAGAACGACTTCAGAATTGCTGGCGCTTCTATCCACTCAAGAAATCTGTAATTAAAGGAACAGTAAAACAAGGAGACAAACAGACACAATTTGATTCAATTAGACTTTGGTAATTTGGGTTATGTGTGAAATCAGATGTCCCAAATGGTCAGGGCCACGTTTGCCTTTCCATGATCTGTAATGAAAGGATTCACTGGCGGGATAAATCTAGGTTTCCTGGGGGAATGTTTACACTACCAAGGGCAGAAAATGTTTAAAAGTGTTTAGGCAGTATCCGTTCAGGTAACAAAACCCACAGGAAATTCTGCCGGTAAATACTTTTTTAAACTAAGTCATTAAAAAAAAATTATGTAGAAGCTGTGAAATAGCATTTTTCAAGTTCAAATTAGTGAGGTTTCACTGAGTTAGTAATAAACATATGCCACGTTTAGGCACCCACGTTATGAATTTTAATGTTTTCTTATTCCATAACTGAGATGTATTTTAATAAAAATAGAGAGTATATTTGTCTCTGACTTGTACACAGTGGGTCAGGAATTTACTTTCTGAGATTCCGGCCAGTGCTTTTTTTCTCCTCTTGTGGTTTAACATGGTTTTTTTCTTCTTAATCCCCTTTTCCACACTCTGCCAGGGGATGGATGGCCAACCCAGACTACTAAACTCAGCAGGAGGATGTGGACACCCAGCAGTGGTCCTGCTTTCTCTTGCCTTTTGAGTTCCCAAAGCTGAAACCCTCCGTGAAAACCCTACGGACTTAGAGGAATTAGGTCGAAGAAACATCCTGGGTCAGAACAGTGAATCAATGACAAGACGATGACTGAGAGGATGGACGCTTAGACATTAAGGATCAAATTCTAGTTCTCCACTCACAGAACACAGAAATATAAGCCTTTCTGCATCAGGGAGTCCTTGACATGTAGACACAGGGGAAGACTGTGGTTCACTGGATTGGCTAATCTTTAAACATTTTAACAGAAGTTAAGCTGTTTTAGATTAGTATATGGAACTGTTAAACAATCTTGTAGCAAAGTTGTTGCTTTTCAAATGGGCTCCTCTCTTCTTGTTATGGGTTGTATTGTGTCCCCAAAAGTGATATGTTGGAGAACGATCCCTATGACCTCACAATGTGACCTCATGTAGAGAGTTTTTATAGAGGTAATCATGTTAAAACAAAGTGCTAATGATTAGGGCTCTTGTCCTTAGGAAAAGGGGAAAATTTTGATGCAGAGAAAATTCAGACAGAACAGTCTGTCTCTCACAGCCTTGGAAGGAATCCACCCTGCCAACACCTTGATTTCAGACTTCTGGTCTCCAGCCAGACCTGGGAGAGAATAAATTTCTGTTGTTTGGGTCACTCAGTTGATGATATTTATTAGGGCAGCCCTAGCAAAGTTGGATACCTTTCTTCTCTGGGTTTGCTGGTACTCAGTGTTCTTTCCTGAATAGGTCACTAAGTGAGGGCTTCTAGTTCTTAATAACCCCTCTTGTCCACTCCATAGCCCCTGGAAGATGGGCCTGTGCCACAATCACAGGAATAGAACAGTGTTTCCAGGGCTCATGTCCTCACCTGGATTTGGGGATTCCGGGAGAGTACCTGAACAGGTGAACGGGATCCTCCTGGCCCCCAGTAGAGATGCTTCTCTCTGCCACTCTCCAGGTGGGAAACCAACCTGCCGCTGCTCTCACGTGGCCTCCTCAGCACAGTGTTCTGTGTTCAGGGCTCCTTGAGAGTGGAGGCCCCCCAGAAGCACCCTGAGATGCTGCTTCTGCTGCCAGTAGCTGCCCCTTTCTCCTGCAACCTGAAAGTGGTCGATGGAGATAGGCTGTGAGCCACCTCCCTCATTTTAACTTTTCTACTAGCCCCATGAAAGAGTAAAAGGAAACAGGTGAAGTTAGTTTTAATATATTTTACTTAACTGAACATATCCAAAATATTGTCTTTTATACCCTCCATCAATATGAAACATACGATTGGGTTATTTTAAACTCTCCCCCCCACCCCAAGTCCTCACATCCCAGTGTGTGGTTTCTCCATAGGACCTTCTGAGCCGCACGTCCTGTGCAATGGGTCCATCCCGGTTCCAGCCACCGTCCTGGAACTTATCCACAGATTGTGCCAAGAGGGCCCCGGGAAGCTAGTTTTCTTACTACCTTCTTCTTCCTCCTCTTTTTCCCTACTATTTTTATGTGCATTTATCTTTGCTCCCCAAAGAAGCCACTGAGTGGACATTATTCCTTATTTTTCGAAGTGTGGTTTCTTGGTTAATTGATTTCCATTCTGTCAATCTCACTGATAGGGGGCTGTTTTCTTAAAATCACTCTGATGAGTGGATGTCTTTGCTCAGGGAGATGTGCTGTGGGAACGTCCACTCTCCTGTTGCCATTTGCTGTCTCTCCATATTTTCCATCTACTTAGAAGTTTCCTTGTGCCTTTCATTCGATCAGGCGAGACAGTGCTGTAAATTCATCCTTACGTGTGATTTCCTCACTGGGATAACTCAATTACTCTGGCTTCTGGTACTTCATTCCCTATTAATGGGGTTGCTTGAACTTTTTGTGATGTTTCTTCTTGGTTTATTTCTTTGATTTATTGGCACTGTTTAAGTTTCTGTTTCACACTAAATTCTTCTTTCCGATCCCATCTTACATCCTGTCCCCATAATTTCATTCCCATCAATAAATGTTGACATTTGTTAACTACTGATTCTCCCAAAGCTGAACCACAATTCATGTCACCCATTAATCCATCAGACTGCTGAGTGAGGTTCACTTCTGCAGTTCTAGTTTTGACCAGAAAACAGTGTTTCTCATGCTGTTTTAGCCTCAAATGCTGGCAAACTTGATATCGTTGTGTCTCGATCAGCTGTGGCATGTTGTGCTCATTATGTGCTTGAGGGACCACAGAGCAGAGAAGCAGGCATTTGGAAAAAGTGATTCCCACGTGAGAGGGAATTCCTTGTCCTTATTATATACACACAGTGGGGGTGCAGCAGAGGCTGCCTGGCTCTTCTTCAGGAGCCTTTTGTGGAAGGCTGGGTGGTTTTCTTTCCTCCTCATGGCAGTGAGGCCTAAGAGGCTTTTGCAAATCTCCTGCAGCCTGTCCTCATGGCAAGTTTTCAGGAAAGGTGTTACCTCCCTGAGCCATTTCTCATGTGCACTGATGCTGCCTTTGTTCTGGGCTCTGAAGATTCTGCTGATCCCTTTGGTACCCTCCTCCAAACCTGCTCCCTTGGTTGAGCACCCACCTCTCCAGTTGAACCATATAAAACCAAAAGTCAAAACTTGTTAAAAATCAGTGTCATTCCACCTAATGCCCGTGAACCCTCATGCTTTGCAATGGTGAGTTATTGTAATTTCTTATTTTTGCACTTTCCTATTTTTTCATCTGAACCTGGCCATGTTCATAGAGCGCACTTCTGAATATTCTCTGTTGTGCAAAATGCCACTGAGAGCAGAGGCCACCAGACTATAAAGATAAGCAGGATACACAGCTTCCATGAGGGAAATATGACATAGAATCCTACAGAAAGCAGCAGGTAGTAGGAAAAAAGTGACATGGCTCGAGTGTGAAGTTCAGCTCTATTTTTCCTGGCTGTGTTCCCCTGGATGAGCCCCTTGTCCCCCAAGTGGCTGCATTTTCTGCTCTTGGCATTAGTGCGGCAGGTGAGCCTACACGGGCATAAGGCTACCCTAGATTCAAATTCTGGTTTTGTACCTGCCAGTGCATACACATGGGCGTTACTCATAGCTTCATAACTCAGTTTCTTTATCTGTAAAATGTAAAGATTTTATTTATTTATTTGAGAGAGAGAGAGAGAGAGAGAGAGAGAGAGCACAAGTCGGGGGAGGGATGAGGGAGAGGGAAAGTCTCAAATAGACTCCATCGTGAGTGCAGAGCAAGGATCGATCCCACAAACTTGGGATCATGACCTGAGCTGGAGTCAAGAATCTGACGCTTAATCAACTGAACCACCCAGGTGCCCCCATCCTCATCTGTAAAGTGGAGGTAATAATGTAACTACCTATGAAGAGTAAATGAATTTATTCATATAAAGTGCTTAAAAGAATGTTGAGCACCCAAGAAATGTTAGCTATTATTTTGTTGTTGTTGTTGTTGTTGTTGCTGTTGTTGTTTTAGGTAGGCTCCACATCCAGCACTAAGCCCAACATGGGGCTTTAACTGACAACCCTGAGATCAACATCTGAGCTGAGATCAAGAGTTGGACGCTCAACCAACTAAGCTCCCCAGGCACCCTGCTATTATTTTTATTACTGCCTGAAAACAGGGGAATGATTACACCAAACTCACTCCGTCCTTCTGAGATTTGAGCAAGAGATTGCATGACGTGGCACTTGGTATGGCAAGAGAACTACCACCACACACCTTGACTCTGTCCCTCTATTTTGGACACAGCAGAGTGCTAGACTGATGAGGCATCTTTCTGGATGATGAAGTTGTTTAATGAGACTTAGGACTGGGGTGTCAGAAGTTCCCAGATGACAGAACAAGAAAGAAGAAAATCTGTAATAGTAGAGACTAATCAGTAAAACCCCAGCGATCTAGCTGGGAGCTGAAGAAAGGCTTTGCGCCCAAGGGACGGGTGAGAGGAGGACCCTCCCCTGGACACGGCTCTTTGAGAGAAGGGGAGAAGACAAGAGGGAAGTGCCCAGAACCTGGTGATGGGGAAGAGGCAGCTGGAGATCTCACCCACTCCAGGAATGCTCACTGGTCAGCCTTCCAGTGACCTGTGCCTTCACCAGAGGCTCGGGAGTTCGCAGGGCCAGAGACAGGAGCCCATCTGGCAGAGAAACGCTCCCCTGTGATGCTGTCTTTGAACCTTCCTCAAGTAAAATAGAAGCAGGCAGGGCTCTTGACTGGACCAGGAGGCCAGTCTGAGGAAACAAGGGTTTGGACACCCTGGAGGTATTAATATCCATAACCTCTATTGCTATTAATATATAGACTCCCAAGAGCTCCCGTGACAGATCTGTCAGATGGGGACACTTGACAGTTATATTGCCTTACTTGCTGTGCCTCGGTACCAAAGACATGTATCTTGGTCTCACATTTATAAATACCGAGCTCCAGTGAAAGAGCTGTGGATCACTTTGCTGGGAAATGTAAAACCCGGTTCCTACCCAGAAATGCATGGCACTCCTACACAGACTTATCCTACAAAGAAGCCTCACCCCTGTTTCCTTTGAAGCCAAGGCTGCCTGTGTGGGTGGGAAGGCAGGTGCCCGGGTGGTGGGCCAGCAGGAGTGGGAAGAGGGCCCATGAGATGCCCGGAGGAGCCTGCAGACCGGGGGAGGCTGGGGCCAGGATCCCGCCTCATTCTCAGAGGCACCGAAGCCACCAATAGTTGGGAGCAGGACTTACTTAGGTAAAAAGAAGGGGACTCTCCTCTTGTGTGATTTGTGAAACCAAAAAGAAAGTGTCTTTCGGGAGACGTGCATGAACACTTCACCCAGAACTGATGCTCAAAGTGAAATATTATATTTATGGTTTGGCAAATCTGGTTGATTCTCGTATCTGAATACTTGCACATTTCAAAAGCAGTGTTGATTAAAATTACCCAAGAAAGTGTTTCTGTTTCAGGAAGAAACAAAATGTATAGTTTCTTCGCATAAACTCTGCCTTTTGCCATTTTCTTGTTTGAGATTTCCTTTTTGAGAAAACAAAATTATATGGTATCACATTCAACCTACCCACCGATGAGTAATTCTGGCAATGATGTCTTGGCATTGATCTTTCTATGTTACACTATTTTTGGAATGAACGGTGGTTTCAGGTTCCGATGTATGTCTGTGGGACCGGATACGTTCAGCCACTAAATCTGGAAATGTAGAGAGCCGGAGGGGCTTCTATGGTTTTCTTCGTTCATCGTTTTAAGCAAACATCTCCTGCATTTTGTTTGCTTTCCATTTCCACGCAAAGAAAATAACTACTTGGAAAAAGGGTAAGCTCGTGTTCATATTTGTATAAAAGTTATTAATAATAAAACAAAGTAAATTTTCTCAAATACAATTTACCAGGTTGCATTTGGTAGGATGGACGGAGGTGTTTTTCTTCTTGAAGAAGTCCAGCTTTAGGGACACCTGGGTGGCTCAGCGGTTGAGAGTCTGCCTTCCGCCCAGGGCATGATCCTGAGGTCTGGGATCGAGTCCCACATCGGGCTCCTTGTGGGGAGCCTGCTTCTCCCTCTGCCTATGTCTCTGCCTCTCTCTCTCTCTCTCTCTGTGTCTCTCATGAATAAATCAAATCTTTAAAAAAAAAAAAGAAATCCAGCTTTAGAGGGACGGGGCATCCTGAAATGTTTAAAAATTGGTGCAAATAGCAAGTGGAGAAATAATCGGATATTTCTCATCTTTAATTGGAGATTGAAGATTGGCAATGAGGAACTGACCTATCGGGCTTTTGGGTCAGGAGCCATTTCGTCATTACCTATGACTTGCTCATCTCTGGAGGTTTACAGAAGATAGAATTAATTAGCTTCATTGATATTTGTCTTTTTTTTTTTTTTTTTTTGGCTTCTTTAGTACAAAATTGCCACTTTGGTGATCCACTGATCTCCACTTCCTACATTAGCTCTGATCTTCCCTGAAGGGGAAAGTTTGAGAGCCTGGACTCAGAAGACTTTTGAATGAAAATAATACTTCTCTTTTCCCCTCTTCCCAACCTCCTAGGGATTCTGGACATCATCTGAAGCCTGAAGAGGTGACATTACCTAATTATGATCCCTGGAGTGGACTGGAGGTCCCTGTCATAACACTCCTCTCATGGCCTGGTATTGCCATCTAAAGGCTGCTGGGAGACAGGCCAGGAGATGACACAGAGAGGCCATTCTGAACAAACCTTTCATAGAGTGACCATGGTGGGGGTCACTCCTTGTAAATGCTGTCATGAGGTCATAGTTGGGAGGAGAACCCACACATCACCATTGGAAAGTGAACTGTGCCTGGGACCCACCGGGTCTGTGCTTGTCCTCAGACTATCCCTTCCACGGTCTTTGGACACAAGGCCCTGACTTCCATGTGTGGGTCAACAGCTCCCCACGCCTCATCCATGTGCATTCAGTTGACTCTGTTTCCACGAAGTTCAGGCGACCCGCAGAGCATGTCTTTCTACCATGTGAACTGGCTCAGCGGGCACATAATCTAAGCTGATTCGATAATAGTGAATCTCAGGACTTCAGTTCCCACAATCACACCGACAGTGGCTCTCCCTGCCCCCAGCTCTCACCCCTGGACATGAACCTGAGAAGATGTGAGAAGCCATAGAAGCTTCCCCTCTTCACAGAGGAGTTACCATCAGAGAAAGGTTCCCATAGAGTGTGAAAACGAGTCACAGTGCTACTACATTCAAGGCTCTGGGTCAAGTTGAAGTTGTACCCACACTTACCTTCCTCTGAGCTTCCCACTGACATAAAAAGTATGTAAGTATATGTTCACAAACATGCAGAAAATATGTTTATGTGTATAAACATACATACATATGTTTAAGCCACATACATACGTGTAACTAATTTTGGATCGGATTTTCTACCATGTGCCTCCCCGGAAGACTACATCATTCAAATTGTAGCTCCAACAACATTGATTACGGAATGATTGAACACAGCATTTCATGGGGTCTTGTAGCACATAAGCAGTAATGATAAAACCTCTGGTTCTTGTCCTTGGGGGTTGCAATCTAAACTATTGGGATTGATATAAACACTTTGGTTCAACAATCTGTTAATCACTTTGTCTTCTCCACTAGCTTTATGGAGATGAAGACTTTATGCTTCTTTCCATTTTCTGCATCCATCCTGCTGTCTCCAGTGATTGCTTTTGGCAAGGTTTAGGCGTATAAAGTGCTTGTTGGCATAAAGTAACAATTTGTGATAACGCGTTAGAGTGAGTGGCTAATCAGCATTTAACGTCCCTGTAGGATAATTGATCGCAGTGATATCATTTCATTCTTTGAGCTCTCCACACTTCCTGACATTTTCGGGTGTAAAACACATTTTCTTTCTCAAATGTAAAGTGTGAAGCAAGAGAGGTAGGTCCGGGGGACGGAAAGGTTAAGAACACGATTCAGATCCCAAGTGCACTCTCTTCTAATGAAGTGACTTTGGCAAGACACTTAATCTCCCTGGGCTTTAGTTTCCTCCTGTGAAAATGGGGCTAATCATGCCAATCTCATAGATTTAGTATGAGGCTTAAATGTTTTCATGAATATATGTCCTTAGCAAAGCGCCTCATATATATTTTTTAATTTTTAATTTATTTATGATAGTCACACACACACAGAGAGAGAGAGAGAGGCAGAGACACAGGCAGAGGGAGAAGCAGGCTCCATGCACTGGGAGCCCGACGTGGGATTCGATCCCGGGTCTCCAGGATCATGCCCTGGGCCAAAGGCAGGTGCTAAACCACTGCGTCACCCAGGGATCCCTGCCTCATATTTTGTAATGACATAAATAATAGATAAATTTTGATACAACTGGACAACTCTTAGAATCCTAATGAATGGGAATGCCTTTTAGAGTAGTAAAATAATTCATTAACTGTTTATTCTTTTTATATCTTTCTAATAAATCACTTTAAGTTGGCATGGAATTGTTTATATAGATTTGTCCCTTAATTAAAATTATAAAACAGTACATTTTAAAGTGTAAATTTATACATATAAAACCTGTGAGGTAAAAAGTGACAGTTCCTTTCAATTCTTGTCCCCTTCTCTTTCCATATTTCAGACATAGCAATATCTGTAGTTAAGGTGAAAGCTTCTGAATATGCTTGAACAAACTAAAACATATGCCATGTGTTTGTGCGCCCGTGTGTGTGTGTGATGTAGTGGCACGTGTGTATGAATTATAGGATATATGTGGTTCTGCGACTTAGGTTTTCCCCCAAGTGATATATTATGGACATTCATAATATTAGAATGTATAAGGACATATTTGGGTATTTTTATTTCATTGAAATTTCCAATGAAGACATCATGGCTTCTGGAAGATTCCAGTCTTTGACAGCAGCAGATATATGGTGCTAATTGTGATCACCCTGATGTTGAACAGTTTGCTCACCTCCCCTGATAACCTGTTAAACAGATCTAAACACACAAGTGCCTCATAGGTAGGACCATTTCTTCGGTTTAAATATATGTCAGCTTCTCAAAAGTAATCTGTAAAAGTGTGCACTTTGCACTACAGGTTTAAGAAAGCATTTTTTTTCTCACGTTTATGTCTGTGTTGATGAGAGAGCTAGACTGTTATGAGGTATTTTTTTTTTCTGCTTTTAAGAGTCACAGAAATTGATACTAAAAACAAAACAAGACAGAGGTTGACCTAGAAATTATCATATTATAAGTTTGGAAAATGGTGTTAAAGAGAAATTTATGTTGGCTGGTAGCTAAAATTCCATGTTTAGATTTGAAGTGTCAAATCTAGTAGTAAATGATGACATGTTACAGAATTCTGGTTGGAAATCGGTACCAAATTTCCTATCCTTGGCAGTCCTTACAGTTTTTCTACTCAAACCCGCTCTGTTTGTGCTGCATAAATTTAAAAGACCCAAAGAGGTCACAGAATTGGCCCAGGAGTCACACAGCTAGTTATTGATACAATTGGCACTAAGACCGAGATTTCCAGCATGGGAATTGGTTACCAGGAGTGGTGGCGGTGATGATGAAGATATAAATGACTATTTATTAAGCACTGGGTGCACTATTGTCCAAGACTTTATATTATGTTTATTTTTCACACATACTTTGAAAGAGATAGGATTTCTCCACTTTTTCTCCTCATGCAAATACAACCACTATTGGACTTGAAGCTAGGTCTTATAACTGGCTGTCAAGCCTGGGTGCTCTCCAGGAAAGTTGTTTTATGTGCGTAAGAATGGCATATCAGCTGCAATGCAACGTTTTTTATCCTTATATTTTTGCTACCATAACTCCCCACACAAATAAGCATCACCATGTTGCTGTGAGTAGTCTTGCACATTCCATTATTCTCACGGTCCTGGGTGGCATCCACAATCAAAGACTCTGTCATAAGATGAAAACAAGCATCTGATTCAGACACATGAAAAGAAGGAATTTGGACTCAGAAATGATGTCTTAAGAAAATTAAAGATAAAAATGTAGTAACTTCACACAACAGTCTCTGAAATGGAACTCCCTTAGTGAAATACCCCAAAGCACCAGTTGGTCCAGAGCCTAGCGCATGGGAAGACTATTTTCTCCACCAGCCGTTTCATCTGTCCTTTCCTGTGATTTTCTTCATGCTCTTAAACCTTCAGCGCTTTACCCTTCCCGCCCCCTTACCCTTAGTAGCATTATCTCCTGCTTCACAGAGAACAGAGACACCATGAGAATCAACCTCCCCTTCTTTTTTTTAAATTTAAATTCAATTTGCCAACATATAGCACATTATTGCAAGACACATCTCTAAAGGCAAGGGAAACAAAAGCGAAAATGAACTATTGGGACTTCATTAAGATAAAAAGCTTCTGCAGAGCAAAGGAAACTACCAACAAAACTAAAAGGCAACCTTTAGGGAGAAGATATTTGCAAACGACACATCAGATAAAGGGCTGGTATCCAAGATCTATAAAGAACCTATCACCTCCCCTTCTTGCCACGTTATGGACAAACTTACCTGCTCCCTCATCATCCCCTGCTCTCTCATTTCCAAACAATGGAAGAGATGTCTCTCTCCAGGCCCCCTTCCTCCTCATGCAAAGGACGCTTCTCCAGCCTGATTTCCTTTTTCATCTTTGCAGCATTAAACTCTGTTGATCATTTTTAACTCTTGAGTCACTTCCTAACATCGGCTCTTCCTGGTTTTCTTCCTACGCATCTGGAAGAACTTTCGGAGTCTTCATTTTTTTTTTTTTTTTCTGCCTCTCTTCTGACTGCAAGTGGGCCTCCAGGTCCCATCTTACCTTCTGTTCACTCGTCTCCCTGAGTCCCATGCCTCAAAGACCCTTTACAAGATGCTCCCGACTCTGAAGTCTCTCGGCTCTGTTTGGGCAAGACACAGGCCCCTGACTGCCTAGTGGATGTCTCCACTGGAGAAAAGCCAGCACATTTCCCATACCACTAGTCCCCAAACCACTCCTCCCCAGTCTCCTCCCGAAATAAAGCACCAGAATCTGGGGTTCCATCTTCTGGCGGTCCAATCCATCTTAATTCTGTAATATCTATCAATTCTGCTTACTGCTTTCTCTTCCCTATGCTGGTTTACATAAGCACTATCTCTGTTTCCTTGTGGTTACTAATGTTTAAACCATTTTTATGGTGAAAACATAACTTATGTGTAAAGAAGCACAGAAGAAACAGAAGCGTGGAGCCAAATAAATTATCGCAAAGTTGAGTGTATTTTTAAGCAGAACCCAGGCCCAGAAATTGAACATTGCCTGAAACCCTGGCTCTTCATCGTCACAGCACCCGTTGTGTTATTTTCTTTCTTCTGCATGGTTTGTGTCTGTTTTGTGTTTCTCTGAGCAACTTGAAATGAGTGCTTCGTCCTTGACATTTTGCAGCCTTTCTCCTTCTTCTGATGTCTGTACCTGATGGTCACTCGTTTCTTTCTACGTTTGCATAGCTTTGCATCTCTCAAGTTTGGGTACATAATGTTTTCATTATCATTCAGTTGAATCTATTAATTTCCATTTTAATTTTGTTAACAAAGAGTTATTTAGAGGTTTTTCTAAATTTATGAAAGTTAGGGGATTTTCTTGCTGTCTTTTTGCTCCTGGCCTCTAACTTAATTATCTTGTCATGAGAGCAGGTCTGTATGATTTTAATACTATGAATTTTTGGGATCTGCTTTATAAGGTAGGTTATAGTGAATTTTTTTTTTGCAAAAGTTTTGTTAATGCTCGAAAAGAATGTGCATTCTGCTATTGTTGAATCCAATAATGGATATATATCCAGTAGGTCAGTTTGCTAATTGTAGCGTTTGGGTCTATTAGTGTACTGGTTTCTCAGTCTGCTTTTCCTGTTAGGTATTGAAAAGGATGTGCTAGGGATCCCTGGGTGGCGCAGCGGTTTAGCGCCTGCCTTTGGCCCAGGGCGCGATCCTGGAGACTCAGGATCAAATCCCACATCGGGCTCCTGGTGCATGGAGCCTGCTTCTCCCTCTGCCTATGTCTCTGCCTCTCACTCTCTCTCTCTCTCTCTCTGTGACTATCATAAATAAATAAAAATTAAAAAAAAAAAAAGAAAAGGATGTGCTAACATCTTCCACCATGCTTGTGGATTTGTCATGTCCTGCCTACATGCCTTGTCATCCCTTATCTACATGTGGATGAGATTCCAGATTGGTTGGTCTCCCTGCTCTCTGCTCACTCAGCTGCACTGTCTTTCTGAAACAAATCTAGTCGGGCCATTCCACAGCTAAATATGCAAGAGCCCCCCCCCCCCTCCCATTCTGCAAAAGTTCTTTGAGCATTATCAAAAGTTTACTTGCATGGCAGGCACTGCTCTAACTCGTGCGGATATCATTGTCAATCCAAAAGACAATGTCTAAGCTCTCTCAGAATTTATGGATACAGGGATAGACAGGTGGATAAATAGATGATCAATAGATAGATCGTTCATAGGTAAGTAGATGGATAGGTAATAGGTAGTAGTAGGCGCTAGGCAGAGAGATGAGTGATAGAAGAGAATTTCCTTTGTTGTGATCAGGATTAAGTTCAAATTCTTTAACATTGTTTATAAATATTTGTCTGGTTTATTTCTTGATTACTTCCAAAGTCTTTTTATCTTAGTTAACATTAATTCTTTAAATAACTAGAACCACTTTTACTCCTAGAAAGCCTCTTGTTTCCTGGCTCCTTCCCACTCATTCTTCACATTTCTGTGTCCATATCCTTCCATTAACGAAACATTTGCAAAAAAAAATTCACTATCACCTTCCATATCCTTCCAGCCCCCGTTGAGCCACACTAACTGCCTTTCCTCTCTGCTCATATGGCCCTCTGTCACTTTATTCATATCCCTCCCTGGTTTGTAAACTTATGTGTCCATCTTTCCACTCAAATCCACAGCACAGTGTTACTTAATAATCGTTTTCCTCGACAGTGTGTTAAATGCACATATAGCTAAGAATATATCATCACAAGTCATTATTTAATATGTGCTATTAGCACTTCTTAATTTCTGACATTTGAAAGTATCAGAGTTATGGAGCAGATCCAGCTAAGATGTAGATGCTGTGAGTATTTTAATTTTTTGAGGTCATTCTGCTGATTTCTAGCATGCAGTTAATGTCTTCTTTGCTTTTTGTATTTCAGTGAAATCTCCTTCCTCTCCCCACCAATAATTTATATCGATGATCCCATCAAAACCTTCAAGCTAGTTTGATGGGAACTCAGTGATGGGCATACCTAAAGGACAACAGGAAATAGAAGGATCACTTGTCACAGTATTTTTAGAGACATCCAGATATTAATTGTTAATGACATCTAAATAATGTACTGTTTCCAACTTCACTAGGGAATATAATTACATGTATCTTAAAAATTAAAAGAATCCATGTGTAAAGGATTAGATAATCAGATTTTGGTACCAGTTTTTAAAATCTAGTCATCTCGCAAGATAACTAAAATTTTCTAAGCTTCGGGAAATGAGTAGGTTGCAATTTCATGGCTCAATTTTTCTTTTTACCTCTTTCCTTTTCTCCTCTAGCTAGAGTTGATGCTCTCCCCTATGAGATGACCGGCCTTGCTGCTTGGCTCTCCATTGTGTCCACAGTGGTTATGTCTCGCTAGCAGGCTGCATGAGTCTGTTCTGGAACAAAGCTGAGTGAGTTGTTCCCTGATCCCCAAATCTCTTGGCTCTAGAGAAAGTTGGATGAGTAGACCTGTTGCATCATCCTAAGGCCTGGTGTGATTGTCTTATCAGACGCGCTCGCCTTGCTTGCTTTGTTTTGTGATGTTTTCTTCATTCACACTTCCTCCAGTCTTTTGATTTTCTTTTTCTTTTTTTTTTTTTTGCTGTGGGCAAAGCTAGTCATATCTCCAAAAGCCCTTTATAGTAAATTAATTTTTTACTTTAGTTCTGGTAAGAGGTTAACAGACACAAATGTAGGAGATGTCACTATTTTGCTTATGGTAGGGATTCAGTGGTGCACTGAACTGAGGCCGACACACTCCTGGAATCTTAACGAGGCTGATCTCACACCGTTGATTCGTTCTTTCCACAGACGTGCTCTTCAGCATCTGGCGTAATTGGGAACGGTAGCCAGCAGGTATCAAGTGTCAGGATAAATTGTCTACTGCTGCGTGAGCACCGACTATGAAATTGATTTGCTATCTTTTGGGGAGCATAGTTTTATAATAAGAACAATATAAAGTTCAAAACCAGCACATCTATTATTTATGCAGGTGTTGTTCAAATGCATGATTGACAACAAGTTTAAATGAACTATTTTGATAGATTGTTCCATTTCTGACTCTGTGAGGACCTTTTAGATTTTTCTTTTTTTAAGTTGAGCTGCATGAATCTTTGAAATCTCCTTCTTCAGAAACTGGGCTGGTGAGCCTTCGCTGTGTAACAATCCACCCTTAAACTTAGTGGCTTAAAACAACTGTTTAGCTCATGATTCAGTGGGTTAGAAATTCATGCAAAGCTCAACAAGGCTGTTTTTCTGGTTCCAGCTGGGTCGCTCCTCACTTGCAGCTTTGAGATCAGTTAGGGCAGCTGGTCTAGGATGGCTTCAGATGAAATGGTTCATCTTCTTTTGGGGACTTCTCATTTTCCAGCAGGTGAGCTTCTTGTTGGCATGTGGATGGACTGGCTTCAGAGACAGTGGGTGGAGCCATATAAGGCATGTGAAGGCCTAGGCTGGGAATGCCTGAGTTGCCATTTCTGCTGCATTTACTAGCCAAACAAGTCATAGGACCAGGCTTCATTTGAAAGGAGAGCAATAAACTTCACTTGCTGTTAATGGAAACTGCAGTCACCATTAAAAGAGCAAAGATAAAAGGAAAAGGAAAAGATTTGTGTAATTTAACATAGAAACCTTTAAAATATGCAGATATCAAGGTAAAAATGATAGGCTGCATGCATACATTTACTTTTGCTCTTTCCTGAATCCCCACTAAGATGACAAAGCATAGAGTCAGAAGGACAAATAAAGAAAGAGGGAGGAAGTAATAATTCTTGGAAGCTGGAAACAAATGGCTAAATGGAAGCACAGATGGAAAAAACTGATTCCTAAGCCATCAATAGGGAAAAATTCTTAGGGATTAGAGACATCAGAGACCTCTGAAAATAGAGGGAAGGTGGGAGAAAAATCAGGAGGATTGATTTGGGAAGTGATAGGACTCCCAGACTCCCAACCCCTGAGGAGCTTGGGAGAGGAAGCATGTTCTCTGAAAGGTTATAGTATGTATATTGCATAAACATTATATATATATAATTATTATTATTATATATTTATTTTATTTTATATTTTTATTATATACCATATATAACATATATGGCATATATATTTTATTATATATATACCATATATAATATAAATTATATATGGTATATATATTTTTTATTTATTTTTTGTTAAATATTTTATTTATTTTATTATATATACCATATATAATATAAAATAAAATATAAATATAATATTTGGGCTCCCAGGAAGGTCTTACAAGAAAGGGCTTTGATGCTGTTCAAAACAGCATGTTAAATATGAGTGATCCCATTCCATGTGCAGAGCTGCAGGCCTTTCTACCCAGTTGGCTTCTAGAATGATAGCCTCCAGTACAGAAAATTCTTCAGTGGAGAATCTGATCTTCCCATAAGAAAAGATTGGAAAATACTGACGGCAAAGTTTCTTCCATGAACAAGTCTAACCACGTAAACCCTCAGGGCTACCCCTCAGTTTTGAGAGCTCACTGTTAAATATAAACAGACAGTCAAGGATCACTAGACATCTTAAGAATGCTTGTCACGTGAAAGGGAGAGACCAAGGTAAACAAGCAAACACACACAATTTAAGCACACATAAATTCTGAGGAAGAAAATGCTTTCCAGAAAACTTCAGACAACCTTCATTAATATCCTCAGTGTGATGAAAAAAATTACACCTACCCAGGAAGAAGAATGTGCTGTACAAGAGGTAAGCTGAGGGAATTACAAGTTCTCCTGGAAATTAAAACATGATAGTAACAATAAAAAGTTAATGGAGAGGATGGAAGATAAACTAGAGGAAATACCCCAGAAACTACAACAAAAAGTGATGAAAGTAGGAGGAAAAAAAACCTCACAAAATAATTAGATCAATCTGGGAAAAGAAATATCCTAATAATAGAGGTTCTGGGAGAAAGGACAGAGAGAATGGAGCACAGAAATCATCACTGAAGTAAATCAAGAAAATAAGACATCCCAAAACCTAAAGTGAGGAATTTCCATATTGCAAGGCCAATTAAAGGGCTTAGCACAGTGTATGAAAATAGATCCATGCTGAACACCATCATGATACTTTGGAACATGGGACAAAGAGAAGATTCTTTCAGCTTCTGAGACAGAAATAAATGTGTCATCCACATGATCAGGAATAGAACTTTGGATTTACGACCTACATCAGAGGTTTAAAGACAATAGCAAATGCTTTCTAACTTAGAATATTGTACTCAGATCAACTCTTAATCAAGTGTGAGTACAGAAGAAAGACATTTTCAGGCATTAAACTTCCAGAAGGTTTATCTTCCACACAACCCATCTTGAGAGATCATGGGAGGATCTTCCCCATCATAGTGAGACAGAAAAACCAAGAGGCGAGCAGAGTTAAGAGATAAATGAAACAAAGGCAAAGCACATCCCTGGGATGAAGGCATGGGTGATCTCAAACGACATCTGTGTAGCTGGTGTGAGGTCCAAACTGGAACATGAGAGGGAGAGAACATTTCAAGATGAAATCAATAGAAGACCTGGTACATCTGGGTATATTAGAAACAGATTTTGATAAGGTGGTATGTCTGGGGTTGACATGTTGACAAGTACATGAAAAAGTAGGCAAATAACAACAAAAGCAAGAAAAGTATTAATATAGGTAAAATTTTAAAAATTGCACAAAAAGCCATGTACTATATGGCCAATGCTTATGTAAATGTTAATTGATATACTACTTAATAATGATCTAGCCAAAATTAATATGTCTATATTGGGAGGATGGGAATGAAAGAGGAGAGAGGTGAGGAGGGGATCAAGCAGGGTCAGTGGGTCATGTAAATCCTGGTGGGACCATTTATGTGGTAGGAGGATTCCCCAGATTGACCAGGAGGATCCTTTCACTGAGAGTGCAGTGAGAATGGGACTTTTCTAGAGTCGTGCATGCTGTAGGTGCAAGGGCCCTAGGGAAAGAGAGTTATCCATCCATACTTTATGGCAAAAAGTCACTGACATTGCCTAAAATATATCATGAAGACATAAGAATATAAACATAGTTTAGACATACTGAAGTGAGTATCAAAACATTTAGTAAAAGGATTGAAAAGTAATATCCTGAGAGAAGAAACCTGGACATAAGGGACATTACTATTTTTCCTAATTAATCTGAGGACTGACTCAGAGAGAGAGAGAGAGAGAGAGGCAGAGACATAGGCAGAGGGAGAAGCAGGCTCCATGCAGGGAGCTCGACTTGGGACTCGATCTCAGGACTCCAGGATCACAGCCTGAGCCAAAGGCAGGCACTAAACCACAGAGCCACCCAGGTGTCCCCCTCAAGCTGATTAAATTAAACCTCAAGCTGATTGGGACTTTTGGCAAGTTTTCACGAGGTCAAATAGGTTTGTTTTTGAATACTCCATCTCCTCTCAGATGAACTCTGCACCTTGGTGACCTATACAAGTAGTTAGTTACCTACGGAGAAGTTCCTGAGTAGTATGATAGCAACTAAAGACCAGAATGTATGGACGTGATGTAAAGCTCTCAATATAGCTACCTTTTCAAAAGTCTGTAGTTGTCATTTGAGGACTGGAATATGGACTGATTATAAATAAAGAGTAATTTTGAGCACAAGTACACACCTCCTAGACAATAAAATATTTTACTTTTTATTAATAACAGCATGGAATATTGTTTTCAGTATATAGAGTTATTTTTAATGGCACTACTAAGATATGGATAGATACATTTTCTGTCTGAAAATTATGATGAGTAAGCACATATTTTTAGCATTTTAAATCACAGGATTTGGTTACACACAACAGTCTGTAAGCTACATATGTTCATGTAGCTATTTTATTTTTAAATCATGTACATGAGTAATTCATCCTGTGAAGAAATTTGAGAAAGGATTCAGGCTTGAGCTCAGTCATTATCATATCACTCAAAGGGTTTGTCTCTCTCTAAGACCTTTGCATGTCACCCTAATGCTGGTGTGGCTTGGGACAGACCCTGGGCAGAGAGGCTCAGAAACCTGATATGCTGGTACACAAACAGTAGTTCATATTTCAGGGGCAGAGTCACACTCACCAAGCCATGAGGCCAGGTATAAAATTTGAAGTCCAGCTTAAAATAAAGAATTAAAATGTCCAAAGGTAACATAGATACTTCCACATTTGGCCAAGATGGAGTGACAGGGACCAGCTTGAAAATAAAAACAATAGAAAATAAATGAAACAATACTTTTTCAGATATTGGATATCAGGGAGCATAAACTAGTAATCCCTGAAGGAGGAGCAACAAACACAGCAGTCCTTTGAATGTGCCCAGCTTACCACAGAGGGAACTTCCAGGCCACTGCACAGGGAGAAGAAGCCATGTGGAGTAGGAAGGACTCCCTGCATTGAGGAGATGGAGTTAGGAGCCCAGGTCAACCAAGGCAACTGGGAGTTCACAGGTAGAGTGCTGGGAGCAGAAAGTTGCCCACAGAAAGATCTGCAGAGATGAACAGAAGCTCCTTCTCAGTCGTATGCTAAGGCTGATCAGTACACGTGTGAGGAAACTCTCCCAGCCTGAAGTCAGAATCACCTGAAAGGAGGATAAGGAACAATCCCCAGGCTCACACAGCATCCAGAGCAGTGACATTTACCCAGGCAAGACTGAAAAAAGGCTTGGATTCACAGAGCACAGAGAGTACTCAGAAAAGCTGGCTGAAGACTGCTCTGTTCCTGCCTAACAGAGTTTAAAAGCAAGTCTTAAAAGGATCAAACTATTTTTGAGTAGTTTGTATCTTTGTATAAAGGTCAAGATATTTATAGGTATACAAAAAATATATATAAGCACCCAACAAAGTAAAATTCAGTCTTCTGGTATCCAGTAAAGAAGTTCCAAATATGCAAAGAATCAGGAAAATACAACACACATGGGGAGAAAAATCAGTTAATAGGCTAGAATGAGGAGACAAGGAAAATAAAATGATTATTATAACTATATTATATGCATTTAATTAGACTCAGGAAAGATGAAGAATGTTAAACAGAGATATAGAAGATAGAAGAAGACTCAACTTGAACTTCTTGATGGAGTTGAAACAATAATGGGGATGAAACTACTTTGGGAAGAATTAACTTCAGAGTAGACACCACAGAAAAAAAGATTGGTGAATTTGAAGACATAGCAATAGAAGGTATCCAAGATGAAACAGAAAAAGGAAAAATAAATGAGCATCGGTCAGCTGAGAGACAATTTCAAGTGGCCCAATTAGGTGCAGTTTGATTGGTATCCACAGATGAGGCTTGGGGGGAGGGCAGGAAATACTTGAAGAAATATGGGCTGAGAACTTTAAAATTTAAATAAACCTGTCAACCCATGTATCCAAGAATCTCAACAAATTCCAAAAGAAAAAAAAAGTGAGACATTTTAATCAAATTGCTCAAAACCAATAATAAGGAGAAAATCTTAAAAGCAGCCAGAGGAAAACAAAAGATACATTATGTAAAAGGAATATGGAGAGGATGACAAGAGATTTCTTGTCAGAAACAGCGCAGGACAGAAGACGGTAAGAGTATATTTAAATTACCAAAAGGAGAGAAAAACTTCTGTAAATCTTGCATGTTGTTCCAAAAATAAAGGCACAAGAAAGACTTTTGTAGTTAGTCAAAAACTGAAAGAATTAATGAGCATCAGGCTTACATTATAAGAAACTTTAAGAAATATCTTTAAGCAAAGAGAAAATGTTAGCTTATGGAAATCTACACAAAGATCTACAGAAAGACCACCAGAAATGGTAAACATTTGGGTGAATATAAAACACGTTTCTTTTAATTGCTATGAAAAAAAAAATCTCTTTTTTCAAAATTTTATTTTTAAGTAATCTTCACACCTAACTTGGGGCTCGAACTCACAACCTCAAAATCAGGAGTCACATGCTCTAGTGACTGAGCCAATCAGGTGCCCCTAAAAAATCTCTTTTTAATACTGAATATTAACTAAACTTATTGTGGTAATCATTTTACAATATGTATAAGTCAATTATGCTATACACTTTAAATTTACATAGTACTGTATGTCAATTACATCTCAATAAAACTGGAAATTGTTTCTTTAACAGATAATTAAAAGCTTAAAGCAAACATGGTAACAATATGTATTTAGTTTTATAAAATGATGTGCTGGTAAATGCTCAGTCTTCAAAAAAACAAAAACAGAAAACTTTCATGTGTACCAGTTGCCTATTTCCACAGTGCACATGTTCCTGCTCAGCTGATTATAAGTGATCAAACTGAAGATGGATTTGAGAATGGATGCACATGACTGACTTTCATGAAATGGTAAACTGGGTTTATAAAATGTGCGTAAGTAATATATACAAAAAAATAGAACAAAGATTGGGAGGGAGAAAGGTAAGGGTACTATTTGTAAAGCTCTTATGCTAAACATGAAATGATATAACAGCACTTAAAGACAGACTATGGGGCAGCCCCGGTGGCCCAGCGGTTTGGCGCCACCTTCGACCCTGGGTGTGATCCTGGAGACCTGGGATCGAGTCCCAGGTTGGGCCTCCTGCATGGAGCCTGCTTCTCTCCCTCTCCCTCTGCCTCTCTCTCTCTCTCTCTGTCATGAATAAATAAATAAAATCTTAAAAAAAAAAGACAGAATAAGATTATATGTAGATGCCCACACTAGAGCAGCAAATAGGTAACAAAACCAAAGGTTATAGATAACACACTAACAAAGACATAAAACATGCTCAATAGACAATAAACGTAGATGCCTTTATAAATGAATTTTATTTTATTTTTACTTTTTATTTTTTAAAGATTTTATTTATTTATTCCTGAGAGACACAGACAGAGGCAGAGACATAGGAAAAGGGAGAAGTAGGTTCCACACAGGGAGCCCCGATGCAGGACTTGATCTCAGGATCCTGAGATCATGACCTGAGCCGAAGGGAGACACTGAGCAACCCAGGTGCCCTTATACATGAATTTTAGAGCTATGTGTATTAACATGGAGAAATATCAAAAACTATATTGGTAGAAAAAAGCTATTTGTACTAGAATGAGTGCCATATAACACTATGTCTCTAAAGCTTAAAATAAGGTTTTATGGATCGACACCATCCACGTGTAGGTAGGGAATAACAAACGTCAAAGTCAGAATAAGTATGACTTTCAGAGAAAGAGAAAGATTTCTTGGTGGAAGACAAAGAATTAACTCCAACTGTAATATCTTATTATCTAAAAAGAAATCTGAAGGTAACACCAACACGGTGATTTGAGAAAGTTAAGTGTTGAGTATATGAGTTTGTAATGCTGTTATCTATACATTTTTAATAATTTTAGCATCTCATAATAAAAACTATTAAACAGTTTTTCCATCGCAGCTTTCAGAATACCTGAGCTCAATGACCAGTCTGCCCTCTCTCCCAGGCACATTCATGGCAAGACACACTCTGATAACCAGAGAACAGCTTGGTGAACATGGCTTCAGAGCAAAAGTCAGCCAGGAGAATGAATCACATGTTCAACGGCATTATTCTAAGAAAACACAGCATCAGGGAAAGTGTTGCTATAGGGATTGAGCCTCATGATATTTACTGTCAGTTTACATGTTTATGTGTTTACAGCTTCAGATATTTTAATATATTCCATGACACAGGGGCACGATTTTGCAGATCTAGTTGACCTTTCTCTCCTTCTTTCCTTCCCTCTCTCCCCTCCTCCTTCCTTTCTTCTTTCCTCTCTTCTCCTTTCCTCTATTTTTCCCCTTTCCCTGTCTCCTCATTCGCCTTCATCTTGACTTTGCCCTCTTCTTTGTCTTCTTTGCCAGTATTTTTTCCACTGCTTTGTTCTGGTTTATTCCATGTTGATATTTTTAGTTTAAAGCTCATAGGGAGGGAATTGTTTTTTTTTTTTTTTCTTTCTTTCTTTCTTTCTTTCTTTAGATCTGAACTCAGGGGTGGAAGTAATTCCTTATAATCTCAAAGTATTGACAATAGTCTGTAGTAGCTTTTAAATTTTCACTTGACTTTGAATTTAAATAAAAATAATTTCTATTTATCTCCAGATAATTGCTTATGTAGAAACCAGGGCGTATATAACTGTTTACATAGGTTATATGAGTTACTTTTTTCCTGTAATTTTTTTTTAACAAAAGTGATTTATTTCTGGCCAGAAACTATAATCATGCATAAGGAAAGCACAGTGTATTTCATCATAAAAATGTGACTGAATTATCCACCACGGTTCTCTGGGCTAGTGGAAGGGTTTTGGACAGAAAGAGTGAAGCCTGGTGTTGGCTTTGCCCTACTCGACGTGTGTCAGATAACTCAATCCCCTCCCTTCCTTTCAGTTTCCTCATTGGTAGAATGAGAGGGACAGGATTTCTGAGATTCTATGAAGGCAATAAGTCCCTTTTTGGTACCTCTAGTATCTAGCATTTTATTCCATTTCTCAAACTGTCACAGACTAAATGAGGGGAGATACATCAATATATAGGAGTTGCCAGATGCTGCCATTTCAGATAACATTCAGTATTTTGTTGGCTGAATAAACACATAGCAGGATCTGGGGATGCAATGTTATCTTTATGGCCATTGTTATGATGGAATTCTGTGGGGAGCTTTCACAGTCTCCAGTGAGTTGTTTATTAGATGATATTTTGACTGGAACTATTTTCTATGGTTTCTACTATCTACACTGACAAAGAGGGAAACTTAGAGTATTTCTAAATTTTCAGTGCCCAGAACTATGTGGCCTGCCTAAATTGTGCGCTTGAGTTTATGATATATGGAAAATTAGGACATGATTAAACAGTGCTAAGGTAATAAAAAATCGAGCTTGACTAATTTTGAAGGGAGCTCTAAAACTACAGATGAAAACATTGAGTAGAAATCTGGCCTGAGTCAATAGTGGCAGCATCATTCCTTTTTGTGTAGATGTCAGCAAATACTGACAAATACCGAGGACTCGCTGCAATTCTTCTGATGGATGTAATAAATGTGGTTTCTAATTTTCTGATAAAAGACATATTGTTACCCTCATATAAAATCACCTGTGGGGATGATTAATATTCAAATATTCAGCCTGACCCAAGATCTATCAAACCAAAATATTTGGGTCACATTTTAGCACATGTGGTTTGACAAGGCTCCACAGTGATTCTGATGATCGCCCCACATTGAGAATCCTGAGGCTCACCCTTCCTTCAAAACTCAGAGCAGGGGAACCTCCGCAACCACTGTTTTGGTTTCAATGCCCTGGTGCCTTTAACACCATAGCTGTTTTTCTAACTGCAGGGTAAGAGTTTTCTGTGCACACCGCCAGCGCCACTAGAGAGTAAGTCCTGCAGAGGCAGGGAGCATGGCTCAGTCAACTTTGGATCATCACAGCTTATTTCTTATTAGACTGTATTATAAAATGTAAATAATGATACTACACTACTTTAAAATAAGCATTTTGTTGGGGATCCCTAGGTGATTCCATGGTTTAGTGCCTGCTTTCGGCCCAGGGCATGATCCTGGAGTCTCGGGATTGAGTCCCACGTCAGGCTCCCTACATGGAACTTGCTTCTCTCTCTATGTCCCCGCCTCTCTCTCTCTCCCTCTGTATCTCTCATGAATAAATAAGCAAAATCTTAAGAAAATAAGCATTTTGTGAGATAGCTAACAATCTTGAAAGGTCCAAAAAAAAAAAAATCTTGAAAGGTCCATGTTTTAAAAGCTTCCATTTCACAGATGAGGAAATTGAGTAAATATGATTTTAAGTCTCTCTCTCATGTTTTTTCCATGAAGTCCATAGTTCAGCAATCCACAAACCATGTGGATTTTTTTTACACTTGTTAATATTTTTTCCTGAGGCTAGAGGTGCAGCCAGCTCCTTGATGTGACAAGACTATTTAATAAATGCCTAGAGGAACTGGATAGCACAAGACAATTTGATGGAAGCTAGAGAGAATTCCCTACAAAGGGCTTGAGAGCAAGGAATAGGCCCTGAGAGTAATCTGTTTAAGTAGATAAACTCAGGGTTGGTGATGATACTCTTGAAATAAGTAATGCGAGTAATCCAAGCAAGGACTGGAATCCCCACATCAGTGCTCAGGTGCCTGTCGAGATAGCAAGGGATGCTCACCCCAAGTGCCAAGAGGGATGACCCAGAAATATCACACTCTGATGGTGGCCTGATTGGCCTGAGAGACAAGTATGTGGAAAAATTGTGGAGAATCTGCTAGTTAAGACATGATGGTTTAGCCATAACTTTCTGGTCGGTGTGTCCTGAGCAGCTCAAGGGTGCCTCACACTTTCTTATAAACAGTTTCTCATGACCCTTGCTGTGCTGAAGAGGTACCACGAAACAGAGGAACCACAGAGAGGAAAAAATAGAACAAACTTTGCCTGATGGCAGTTGAATGTAGGACCGTTGTCTTTTGGAGGGTCTCTTAGCTTGTCTCATCACACATTCCTGGGGTGATCTGTTCTTGTAGGGAGAAGAAGGAGATGTTTAGGGGCATGGGCAGATTTAAAAGATTTTTGTTTGTCTTTTTCTGTATAAAATCGTACTTTGCTCTTAAATTTATTTGTTGAATGAATAGATTATGGGTTGGGGCAGACCCACGCTCAAATCCCAACTTGGCTTCTTATCAGCTGTGGGATCTTAGAGACAGCTTAGCCCTCTTCTCCAAGCTTCCACGTCTTCATCTATAACATGAGGTTGATAAAAGTTACCTGACTGGTTGTCTCACTGGTAAGTCAATCATTTAAGTCACACACTAGAATCATCTTGTGCTGATTTTGAGGGGCAAAAGTTAAGCTATTGGTAACTTGAAATTGGTAATGGTGGAAGGATTTACATCACAGAGGTTGGCAGGTAAGCATCTTCCTTCTGCCCTATGGAACTGAATGTAAGGCACGAAAACAGCACCTGATAGTGGTAATTAGCACCAAGATAACAACGGGGTGGTGCTTTCCTGGATAAACAGCTATAGGGGCATCATTTGCTTGTGTGGGTTGATAAGGAATGGTCTTGCTTATGAAACTGCATTTAACATATCATTATTACAAGAGAAAATGTGCTAACTGTTCCAAAGACTAAATCTTGGCAGAGAGGACACCAGTCAATTGAGATATTGGATGATATGAGTTAAGTTTCTATGACAGACTTTGTTGACTTGGATGCCAGACCATAAAACTAGTCCTTTAAATATATTAGCACAAGAGGCCTTTCCATTTTGTAATTTATTTCTACTTGTTTAGAGTCTTGTAGATAATTTTTGGTACATACAGCACCAACATGAACAACAAAAGTGGTGAGTAGATACTGATGTCCTTCTTGTTGGTCTTATGAACACCGAGTAGTCTGCATTGGATTCACCAATTTAAATTCTTATGCCATCAATGCTAAATATTTTTTGTTAACATCTTCCAGTTGTCAAATTGAGGGATTTACTCCTCACAATGAGGTTATTCTATAATTTTGCTTCTAGTAGGTTTCTCTAACTCATGTGAGACCATTGTGATGACTATTTCCTAGTAACCAATGGAAGGAAACTATTTATTGTGATCATATGTCCCAGATTTTCCAACACAGTTCCAATTTTATAGTAATTTTATCATTTTTTCATTTCAATTAAGATGTATCACATACTAATTACCTAATTTTATACTGCTTTAAGACTTTATTTTTACCCTGAATAGCCAGGGGAATATTAAAAAAGAAAACCCGAGACAGGGCATCACAATGCCAGATTTCAGGTTGTAGTACAAAGCTGTGATCATCAAGACAGTGTGGTATTGGCACAAAAACAGACACATAGATCAATGGAACAGAATAGAGAACCCAGAAATGGGCCCTTAACTCTGTGGTCAACTAATATTCGACAAAGCAGGAAAGACTACCACTGGAAAAATGACAGTCTCTTCAATAAATGGTGCTGGGAAAATTGGATAACTACATGCAGAAAAATGAAACTAGACCATTCTCTTACACCATACACAAAGATAAACTCAAAATGGATGAAAGATCTAAATGTGAGACAAGAATCCATCAAAATCCTAGAGAGGAACGCAGGCAACACCTTTTTTGAACTTGGCCACAGCAACTTCCTGCAAGATACATCTATGAAGGCAAGGGAAACAAAAGCAAAAATGAACTATTGAGACTTAATCAGGATAAAAAGCTTCTGCACAGCAAAGGATACAGTCAACAAAACTAAAAGACAACCTACAGAATGGGAGAAGATATTTACAAATGACATGTCAGATAAAGGGCTAGTATCCAAGATGTATAAAGAACTTATTAAACTCAACAGCGAAGAAACAAATAATCCAATCCTGAAATAGGCAAAAGACATGAACAGAAATTTCCCCAAAGAATACATACACATGGCCAACAAGCACATGAGAAAATGCTCCACATCACTTGCCATCAGGGAAATACAAATCAAAACCACAATGAGATACCACCTCACACCAGTGAGAATGGGGAAAATTAACAAGACAGGAAGGAACAAATGTTTGAGAGGTTGTGGGGAAAGGGGAACCCTCTTGCACTGTTAGTGGGAATGTGAACTGGTGCAGCCACTTTGGAAAACTGTGTGGAGGTTCCTCAAAGAGTTAAAAATAGAGCTACCCTATGACCCAGCAATTGCACCACTGGAGATTTACCCCAAAGACAGAGATGCAGTGAAATGCCGTAACACCTGCACCCCAATGTTTAAAGCAGCAATGTCCACGATAGCCACACTGTGGAAGGAGCCCTGGTGTCCATCGAAAGATGAATGGATAAAGAAGATGTGGTCTATGCTATGTATACAATGGAATATTCCTCAGACATTAGAAACGACGAATACCCACCATTTGCTTCAACGTGGATAGAACTGGAGGGTATTATGCTGAGTGAAGTAAGTCAATCCAAGAAGGACAAACATTATATGGTCTCATTCATTTGGAGAATATAAAAAATAGTGAAAGGGATTAAAGGGGAAAGGAGAGAAAATGAGTGGGAAATATCAGTGAGGGAGACATTACATGAGCGACTCCTAACTCTGGGAAATGAACAAGGGGTAGTGGAAGGGGAGGTGGGTGGGTAGATGGGGTGACTGGGTGATGGGCACTGAGGGGGGCACTTGATGGGATGATCACTGGGTGTTATACTATATGTTGGCAAATCGAACTCCAATAAAAAATACAAAAAAAAAAACAAAAAAAATAAAACGTTTTAAAAAGACTTTAACATGAATGAATTAATATATTATAAATACGGTACAGTTTCTTGACACAAAAAGCAGATGAATGATTTAGATGAAAAATCATATAAAGGTGTAATATCAAATTCAAATTACCCAATACTAACTTGGCAAATTCAGAACATAAAATCACCATTGAATTTAGTAATGGAAGATAATCAGTGTGGCATATATTCATGCATGAACTATGTAATACTTATCATAAGATTCAGTTTGATAGTACAGTCAAAAAAGGACTAAAGCAAATTGTCTCTTGATACCTTATTTTAGGGACACCTGGGTGACTCAGTGGTTGAGTGTCTGACTTTGGCTCAGGCTGTGATCTCTGGTCCTGGGATTGAGTTCCACATCGGGCTTTCTGAGGAAAGCCTGTTTCTCCCTCTGCCTATGTCTCTGCCTCTCTCTCTGTAGGTCTCTCATGAATAAATAAAGAAAATCTCAAAAAAAAAAAAAAAGATACCTTATTTTAGGAAAGTCAAACCACACACTTTTCATTAGAGGGTAAACAACCCAAAAGGATTTAATCTATGTAAAGAATCTATAGGAAATATGGAGATTTTTTTTAATTTATTCGTGATAGAAAGAGAGAGAGAGAGAGGCAGAGACACAGGCAGAGGGAGAAGCAGGCCCCATGCTAGAGCCGACGTGGGACTCGATCCCGGTACTCCAGGATCGCGCCCTGGGCCAAAGGCAGGCGCCAAACCACTGAGCCACCCAGAGATCCCCTGGAAATGTGGAGACTTTTAAAGAAATACTCTTTTTCCTCCTCAGGATAGAAAGGCTGTGAGATTGGAAAACAAAAGTTTTATCTTACCAAACATATTAGTAAAGGACATATTCACAGAAGGGAGGATGGTACTTTGCTCAATGGGAAGATGGTCTAAGTAAAGAGAAGAGAGGAATGAACACAATATAGTAGATTGTTGAGGTTACAAGAGAGGAAGTTAACATGATTTTGAGCACAGTTAGGCTCCAAAGACTGTATGAGGGGCTATGGATATATTTTTCATTTCAATTCTCAGAACACATCTTGCAAGGCAGATAATATCCCCAACAGTCACGATTGCCTAAGTTGTAGAAGCAGAATTTGAATTGAGGTCTGTCGGATTTCAAAGCCCACACTCTTTCCAAGACACCATACTGCTTCCCAACCACTTACTGGGCTTCCATGTGCCAGCTTCCTTGCGGGCAATTTCTCATTTTAGTCTCAGGAAAAACAGTTAAGATATTTTTTATAGACAAGCCTGTTTCATTTATATAATATCACAATTTTAATTCTCAAAGGCTCTTTCCTGTTATCTGAATGTTCCTTTATAAGATTTTTTATTTTTAAAGATAAAACCAATACTACACATAAAAGCACAGTTAAAAAGAACATATCCAAGAAAAACGGAATGATTTGCATTGTAGAATGGTGCTTTCAGTTGGCTGATCTCAATAATTAATTTATACCTAGTTTAATAATGTGGCCTAAGCTGTGGTTTCAGGGCTGGCCACACCTCCAGATTAACCTAGGGAGCTTTGTAAAATCGCAAATTCCTGCATCCAGTAGTTGGAGACGTGACTTCACTAATTCTGGAGTGAAGCCTAGGAGTATGTGCTTGCTTTAGTTCTCCTCTTAATTTCTGAGCCTTACTTTTCTCATCTACAAAACAGTAATGAAAACATGAATCTCCCCGGATTGTTGTGATAGGTGAGATAATGAGTAAAAAGTGCCTGGCAGTCCTTGGCACACATCCAGTGTAGGCAACAGATAGAGGATACTTAACCCTACTCTTCAAAACATGATCTTGGCTTTATGGAGGTATGCCCCCCCCACCCTTTTTCTGTAATTTATAGGCAGTAAATGCTACCCCTATTCCTCCTAAATTTCTATTTATCTTGAGTTTTTCCTTCTTGAAGGCAATCTTTTTACAAAGCTAAGGTGAGCCTAATTGTCTCCAAGCAAACTGCATTTGGTTTAGGCACTATCATGAAGTCATGAAAACATCATCTCTTTCCCTTCAAACTACTTGCTATGAACCCACTGCATGGCTGTGTAAAGTTACATCAAAACGAGTCACAGATACAGATGAGCCATCCTCAGAAACTGTGGCAGGCGGAAATCATGGGATCACTCACCTCTCAGGGGTCAGTATCCACAACCTCATGTCAAACCTCAGATGAGAAATCCATACCTGGAGCACCTATCCTGATACCCACAGAGTAGGCAGGTGCACCTTAGACATACCTTAAGGATTTGCTTCTCTGAATCTGCAGTTAACTTCTCTTCCCTTCTTGGGCCCTAAGATGGAATTTTCTCCCTTTTTTTTAATTTAAATTTTTAAAAATAACAACCGTACGTGGTTTTGAAAGTCAAATATCACTAAAAGATTTAAAATGTAAAAGCAAGCATCCACCTGACCTTCTTCTTCCCCAGTAGTCTAGCCCCTACTTCTGCTATTTTCAATACTGTTTTCAATATTTACCTCCACATTCTAAATAATGTTATATAATTTTAAAAAAATTTTAAAGTCCACTGTATATGGATTCCTTTTTAAAAAACAAGAGATAAACATTCAGGTCTTTTAGACAACTTCCTGACCTTCTCCATTTCCCCTTCTTCCCAGACTTAAAAAAAATTATTTATTTATTCATGAGAGACACACAGAGAGAGGCAGAGACATAGGCAGAGGGAGAAGCAGGCTCCCTGCAGGGAGCCTGATGCGGGACTTGACCCCAGGACCCTGGGATCATCACCTGAGTTGAAGGCAGATGCTCAACCACTAAGCCACCCAGGTACTCCTTCCTAGACTTTTACTAAGTTTATATCATGATTTTTGAACATTCAATGTTTATGTTACTATGACTTGTTCACAGATGATTATGATTCCTTTCTTGTACATTTGTTTTCAGTATTGACTTTCTTCACTATTTCTCCATCACTGACTCCCCTCCACATTTTCCAGTCAATAAAACTCCTTTCTATAATTAAAGATGTGAGTTGCATATTTTTCTTGGATGCATCAATTCTAGAATTTATCATCTTGGAGCTCAGTCAGTGGCATCTTGGTCCTGCAGGTGTGAAGCACTGCTGCCATACTGGACTCCCCTCTTCCAGTGCTTGGAGAATTCTACTTACTTCTTATCCAAACTTGACCTTTTGCCTCTTGGATCTTTTTCTTAGTTTACTCTCTGGTGTTGGTATAACTCATTGAACTTTGTCTTTGAGAAAAATCTGTGTGGGAAACAATCTTTTTGAGAACTGCAGATCTGAAATTGTATTTTATCTGTCCCTGATTGATGCTTTACCTCAACTGAAATTTCAATTTGAAAGTATTTTTTCTTCAGAATTTGAAGAAATTGCTCCATTGTCTACATGCTTCCAGTGTTGTTGTTGAGAAGTATAACATTATTTTGATTCATAATTATTTTGGGGTTTTGTATTATTATAATCTCTAGAAGCCTTTAGAATCTTGGTTTAGCTCATGGTGATATGAGGTACTTTAAAAAAATTAAATTATTTGTGCTAGACACTTGATGGGATCATTCAATCTGGAAATTCTCATCCTTCCATTGTGAGAAATGTTTTTGTGTTTTTCTTTGCCAATTTTCCACCATTTTCTTCAGCCTCTCTCTTTTGGCTCTCCTATTATGTAGATGTTGGACCTCTCTGGGTTTTTTTCTTTTTAATTAATTAATTTTTAATAATTTATATTTTTCATTTTTAAATTTCCTGTATGGACCACTCTGATTGTCTAATTGTTTTATATATTTTTGTCCTATTTCCTTTCACTTTTTCTTTCAGTTTTACTTTATAGGAATTGCTTCAACTCATCTTACTTACATTTAATAAATTTTAAAAATATATAATTTTAATTTCTAAGAGCTATTTTTTATTCTTGAAATTTCTCTTTTCTAAAGCAGCCTATTTTTATTTCAGTGATATATAGTATTGTTTTTGTCTCTCTGAGCATATACATATATTTTGAATTTTCTCCTACTTCCTATCTCGTCTCCTTTTCTACAGTTTCTTTTCTTGATCTGTTTCTTTCTATTCTCTTTATTGTTAAAATTTTTCCTCCAGTGGCTGGTGGTCTTTAGCTATCTGTAACATGTAGGAACATACCTGTAAAAAGTATATTAGGAGCTGTGTCTACTTGGGTGAAGTTGTTATCTGGTGGGAATCACTGTGGGGTGATTAGACAGGACTTGGCTATTTTGTTGTGGATGGCCAAATGCCATTATCTTGAGGAATTTCTCCAGGGCTAGTTACTTTCCCCAAAGAAGAATTTTCTGCTATTCAGACCACCAGTATAAACCTGGATGATCATGGGTTCTGAGGACACATAAAGCTGGGAGCCTCACCATCCAGTACAATGACTTTCATGCAAGTCCTCTCATTTTCAGTCCAGTAAAATTACTTCTCAATTGTCTCTGTATCTAGCATCTTGAGTCCAGAAGACCTCTAGCTCCAGCCTAACTTCTTTTTTAAAAACTTTTAAAAAATATTTTATTTATTTATTCATGAGAAGACACACACACAGAGAGGCAGAGACACGGCAGAGGGAGAAGCAGGCTCCAGGCAGGGAGCCCAATGTAAGACTTGATCCTGGGTCTCCAGGATCATGCCCTGAGCTGAAGGTAAATGTTCAACCACTGAGCTACCCAGACGTCCCTCCAGCCTAACTTCTCCAAGAGTACATGTCTTGTCTTCTGCTAGGGAGGAGGGAAAGGGAGCAAAAGTTGCCTAGAAAAATGGCATTGGAGAGAGGGTCTGGGGGTCTAACCACTCCTCGCATAGCCTTCTGTTCCACGGGCTCTTTCCAGCCTCAGGCCTCACTTCTCCTTCCCTTCGCTTGGTGTCTACATTTTCTGTTGTACTTGTAGCTTGTTTACTGATGGTTTCCTTCTCCCCAGGCATCCAGCCTTTTATTTTCTCTACTCTGCTGAATTGGTTATCATTCTTTTATCTGCTTTCCATCTTCCAAAATAGCCTTTTTAATCTTTCATGTGTTTTCAGTGTTTCCTCTGTGCAAACTTTCATTTTAACTATTTGAACTACTTAAAACCTAGGTTGTACAGACTGTCTTTTGTTAAATCTTCACTCTGGCTGTGGGGTTGCTCAGCACTTGTGAATACCTTGTGCGGCCCAAGCTCCCCATGAGAATGAGTTTCAGGTGGTAGGAGAGGAATGGAAGATTGCAAACTACCTCCTGGTACCTGTCTTCCTCAGTGCACTACAGGCTGGGGATGACACCACAAAGAGGCAGTATTTTCTGCTCCCTTTATATATATATATATATATATATATATATAAATATAAAGTGTGTATATATATATATAAAGTATATATATATATATATATATATACACACACACACATATAATGTTAAAGCTAAAGTAAGAAAACATTCTCAATCATTCAAATGACTATGAATCAAGATTTCTGGACTAGAAATGAGATGGTTATATGAGCCCATGCTTTTCTTCTCTCCTGAGACCTAGGAGGCACATCTTTCACCAGCCGAAGGCTAGTCTGCACCCCTGCTCAAGATAAACTAATTTAATAAAAGTATCTTCAATCCTCATGTCTTCTCCAGCCGACCTATTTTTCACACCAAGAGTCAATTCAGACTATATCTTCCTCATTCTCTGCATGCCAGTAGATGGTCATTAAATCCCTGTTCTGAGGTCAATAATGTCTCTTCCCCTCACTTCTCCACCACTTCTATTCATGTCTTCTTGGAACCTCAAAATATGGCCTTATTTGGAAATAAGGTCTTTGCCAAAGAGTTGGTTAAATTAAGATGAGTTTATCCTGTATCAGGGTGGGCTCTAATCCCATGACTGGTGTCCTTATAAGAGATATTTAGAGAAACACAGAAACACATGGAGGGGAGAAGACCATGTAATGACAGAGGCAGAGATTGGAGTGACCCTGCCATATGCTTAGGAATACCAAGGATTCCTAGCCACCACCACCAATTGGAAGAGACAGGGGAAGATTCTTCTCTGAGAGCCTTCAGAGTGAGCATGGCCTTGCTGACACTTTGACTTTGGACTTCTGGTCTCCATAACTGTGACAGCATAAGTTTTGATTATTTTAGTTACCCAGTTTGAGGTACTTTGTTACAGCAGCCCTAGGAAAATGATACCATCTCATTGATTCTATTTCTTCAATTCTCCTCCTATTGATCCCGTTACAGGCCAAGCATAATGACCTCAGTTAAAGCTCTATAATTCCTGAGCTGGATTACTGCAATGGAAATTTGTTTATGTATTCCAAAGTTGTTCTTGCTGTATCCTACCATGTAGATACACTGCCCTCTTAGTCTGTGGATTTTCTGATGTTTTGGTGCTCTCAATACTGGCCCTCTTGAGTGTAAGCTATCAGTAGTGGTTATGTACAGCAACTTTTATAAATCCAGATGATTGCCAGATAGACTCAGGTATCAGGGACCAGTGTGGAACCCTGAACCATCACTGGAGCTCCTATTTCACCATTATCAATGGAAATGGAAGGTTCTTGATTAGTCATGTTTAATATTCTTTCTCTTTATGACATCTTAGGACCTTGTGATCTTAAATCTGCCTCATAGCAAACTTTGGGGTGTATATCTGACAAATAGCACATAAGTCACATCTGCTGGAGTAGGATTGAAGGAGCCGGAAGCTCCAGAGCACGTGTCAGGGATGGATGGTGAAGTTCTTAGCAACTCTGCACACCTTGCCTCATCTGCCAAAGGAAGAGAGTTAAACCCAGTGATCTCTGCATACCCTCCAAGCTCCAACCTCAGATGAACATAATAACAAGTGTGGATGAGAATCACAGCCATGTTTATTGAGGCCCCAAAAGAACCCCCAGATGATCACATTTAGCCCCGCGGCTCTATGCTGTCTCAGCAGGTAGTAATAATTCCAAATAGTTGGCAGCCAGTGTAAGGTTGCCGAAATTGCTCTGTGAGTGAAAGTAGCTCCTTTCAGGAATCTAAAATGCTTATCCTGTGAAGAATGAAGATATACCTTCAGTCTTTCATTGTCTAACTTAGGTAATAACTGTCATATCCAACATTAACCAAGTGACTACTATGGATGAGTAGTGCACTAAGGGATTCACTGCCCTTCTGAAAGTTAATCTTTATCAGAATTTGTCATTCATACAACATGTAGTTTTAGCCTTTTTTTCCTCTTTTTTTGGCACAAGAAATACAAGAGTGCACAAATAACACTCAGTCTCTCATCTCCCGAAGCATTGTAATGATTATCCCCACTTTATAGAGGAGAAAACTGAGGTGTAGCAAGGTTTTATAACCTGCCTGAGATGATATTACCAGTAAATGGCAGAGACAGGACTAAACTCATCTGAAATAGAGGCACCTAATTGCCTAGCAGAAGTTTTGAGTGCCCAACTTCCTTACTCAACAAGAGAATTGGCAAAATGTTTCTGGGTCACAGGTATCAGTGGCTAACATTAATGACCAACATTCAGGCAACTTTCCAGTATTTTCATAGGTTTCCAATACGCTTCCAATATAGGAGGCACAGCTATTCCTGTTTAGATTTAGGGGACAGAGATGGGGCGCCTAGGTGGCTCAGTCGGCTGAGTATCTGCCTTCGGCTTGTGTCATGATCCCAGAGTCCCGGGATCGAGCCCCATGTTGGGCTCCTCACTCAGCAGAGAGTCTGTTTCTCCCTCTGCCTCTCCCAGCTGTTATGTTCTCTGTCTCTCAAATAAATAAATAAATAAATAAATAAATAAATAAATAAATAAATATTTAGGGGACGGAGATTTCAAGGATACCATGCAAGACAGGGCTGAAATCCACGCTTTCTCTGCCCTTACACATAACTTCATTTTCCCCAATTTTCACTCCTCGTAGGCTCCTGCTCAATGACTATGGCCTAGAGTGATGTAGGCAGCATGTTCTCCGCAGATTTTTCCCTCTCTGGTGAGGTGAGACGGACTGCACATTCAGACATATCATGTGCATCTGAAGCCATAGTGGAGTCCTGGAGGGAAAATACAATTACTTTGTGTGTCAAGGCAACAATGTGTTGGAATTGCTAAAGGAATTATAATTATGCTTGCTTGTTTCCCCAGAATCAAACAGAAAGTGAAGGCAGCTTTGGTGAGTACATGTGATTCTTTTTCATTTTTTATGGCACAAAATGTACACTGGAAATAGCCATAGTAACCATTTTTTTTTTGATAACCTTACTTTGTCCTCATTGGAAGCATTAAAATTTATGAATAGTGTTAATGGAAATCTTTTAGTGTAACTCTGTAGGTGCCGTGTTTTTAACCTTTTACCCCATCACTGTGGGGCGGGGGGCGGGTGCGGAATTCGTCCTGCAAAGCTTTCACAAGAAGTACATTTCACATGAACATGAATTTCCCATTTGGTGTCTCTTGCCCCCACATTTTTACTCCACCCCTGTTGGCCAGTGTTGCATTAACAGCATTAGGATTTTTATTTTCCTGATCTAAGGGCAGAAGAATTGGGCCCATTATATCTGGTAATTTATCAAACAGTTTCTCTATCACAAAGAGCATTTTTTTCCTCTCTCTAGGTTTCTGGCAGCTCATCTCACCCTGCCAGGGGGAGATTGAACACTTTAATCTTTTGAAGAGTTCACATCAGAAGATTTCACCACATGCCTCTAAGATTTCACCTCATGAGAAATTCCCCTTCAAATCTGTGGTTTTGCCTCTTCCCAGGACCTTTTGAATTCCGTAATGGTGTCATGTGTTGGCTGTGGAGTTTGCTCGCTTTGAAGCAAATACAGATGCTTTTACTAGTCTCTTTTGAAAGAAAAAGGTTGGTGATGATGTTGGGAGGAGGGGTTGGAAATCCTTCAACAGCCAGAAGATGATCTTTGGATAATTCGAGATGCACCGTGGGGCATTGCTAATACCCCACCTCCTGAGGCTGGAGTAAATATTAACGCTCTGATGGCTGGTGTCTGGGATAAATACTTGTGGTAGAGTAGCAGGCTCATCTGCCCTCAGCAACACTCGTTGAGAGCATGAGAAGCTTCCTCCCAACTCTGGCTGCACATTAGCACCAGCTGAGGAAATGCGGGGGAATACCAGCACCTAGGGCCCTCCTCACCTGGCCAACTAAATCAGAACTCCTGATTTGGGGGCGAGGAACCACAGACTTTGAGAGCTTCTTAAGTGATTCTAGCATGCATCTCACACTCATTCTGGGCCCCGTTGCGGGGAGAGAGCTCTGGAGGGAAGTGCAAGCCTTAATCATCCCCTCTGTCCATCCGCACCAGCTGCCTTGCTCTTTCCCCTTTGCATCTCCAACCTGGGGAAGCAGCTGCCTAGAACAATAATGGAGTGGGTGGCCAAGGGCTCCCTTTGGCGCGGTGAGTCCACTTTATGCAATGCCCAGGCTCTTACCCAGAGCCGGGCAGTGTCAAAGCAACCGAGGAGCTTGGGGGGCTTGGGGAGCATGTTTACATGCATCATCTTTAAGAGGAGAGTCCTAAGTAAACGTTCTTAGGCTTTTCCCCACATTTCCAGCAATGGATCTTCTGTCCCAGGTCTGCCTTCCTTGGGTATTCCAAAGAACATTCCTATTCAGTGCAGTTCTTTTTCAGTCGGATCTGGGAGGACCTCTCCATGGCGGTAGTGACCTCCAGGGCCAGAGGCACCTGCACTGGGCTTGCTGGTTCTATGCTCCAAACAGAAAGCAAAGGCCAGATAAAGAGGGGAGGAGGCAGATTTTCAACTTTGCAGCACTGGTGCTCCTCAATGAAATAAAGACAATTTATTAAAGTGAAAAAAAATCAGGAAACTCAGTAGCTTTGATTAGACTATTTGTTGGTCTTGTGTTACATAGATTATTCCCAGGATTTGTGTAAATTTAAATGAGCATGAAATGAAGAACTTCATGAGACAGGAGAGAGCTCCTGGATGCTGTACTCGTACATCTTCATTTTATCCTGGGTCTTCCCAGCACCGCCCTCTCGACCACACATTCCCTTAGTGATTCATCTTAAAAAAAAAAAAAATGTATCAAACAACAAAACTGTATAGTTACGTATAGGCACTGACGGGGAATATACACCTGTGTGCCTTGAAAATTCATCCTAAGTGTTTTAATGTTACAGAAGTAGAGTATGGTTATCACAGTACAGTTAGCACATGTTAAGTAACAACAACAACAACAAAATTGCACCATCCCACCATCCAATTAAACGTCCCTGTTGATTTTTTTCTCTTCCTCTGTCCCTTCCAACAAAAATGGTATTTTATCATGGCTATTTTGCAATCTGATTTTTTAAAAATGATTTTATTTATTTATTCATGAGAGACACACAGAGAGAGGCAGAGGCATAGGCAGAGGGAGAATGAGGTTCCCTGCGGGGATCCTGATCCCAGGACCTCAGGATCGGAACCTGAGTTCTCCTACAGGAAGGCAGATGCTCAACCACTGAGCCCCCCAGGCATCCCTGCAACCTGCTTTTATTTTTCACTGAGGATATACACATATTTCGATGTGTTTATTTAATATTTCTTGAAGGTTGCATAGTATTCCATAATGTGGGTGTACTTTAATTAATTTAAGTGATGTCCACACATGGATATTTAAGTTGTGTCTATTTTTTTTCTCTATTTAATCTATAAAATTCTGCAATAAAGTTTATTTATTCAGACACACCAAATGAGGTACTGAAAATGCTTTCTGAAGCTGCAGGAGGAATGAAAGCCCTGACCATAGTGCTTGTGGATGTGCTGAGGTGTGTTGTGCCTGCCACTCCCCCACCTGGACCAGCTTCAAGCTACAGGCGTGCTGGCCTTGAATGTGCTGCTGGAAGATGTGAGGGATGAGCGGACGGTTCACTCAAGCTCCCATGAGTTGACTCCGGCTCGACTGGGATCTAATATTTTAGCGTGAATCCCTGAAAGTGGAATTTCTGGGTCAAAGGGTATGAACACTGGAGAAAATTTTTATCTGTTCTTGTCGAGCTATCCTACGGAAAGATCAAAATTTATACCCCCATCAGGAGCAGATGGGTGGGTTCAGAAGCTTCTGACTTCCCAAGGGCCCCATCCATCCTAAGTTTGAAGGACTACTTCTGCAGGTAGTGAGATGTCCACCTCTAGTGGGGGAGCTCTTCTCATATTGGTAAGCTGGTCAACCAAGCTCTTGGCCACACATTCAAATATAAAAGGCAGGGCTGGCCTGAATCTTCGAGATGTCTCTTTTAACTCTGAGGTTTTAGGAGTTAAGCAACAAAACAACAAATGAGATGCCAGGAGACAATTCATAATGAGTACCAAGCACATGTGATGGAAGGGTTTGGAGGAAGGAGACTGGGTGTGTAGAAGCCTTCACAGCGGGGAGGCTTGTTCCACAAGAAAAAGTATTAGCTGACGGTTGAGTTGATGGGTCTTCATCAATAGGTTTTTGATCATGGAAGCTGGGATACTTGGCTCAGTGGCCTACTGGATGAACGAGGGAGGCACGTGTTTGTCTGGAGAAGGAAGGCCATGTTTGTCTGGAGAATGCTCTCCAGGGCAGCCCATGCCCACCACCCAAGGCCTCCCGTCAGAGGCAATTCTTCAGAAAAGGATCCTGCCCATAGTTCTAGCCAGTTTTTCTCAGCCGACCCCCATCTGACTACCATCACTTGTCTCCCTCTTTCACCTTAGGGGTTTAAAAAATCCAAATTGCAATTCATGTCTCCACTACTGAACCAAGAGAATGTCCGGTGGGCAGAAGTGTGCGGTACCAGTGAGATCTACAGCTCTGGTTCCTTGCCAGGGATCAGAGGTTCCACAGCTTGCTCGAGTTTGTACAACCCAAATATCAGGTAGGATGAAGGTTTATATTCTGTGTAGAGAGCTGTCCCAAGAATTTATCGATGTTTGCGGCATCTAATTACTCTATAGCCAGAGTAGGGCAGGAGGAGAATCTTCTATCTTTCCTGTTGACCTTTGAAAAGTAGCATCCTGTGACTTTCTCCATAAAGCCCCTGACCTTCAAGCAGCTAAATCTTCAACTTTTCCACAAATTATTGCACTTTTCCCCCAATGTTTTTTTTTTTTTTTTTTTTTTTAACAAATACGTAATGGCATGGGTGTTTGCTTTTGCCACTAGGAGGGGAACTGGGGGAGGGGAAGTGACTGTCTGGAGGGCGAGGCCCTCCCTGCACAGCACCTTCCCCCTGCCTGGGACTCAGCAGCTCACTGGGGATGCCTTCAAATGAGACAGGAAACATTTTAGGCTAAGAAATGGTCTTAAAAAACCATTCTCACGCCAGATGAAATCTCAGATCTTGTGATTTTGTTTGTCTTTTCCCTTCTCGGCTGTTTTCTTTTGAAGTCTGAGACTCCTTTCTTTGTGCAAGTGTAGTCGTGACTGGTGAATTGTGGTTTATTTTAAGACAAGAAAAGAAGCAGAGTAAAGACACGCCTATTGTCATCCATTAGTAAAATTCGAGCCTGCGCAGCCTTGTCCAGACACGCAGAGGAGCATGCTGTGCTCGAGGATGCTCGGGCTGGGGTCCCCTTGCCCTGCTGGATGGGGATGGAGGGCCCTTGCTCGAGCACCGTGATGACAATGCAGGCTTGGGTGTTTGCATTTTCCTTTCCTTCCCAGGCCCGCTAGTTGCCCCTGCCTTAGTTCAGAGCTCTATTCTTTTGGGTCTGAAGGATTATAGTCAACTCCTTATTCATTTTCTTTAGAATCTGTCTCTCTGAGCAATCTTTTCTGCATACCACAGCCAGAAAAAGGCTGGAATGTCAAATCAACCCCATTACTTCCCTGTCTAAAATTTTCAATGGCTTCTTATTTCCTACAGGATAAATTCTCAGTGCATTACGTAACACTTACAGTGTTTCTTAGTTAACCACCATCTCGCCCTCCAGCCTTATCTCCCAGCTCTGTCTCTGGATCACTCATGGCCTCTAAAGTGATGCATTTACCAGGGCACATCGCATGGCCAAGACCGAGAGCAAAGCCTGTGTCTGCCAAGAAGTCTTTGTTGGAATGCCACCCGAGGGAACACTTCCTGCTTGGAATTAGATTTCTTCTCATTTGTATCATTCATAGATTTTTAGGATCGATGGGGGCTTTAGCTATCTTTGTCCAATCTTCCGGCACTATAGAGGAGGGAACTAAAGTTCAGGGATGAAGTGAATTACCCAAAGCCACCAATAATGACAAGAACAGCTGCCACTTATTGACTACTTTTCTATATGCCTGGCCAAGTGGTGAAAGCATCGCAGTGAATTATCTCAATATCCTTACTCAATTACAGAGAACTTGAGGCCCAGAGAGATTCAGTAACTCCTTTCATCCCTGGTTGGGCCAGCACGGGCCTGGCTCCCACCCAGTTGCCCAGTGCCAACACCTGCCCTGGCTCTGCCCTCCCATGATGCACGTCACAGGCTGCTTAGTTATATTTGTGGGTGCACCTATTGGTCCAGCTCTATTTGTAAGCTTCTGGGTAGCAGGGCCCTTACCTTACAAGCCTTTGGACTCCACATTATAGATTCTCCACAAATATTTTGTGCTCCCTCCATTGTTGCCCATCTGGAGAAGTTGAATAGCTTGCTAATGCTCTAGAAGCCCCCAGCCCTTCTCTCCCATGCTGCCTTGCATGCTGCCCTTTTCCCTCACAGACGTGATTTCACTTATGTCTCTAATGTCTACCTCTGTCTGAACATCTGGCACTTGCTATCCTTGTCACACTCACCACGGTGCTGTGCTGAGGTCCTGCTGACACAACCAATATGAAACCCTGTCCTTTGCTGAGCACAGGAGTTCCATGGCCCAAAAGTGTTCCACTCATCACCCTACCCTTATCCCCTAACAGTAAAATGGCCTCGTGCTAGTCAGTCCTAAATCAGTGCATTTGAGATAAATACATGAGTTTCATCTTCTAGTAAGAACATGCAATGGATAGAGCCAAGAAGCATCTACCTGCCCTCCAGGATGGGGCAGGCTGGGTGAAGGAGCTGGTCCCAGGGTACTTGCCCTGTGCTCAGTGCCAGCACAGTGAGAAGCTGTGTGCACACATTGTATCCTCTCACCCTCATCGTACCTCTATGGCATAGATATTTTTATTTCCACTGAATAAATGAGGAAATTGGTGCTTTAAAGATCCATAGCTCACCCTGGGTCACACTTTGAGGCAGGACCAGGTTTTTAACTCACCTCTGGCTCTGAAATCCATGTTTCCCTCCCAAACAAGGCTTTGTTGATGTATACACTGTAAGAAGGGCAACATCACAAATCTCCCACAGGCATGGACCTGTGTATGGTAATCCTTCTGTGCTGATGGGGTCAGAGGGCTGTGGGCTGGGCAGGTTTGGGGAGCCTTGTGTTACTTACGATGAAATGATCCCTAGACTTCCAGTTGACCAGACAAGAACAGAATGCTCACCAGGATCCAGGGTGGGGTCAATCAGGACAAGTCATGTCAAGTTAGCTTCTTTCTTCTTGGGAAAGGAGGTAGTATTACCAGATATAGAGGCCAAACTGAGAAATGACAGAAACACCGTATAACTAGAACTATATTCCTAGAATAACCTTGCAGATACATGAAGAAGTAGATTGGTGATGACTTCTAGAACTTTCTATAATTGGATTGTAACTGAAATTGACTAATAGACTGAAGAGATATTGATGAACAGAGTGAAATATAGGGGCAGTTTATTCTTAGCGATTTGTAATTTTCAACACTTTTTGAAAAGATTTTATTTATTTATTTGAGAAAGAGAGAGTATAAGCCGGGAAAGAAGCAGAGGTAGAGAGAGAGAATCTCAAGCAGGCTCCCTGCTGAGCTCAGAGCCTGTCCCAGGGTTCCATCTCATGGCCCTGAGATTGTGACCTGAGCTGAAGTCAGGAGTCGGATGCTTAGCCAACTGAGCCACCCAAGCATACCTGTTGTTTTCAACACTTTAATCAATAGCTTGGAGGAAATACCAGAGGATATGCCTGGTCTCTGGTGGCTGTAGGAGTTGGCACTTTCCATACTCCCTCCCCCTTGGATATCTCTCCTTTTGGAGGACCCTTGTTATTTTGGCCACTGGCTTTTTGTCAATTTCTTCTATGGATTCTTTATCCTTTTGCCTGTTCTTTAGAGATAACCCAGGTTCTCAAAATTCTTTCTTGGGCATCTTTATCTCTTCTCATTGAGAGACCATCTGTTCCCATGGATTCACTTTGCGTCTTTCAAAATGGCAGTTCATGACTTTCAGACCCAGCTGAGGTTGGGTGTCTCTGCTTTACCATCCCACATGTGCTTTGTACCAAGCCCAAACTCAACCCATGTTCTTCCCCTACAAACCTGGTCCTCCTCCTTCAGTCAATGGATGGAGCTCCTTTTTACCATTTGTCCTTGCCAAAAATTCCCACCGAGGTCTCTGATTTCATTCTATTTTTCCTCACAGTCAGTTGCAGCATCTGTTGTTTCTAAATGTCCTAAATATGCCCATCCTTCCCCGTCTCCATTGCTGTCACTGCCATTCCTGCTTGCATCATGCCTCAGTGAGACTATGGAAAGTTTCCTAAGTTAGGACCCTGTAACTGCTGTTCTGTATCGGTCTTTCTCCCTTCATAACACACTGAGGGGTGTAGCCAGAGCAGTCTTGTAAAAGTGCCAATGTGCTCAGGGCACTGGCCTGATTACATCAAGTCAGCTGTTTCTGTACCTCTTGCCCCCAGTTTCTGACAGAACTTACTCTGTCGGTATGCTCTACATCTGCTTACTCTTCAGCCTCTTCCCTCAGGACTCCAGGACCCTGGACACAACACTTCAGGAAGGAAATTTTATTTACTTCTGGGATAGGGCACGCTTTCTCTTATTTTTGGGACGTTGTACATGCAGTTCCTTTTTCCTGGAATATTCTCTCCTCCACTGGCATAGGGAGTTCCCGCTCACGTTTTATTTCTCACCTTAGATTTCCTTTCCTTCAAAAACCTTCTCTGATGCTCCAAGCTTGAGTTAGCTGTTCTTTTTAATGTGCTCACCCGGCTATCACTTATATAGAGGTAGAATGACCTAGAAAAGGGGTATCCAAAGAAAGATGGGAAAAAATTATCCTATGGGCTAAAATGCTCAAGGGATATACTGAGGTTTGGCCATGTTTGATGTGTTTTGTTAATAAATAAGATAAATGACATAAAACTGGTGGGGAAATCCTCCTGTTATAATCTTTCCATGGGTAAAGATAATGCATTCCCCAGAGACCTTCATCATGTTCCTAGACAATCCTCACATGGTCTTTTTGGCTGATTGTACACCTTTCACACTCCCCAATGTTCTCCTTGCTTAATTAGACAGATTTCTACTAGAGCAAGTGAGTACTCAACCCAGCATTTAATTGCTCTGCTATACATAACAGTTTATCCTTTTGTGACATGCCCACAACTTTGATTCCCACAACTTTCCTCTTAAGATTTTTTGTTGTTGTTTAATTGCATGAATTACAAGGGATATGACCCTGGAATTTGGGGAGAAAATGAAAAATAATTTAAGAAAAGATTGCTAGTAAAGCTGACAGCTCATTTATCAATGCCAATTCTATTGCCTACTCGTGGCTGGTAGGTGAAGAACTCCATGAATCACATTTATAACTTATGGCTGGCATTTGAAGCAGTGAGGTTTCATGTCTTTAATTTGTGAAAATATTACTAGGTTATTGCCTATTTTCTTCTTGAGATATTCTTTTGAATCTTGCAGTCTGTTCATTAGTCTGCTTGGATAACATTTAAAAACACATGTAAATAAAATCATACTGCATTGACTCACATACTAGTTGTAAACATCTTGTAATAACTGGAACAACAACACTAGCACATTGTAGGCTCCCAATGTTTATTGAATTAAAGTGAATTATGTTCAAATTTTTATTTATTTTAACTTCAGGGCACTCTTTTTTTGGTTTTTGTTTGCACATATAAACTACAAAAAACAAATTATAAATTTGCTTTTTGTAGTTTAGAGAATTTCATTTCAATGTATAGTAACAGTTTGCTTTATATTATGACAATGTTCATATAGATATTGACCTGAAAAATATAAAATCATATATTAGGAAAAAATGATGTTGAAAATTTAAAGAGAAGAGTCATTTCCTCCAATTCAGCCAGTTGACTCCTGAGAGTGGATTTTTAATTCTTTATCTTATCAATTTTATGTCTCACCTGAGTCTTAAATAATCATGGAGGAAACACACTGTACTGGTTTATTAAGACATAAATAACTATTCTCTGGGTAGGAAAAACACAGTAAAATGTAATATTCCACTGTTAAAGAGGTGGTAAAGAAGTTAATAGTACAGAATGGAACATGGGAAAGCTACTTTCTAAAGACTAGTACTAAAGACAATAGATCTGGGAAAGTCTTGATGGGCTGGCCCAGAAAAATACATGTCTGAACCGAGATACCCATGTATGGCAAAATAATGCCACAAACAAACAGTATTTACATGCTTTATGCTTTTCGCTCACTTACAGAAACATCAATTTTTTTATATGGGTACAATGTGTAATTTAAAACTTTAAAAAGTATAGTAGACCTTGAATGATGTGAGGGTTGGAGGCACTGACCTCCACACAGGTGAAAATCCACACATAACTTTGGACCCCCAAACTTCACTCATAGCCTACTGTTGGCAAGAGGCCCTACCAAAAACATAGTCAATTAACACATATTTTGTATAAGCTTTACATACTGTATTTTTATAATAAAGTAAGCTAGTTAAGAGGAAATGTCATCAAGAAAGTAATAAGAAACAGAAAATATATTTATAGTATTGTATTTCTTGAAAAAAGATTCACATAAGTGGACCCATGCAGTTCAAACTCAGACAGTTCAAGGGTGAACTGTAATTCTGACTTCACATAAAGAAGAAGAAATCAACTTTGAATTTAAGGACAAAACTGTTATTTTGCCTCTAAGGCCCAAATGTCTCAAATGTTTTGTGGATATGTGACAAGCATTAATAACTTGATATTTGCATTACTACAAATGTTTTGTTAAATAGGCATGGGCCTTTTCATTAAACTTTTTACCAAATTTGGAGATTTTTTTGGTCATTATTTTTTTCCATTATTTACTCCTGCCCCATTCTCTTTCCTCTCCTGTGATTCTTATATGTATAGTATTTATTTGTGCTATTGTCCAATAATTTCTGAGGGTCTGTTCATGTTCCTTCAATTATTTGTCCCATTTCTTCTGAGTGAGAAATTTCTATTTATCTATCATCAAGTTCACTGAGTCTTCTGCTACTTCTAACATTATTAAGCCATGCCCAGAAAAATTTCAACTCAGTTGTGTTTTCAGCTCTAGAATTTGCATTTTTAAGAGCTTGTTGTTTTAAAAGTAGTTTTAGATTCACAGCAAAATTGAGGGGAAGACAGAATGATTTGTCATATGCCCGTTTTCCCTATACACATGCACACCTGTCCCCTTACCAACATCCCCTATAGCATACAATTCACTCTTAGTGCTGCACATTCTATGGGTTTGAACAAATGTATAATGGCACTTGTTCATCATTCTGGTGTCATATGGAGCATTTTCACTGTCCTCTGTGACCTACCTATACATCCCTCCGGCCCCTTTAGTGACCAGTATCTGTCATAGTTTTATCTTTTCCAGAGTCTCATAGAGTTGGAATCATACAATATATAGTCTTTCCAGTCTGGCTTCTTTCACTTAATAATATCCATTTAACTGTCCTCCATGTCTTTTCATGACTTGATTATTTCTTTGTCAGGACCACAGTTTATTTCTCACTCACTTACTAAAGGACACTTTGCTTGCTTCTAAATCTTGGCAATGATGGAAAAAGCTATTATAAGCACTTGTGTGCAGGTTTTTTGGTGGAATTTACATTTTTACAGTTCTATTTATCTCCTGAAATTACTCATTTATTAATTTATAATAAAAGTACTTCCCTTTGCATCCCTGAATACTTCTGTGATAATTGCTTTAAAATTTTGTCTGCTAGTTGCCACATCTAGGTCATCTGGGGGTGATTGTTTTACTGATTTTTCCCTTTAATTTTGGTCAGTTTTCCTATTTCTTCATATGTACACTGATTTTTAATTGAATTTCAGACATAAGACTGTTACAGAGAGCATGGGTTCTGTTCTATTCCTCTGAAGAGTATTGATTTTCATTCTTGTAGCAATTAACTTGTCTGGATTCAAACTCCAAATTCTGTCTCCCCATAGAGGGCAGAAGCTAAAATTCTCTTTTTATTATTTAAGGTTTCAGCTGCTGTTTTTTTAGGGGGATCACTGAGTTTTCTGTGTACACATAGTTTGGGAGTCAGAGTTCAGCCCTCTGCATCTCTTTCCCTCCCACAATTTCCTCTCCTACTTGCAGCTGCTCTGCCATCTGTCTTCTCCATCCTCCAACACTGTTTGCAGGGAGAGCTTCCTGCTGCACGAGATGCATGGAGTGGGGTATATCCTTGGTCAAGGAGTGGCAAACAAACAAATCTTCTTATTGGTCTTTTCATCTTTTCAGGGTAGACTCCATTCCAGTAACTGCCCTTTGTTGGTCATTTAAAAACTTAAATGACACATAAACCTAAAATTGGTCTTTTAAAAACTGTCCATATTTTCTTTTTTTAAAAGATTTTATTCATGAGAGACACAGAGAGAAAGGCAGAGACATAGGCAGAGGAAGAAGCAGGCTCCCCACAGGAAGCCTGATGCAAGACTCAATCCTAGGACCCTGGGATCATGCCATGAGCCAAAGGCAGACAGATTCTCAACCACTAAGCAATCCAGGTGCCCCCAAAACAGTCCCTATTTTCTAACTTTTTTCTGCAACAGGGTAATCTGACCATGCAAATTCTCCATTGCTTCCTTTTTGTTAAGTTTTGATGACCATGAATGATTCTGTAAATTGCCTAGATATGTTGATGATTGGTCAGTGTTAATAATGTGACTTGTTTTATACAGAGAACTAACAGAAGTCAAGTCTTAGAGTGGAGAGGAGCTGGGATGCAAACTGACTGATCTGGCATTTTTAAAAATAGGGTCTTTTTTAAAAAAGATTTTATTTATTTATTTGAGAAAGAGAGAGAGAGAATAAGCAGGAGGAGTGGCAGAGGAAGAGGGAAAGCAGGCTCCCCACTGAGTAGGGAGCCTGACTCAGGGCTTGATCCCAGGACTCCAGATCATGACCTGAGCCAAAGATAGATGCCTAACCAACTGAGCCACCCAGGTGCCCTGAAATTGGGTCTTAAGATGGTAAGTGTTGAAGTATTTATAGTATTTACTCATGAAAATTTTTTTTAATTTACTGAACAGATAATTTATAAAAACATGCAAATTTGCTTGGACGAATATTTAAGATGACTCAGATGTAGAAGACTGTTCTCAAGAAACTGAAAACCCCGAAAAAACCAGGAAGATATATCCTAAGTTATGAAGGTCAACAAAGCTAGAGAACAGAAAGGACTGGGTCCTAATTCTTGTTTAAGACCTTCTTTTACCCCTGAAATAGCATATGCACTGTGGGCTGGTTTAAATGAAAGTTACCAATAGTTAAATAGCAAAATTCCAGATAGCTAAATTCTTGGGGGGGGAGTAGAAAGACAAGTAGGTAAATGTTTGAAACAGAAAATAATAGAATAATTACAATTTCTGCACAATATGGAACTCTTTATAAGAAATACTCAAATACTCAGTTCTACTTCACTTTACACAGCATCGAAAATTTCAGAGCTGGTAGATGGGAGTAGGATAAATGTTCAGAATTGAAGAGAGAGCATAGTAGTCTCCAGAGGGCCAATATTCCAGGAAAGCAAATTTCCTAAAATGTGCAGGAAAGGTGTGATCTTTGAGCAGTTATGGCCAGGAAAGCTGATAATTCTCTCCACACAAAGATGAAACCCATGCATGCCCATGAAGGTGGCATGGGACATGACAGGGTGAGGCAGAGCCAGTCCTGGGAGAAGTGTGAAATTAGACCAGTCTTGGTCAGAAATTTCCCTTAGGATGTACACTACAGGTTTCATCAAGTCTCTGGTCAGTGGGGATTTGACATTTATAGAAGAACCATTATAGATAAATAGATGATAGATAGATGATAGATAGATAGAGATAATAACAGATGTAGAGATAGAGACATAGGTAAATGGATAGATAGAGATATGCATATAGATATCTAAACACACATATGTATGAAATGGGGCTTTGGTTCACCGTTCAGAATAGCACACATAGTTCTCATTTCATTTTACAGACTTATTTATTCATTCTCTCGTTGATGGATTCTGATTTTTGGTTATCATAAAGAATATTACTATGGACATTCTTGTATGGGTCTTTTAGTGCACAAAAGTACACATTTCTTTCTCTACTCAGCAATATACCTGAGTCCTAGGGTAGCCATATGTTCAATCTTAGTAGATACTGCTTGAAAGTTTCTCAAATGATACATAAATAAATACACACTCATACCAACAATGTACATGTTCTAATTGCTCCACATCTTTCCAACTCTTGCTATTGGCAGTCTTTTTAATTTTAAGTTTTTTGCTGGTTATGTTGTAGCAACGTTTTTACTTTTAATCTGCATTTCTTTGACAACTAAGTGGCTAAGGACATTTCATGTATTTATGGACCATTTGGATACCTTATTTTGAGAAGTCTTTTGTCTGTTTTTCTGTTTGGTTACCTGTCTTTTTCTTACTAGTTTGTAAGAGTTCTTTTTTTTCGAATTTAAAATCAATTAGCATATAGTGTATTATTAGTTTCAGAGGTAGAGTTTAGTGATTTATCAGTTGCATGTAACACCCAGTGCTTATTACATCACTGGCCCTCCTTAATGTCCATCACCCAGATACCCCATCCCCCTACCCCCCTTCCCTCCAGCAACCCTCAATTTGTTTCCTAGAGTTAAGAGTCTCTTATGGTTTGTTCTTTATATAATGTTTATGGATGTACACAGTGTAAGGGATTTAGTGTAGAGTTACAAGTTAGAACTTGCCCGGAGCTCTTCATTGTTCCTGAGTGTTCCCTGGAAACTCTACAGGATGGCAGGTTAAACATATTTTTACTACTTTGGGTGTGTTCCCTGGTAGGACCAGGCCCAGATTAGATAAGAAAGAATAGTCTCCATGGGATGCTCACTTCTTGCCTTCTCTGCTTGCCTAAACATGTGGGAGCAGGTTAATGTTCACCTGGGTGCTCAGTTACTACTGTCCCAACAATTACCTCAAGACCAATAACCTCCTGAAACTTGGCATGGTTGGCAACATTTACCAAATGTTCTGCAGTAGTGCTGAGGTGACAAGGAAAAGAAAATCTCCCACATTCCACAAAGAGCTGGAGCATCCCAGGAGCTAAAGGATACTTAGATGTCAACTTTCTCCTGATAGACAGTGGCCTCAACTTTGCCCAGACACTCCTAGTGGCGGGAAATTCCATCCTGTATTTTTCAAGGCAAACCAGCCCATTATTGGTCAGCTCTAATTAAGAGAAAATCCTGATCTATATTCATGAGATGTGGTTCCCTATTGCTTCCTCTACCCATGGGTCTTTGCTCTGCCCCTTGGAAGGACCAGGTGTCAGGGCACTTCCTCTCTTTCCTTTCGAGTACCTGAGATGCCATCTTGTCACTATGTCTTCCCAACTGTTCCTTTAGACTGAAAAGAAAAACTAACCCTTTTGGAACAACTATCTTTAAGCTGATTAAAAAACAAAACAAAAACCACTGCGGTCAAAGAATGCACTAAAATCAAAGATGAGCAATTTATCGAGGACATTTTTTTTTGGTTCGGTAACATCCATCACTTCCCCCTTTGTTTATTTTTCCTCTTATTAAACAGTGATTACCAAGTAGCTCCCAGTAGGCTCATTAAAATCCTTAACTTCCTTTATTACAGGCAAAGCCCCTCATTCTGTAGACCAGTTTCCCGCCTGCCTGCCTACACCTGCTGTTACCTTTTTTGGATTATTGTTAACAGAATAATTTGGCAGTGGGGATCTTTTAAGCGTGTGGCCCTGGTGAAAAGCGAAGTGCTGCTCGAATTTTCCTTTTGTGTGTGTTGTTCATATTTCAAGGTAATTTGCGGAACCATTGTAATGCATCTTCGCTCATTTATATGAGGAACTGTCATTCATAATTCTGTTTCCTGAAATTCAGGAGCTTTCTTAGAGCTGTTCTAAACACGAACTACACTGCGTTTCGACCCTTAAGGGAAGAGGGGGGCAAAAAAACCTAAAAAGAGAGATTTGTCAATTCATGATAATAAAGAATACTCTGGCACTTGGGAGCAGTTCTTTTTGAGGCTTGAAATTGACTATTTGCAAGCACTTATTCATTCTACAGTTGATAAATATGTATGACATTCCTGCTTTAGTCAGACACCAGGGTGAAGTAGTGAGAATACAATGCTAAGAGTTGCCCTCACTGAGCTTACCTGCTGGCTGGGGAGGCTGATAACAAATACAGGTTTGAACTCTGACAGTGCGCCTGGTAGAAGGTGCCCAGAAATCGAAGTCAACTCCAGGGCTGCTGCTGCTACTACTACTACTACTACCATCACCCCAGGGCTGCTGCTACTACTACTACCACCACTGCTGCTACCCCAGGGCTGCTGCTACTACTACCACGGTTGCTAGAACTTCTGGTGTTGCTACTATAAGTGCTACTGTTGTTACTTCTGCTTCTACTCTCACTATGGCTATTGCTACTATCAATGACCACTCTGCTCCTGCTACCACCACTGATGCTACAATTACTGTTGGCATCTATGTCATTGCCCTGTCACTGCTGCTACAATTACCACGGCACCACTATCTCAGTGCTGCCATTGAAGAACTATATGACCTTTGACACAGTACTTGACCTACTGGGATGTTCTTGTCCCCTGTAAAATTAGAAGTAGATACACGTTTCTGCCTGCAAGGGGGCAATAACCATGGTCCCAAAAGTAAAGTGGAGGAGATTGGTATATGCATATGTCAGTGGTGTGATTTTTGAAAAGTTTGCTAGTGGAAGAGTTACCCTTGACTGTATTCACACGAACTATGAATCTCTAAGAGTATGCACCAAATTTATCTGCTGCAAAATACTTTTTGGGGGAAGGGTGTTTCTCGGTGTCAACAAAATCAATTTCTCAGAAATCTCATTCCAGGGAACAGATTTTGTCCCTCCATATTGAACTCTGTGATTTTCTAAGAACTTCTCAGCTTTAATATTCTATGACTCTACTGTTTCCTAAGTTCTCCCAGCCCTGGGGTGACCTTGCATACTACTGTGTGTTAGATAAGCCAATTATTAATACTGCTCCCTTTTGCTTTCAAATTTTTTAAACTCTGAACAATAAATGACAGGGTCATCTCACCTAATACAGTGATCCTAACTCATTCTCCTGGCGATGGCTTTCTTGTATTGCTTCACTTGCTCACAGAGTTCCTTAACACAAAATACTCATTGGATATTGAATAATAGGAACATTCTCCTTCCTCATCTCCTCTCAACTGATTAACCCCAATTTCCCTTGTGTGATTCTCTGTTTAGATAGGAAACAATGAACAGGGATACATTTCATTAGCTGGGGGCAGAGCAGTGAGTGTTTAGTGAGCTCTTAGCCCTGTGATAGTTGCTATGACGCATAAAATAAATATGAGGCATGATCTTTGCCTTAAAGGAGCTGCAAACTTAACATTATTTGGGGAAGGATGAATTTGGCAAAGCATCTTAAAATATAATAAATTTATTAAATAGCAAACATTCCCATAATGATTCACAAGGCAAACCAATTATATTTATCCTCTCTGCATAGGTGATGCAGCTATCACCTGAACAAGAGCATATGAATTGGATAATGTTAGTTGGCTCCTAAGCTTCCATATTTAATTTGCGACATTGATTTGATATTATTAGTTTTTCCATTCTTTTCAGCTCCCATATTTCCCTGGTTTCAAGTGACAATGAAATGCACTAGTCTCAGAGGGAAGGTCAGCCTAGAACAAAGAGGGAAATTTAATTTTTTTTGAATGGATTTCTTAGGTAACAGAAACAATAGCCAGAAAGCCAAGCTGACTTTGACTTATAAGAACTAGGGTTGCTGAGAAGTTAGTAAAGATTTGGGAGCATTAAAAAAGTTAGGATTTGAATATCAAAGGCCAAGCTTAGAACAATATACAAAGAATATTTAAGAAATGCTTTATTTTTTATTTTTTAAGATTTTATTTATTTATTCATGAGAGGCACACAGAGAGAGGCAGAGGCATAGGCAGAGGGAGAAGCAGGCTCCCTGCAGGGAGCCCAGTGAGGGACTCGATCCCATCACAACCTGAGCTGAAGGCAGATGCTCAACCACTGAGCCACCCAGGTGTCCCTAAGAAATGCTTTAAAGGAGGGCTATAATGTAATCATTTTCCTCCCCTAAAGGAGATACGATTCAGAAGTAGGCTAATGTGGGGGTGTTGGAGGAACAGTGTCTGAAACACGGGGAGCCCAACAAAGTCTTCACTGCTCACTCATTATCCACTAACCCTGGGGACAGAGCCTTAGCAGATACTTTGGGGGTTGGAAACAAGAGCCCAAAGGTCACACCTCACTTTCCAGGCTAGTGCCAAGGAACACTCACATTCTTATAGAGAAACTACACATTTAAAACGGCCCTGAATGATGGAGTGTCTGATCCAGACAGCAAATGAGCACTTGTTGAGTGAGCTTTCTAACTGGCCCACTGGTGGTAGGGGCGATGGTCTGCTGTCCCCGGAATGGCCCAAGGAATGCATTTGGCAGTTGTGAACATCCCTTCCCCAAAGAGGATGAAAATGGTACTGAGAAATCCCACAGATGGGAGTTGCCTGGGGTCAGGACAAGGATGAAGAGGCTGGAGAAGGTACCAGAACAGAACACCCAGGGGCCAAGAGGGTCAAGCTGAACTTCATCAAGTTCAGCGTTAGCAGCTTGTGTGGCAGTCAGGGGGAGGTGGAGGGGAGCCATAGAGAGGTCACAGGGACCAGGAAGTCTGTCCGGGTGTGAGGGCCACCTCTGAACCCCCCAAAAGTGGGATGGAAGATGGTGGGAGTGACAGCGAGAGATGAGAGGGTTTTGAGTTGACTATTCATACACAAGAGACTTGTTTAAACTGCCAAGTGGTTGAATTTTATGGAATTGACCATTTAAAAAAAATTTATTTATTCATGATAGACAGAGAGAGAGAGAGAGAGAGGCAGAGACACAGGCAGAGGGAGAAGCAGACTCCATGCAGGGAGCCTGACACGGGACTGGATCCCCAGACTCCAGGATCATGCCCTGGGCCAAAGGCAGGTGCCAAACCACTGAGCCACCCAGGAATCCCCATGGAATTGACCATTTTAAACAAAAATTTCCCCCATCCCTGTAAAATAAGAGCTTGAAATATAAAGCACATTTAAGGAGTGACTGTAGATCCAGAACCTTCTCACTGACTTCAGCCCAGGAATTTGGGTGTTCCACACACAACAGCAGTTTGCAAGGAGCGAAGGACATTCTAGATTCAAAGAAGAGGAGTTTTGCCTCCATTAATGAGAATAAATGCTTTTTTCATGCTAAAACAGGTTTCATTTGTATTGTAAACAATGGCTTGACCTGCTCTAGCCTATTGCTAATAAGGAAGTGATTTTTTTTTTAATGTTACATTTATCTAACGTTTGTAGTAGCTTAATGAGGTCTTCCCTTATAAACTGATTAGGAGCTGACTTATTTTGAACCCTGTGGCTTAAATGAAATCTTCTAAGGTTTCTTCTACTTTTCATTTCTGATTTTCTACCTCTTAGTTTTAATGCACATGCTACCTGTTGCCAACCCTCACTCCCCACATGGCTCTACCTGTCTGCCTCCCCACACACCACCTGGATTTTGGAACTGTCAAAACTGCCATCCTTCAGGGCATCATCCTGGCATGAGAGGATAATTAGTGCTATGAGTCATAAATTTAAATTCACTGATACACCTAAAGTCATAACTGGCTTTAAGAAGTAGGCCTTCTTTTGAAAAATAAGTGTAAATTGGATTTTTTATAAATTAAATCAATTATACTAAAGTAGTCTGATGAAAGCATCTAATTGTGAGTTATCTTGAAAAAGTGACAAATTACTTTACGGATTGGTTAATTACCATTTATTCATTCAAGTAATTTGTGTATGCATGTGTTTGGGCACTGTGCTAGGTACTTAATTTATCTTGGTTGAAAATCCATTTTGGTAAACATGGAGTTGGCTTATCTCTATTTTGTTAAACATGGAGTTGCTGTCCTCTGTAGAGTGACAGTAGAGGCTTTTCTAAAGGATGTCCAGAGAAACAAGTACAAACATAAATTTTAAAGAAGATGATAATTTTACCTTTGAGTATTATAAAATCCTCAATTCATTATTTTCATATTTATTTCACCTTTTTCTCAGAGAGCCTTGAATTCCTGGAGGCTGTGTCAAGTGGTCAGGTTCCTTGTATGACCAGGCAATGCGCACACATCATGAGTGCTGGCTTCCACAGGTTGGCTTGTGCCCTAGGGGGAGCACATCCACCCAGCAAAAGAATGCTGGAATGCTGAATTCTTTTGGTGGCAAGAATTTTTTTTTTAAGATTTTATTTATTTATTCATGAGAGACACAGAGAGAGAGGCAGAGACGTAGGCAGAGGGAGAAGCAGGCTCCCTGTAAGCTCCCAGGACCCCTGGATTACACCCTGAGCCAAAGGCAGATGCTCAACCACTGAGCCATCCAGGGGTCCCTCTTTCGGTAGTGTGAATTTGAAAGCTGAAAAGGAACAATGGCATTTTGGCCTATCATTTATTTCAGCAGAACAAATTATTAATTAGCAATCCATTGTAATTTTTTTTTCCTTTTAGTAGCCATCTGCTAAGTACCTACTATGTGCTCAGTACTCTTAGATGCTGTAGATATATATAGATTTATCTGAGAATAATCCTTATGTGACAAACACATAATTCATTAAAATATCCCACTTATGGGCAGCCCTGGTGGCTCAGCAGTTTAGTGCCACCTTCAGCCTAGGGTGTAATCCTCAAGGCCTGGGATCGAGTCCCATGTGGGACTCCCTGCATGGAGCTTGCTTCTTCCTCTGCCTGTGTCTCTGCCTCTCTCTGTGTGTCTCTCATGAATAAATAAATAAAATCTTTTAAAAAATATACCACTTATGTATTCATTCAGCAACTGTCTATTAATGTTTAGTACATCTTTGAAGACCAGCATCTCACTAGAGGTTGCTTGCACAGTGCTTGGTGAGGAGCAAGGAGGAGCAGTTCACTTACGGGGAGGAGCAGAGGCTGTAAAGAGCAGTTAGAAAAAACTTTTCTAGAAGAAAATATTTGAATTGAGCTTTGATATTGGGGGAAAGAGTACTACAAGTATCAGAATTGAGGCATGGAGAGGGAATGTTGATGATGAGGGAAAATAATGTGTACTGCAGCTTAGGCTAAAATAGAGTTCCTGTCCATATGTTTTAGACATAAGCAAATAAGAGGATTTTTGTTTTGTTTTGTTTTTCTGTGTAGGCTGCTTTAAAAGAAATCTTGACTATATGTCCAGCAGTGTAAGCTTTTATTATTCATTCTTTGGTAGGTGCCACTTCTGTCCTTTTAAGGGAGTAATCTGTTTACATTGACAGTTTTGGCAGGTTCTGCTAGTTGTCTAACTCTGGGCCCTGGGAGCTTACATTTTCAAGAGGCCTTTGCTACTTTGGGTGGTCATATGACTCTGCTCTAGCCAATCGGTCTGGGTCTTCCAGAAAAAAGGTGCCTAATGGGATCTCAGCAGGGAGGTGTTCCTCCTTGGTCCTTGTCTGTTTTCTTTCATGTATGGAATACAGGTGTGATGTCTGGACTCAGGCCTGAGATCTGTGAGCACAGTAGGTGCGGTGCCTATTGTCCACCATACTTCAGGGACCCATGAAAAAGATTTTCATTCCTTTTAAAAGCAGAAGGAAGAAAAAGAAACGTTTTCAAGAAAAAAAATTGAAGAAAATATTTTCCTATAGTGTTTATGTATCTGTCTTTCTACCAATGTAGTCATAAAAGATAATTTTTAATACTTTTTTGAAGGATCTGTGAAAGCAGAAGTGCTCAGGGCCAGCTGAAGGCATAATGCAGCTCTGGTGGGAGCCACCCCTTGATGGGGATGGAGCAAGAGACAGTGGCCCCAGAGTTAGTGGGGCTCTCACGGCATGGGCTGCCCACCCATGGGCGCCTAGGTTGTGCTGAGTGCAACCTCCTGCGTTTCAGCGGCTGTATTCGGTGTCTGTTACCTGTATTTCTAACTACTGGACCATTTCTCCCACCATCCCCTGGCTGACTGCGAGGTGCTAACTGCAAACAAGTAAATGGGTAGCATCCAGCTTTCAGCTGGCCAGTTGTACACACTGACGCCTCCAGCACGAGCTGCTAAAGAGCTCTGTTTCAGAGGACTGGGTCAGTGGGATATTGAACTCCAAAAACAAAACCTCTGAAACAGCTCCCAGCATCTAAAAAAAAAAAAAAAAAAAAAAAAGAGTCTTTCACTGTATCTCTAGCGTAGGGCTACCACCCAAAGTGGGCTCAGCGGCATTGCATCTGAACACAAATCGATTCCAACCAGCTTTCTGGAGGTTTTAGACTGTTTTCTCACTTCAAAAATCACCAGACACAGGAAACTGCCTCTCTTTTTATTCACACGTTTCTTAGGGAATAGAAAGCATTTTTTTTTTTCCTCCTGAACATGCCCCGGGGTCCTCTGATGGTCTTTCCTTTCATTCTAGAGCCAACTGCTGAGGTCCCTTCTGCCCTGCAGCCTCACACCTCCCCCCCCCACCTCTGTCTCAAGGGGCCTCAAACTCCTGCTGTTACACGTAACAAATAACAAAACTCATCCAAACTGACTTCTCCCTGAACGGATGACTTCCAGCCTCTCTTAGGCTCATTCAGATGCAAGCCTTGGTTTGCCTTAATAAATATGCTGACTCCCTAGCTTCAGGACCCTCTCTGGTTCCTTGGTTTGGATCTGAATGAGATGACAAGTCAAAGACCTGGTGGTTCATAGACAGGCCACTGAGGTATGAAAACCTCTGAACTAGTTACATTTTTAGTTGAAGTAAAAGTATGACTCAGAGATGTTCCTTCTTTCAGGTGCTCTGTGCTCCTTGGCATCTTATGATTTATCTAAATAATCTTTAAAAGGGGCTAAGGAAAGGCTCAGTAGATGATAACAAATCAGTAAAAAACATCAGTAAAAACAGAGCATTTCTCTCTGTCTCTCTCCTTTCTTCTTTGTGTAACGTAAACAAGGGTAGGCCAGGTTGAGCTCGTCTTGCCTTCATTTATAAGAGGGATTTTTGTACAACATTGATTTTCAGCAGCTCGGTAAAAGCTGGCTAAAATATCAGCTTGTACATTATATGCAACATCTTGCCTTCCAGCCTTGATCACAACAAGTCCGAGAGAGAAGAAAGTCAGGTTGCTTAGATAAAAGAGGTGGGTCTGAGCGAGGGAGTCTGATTACTGCAGAGAAAATGAAAGAAAGGGAATAAAGTAGGTCTCAAATGGAGATGGAGCGAAGCAGAAAAATGAGCCTTCATTTGGGAAAGAAAACAAAGAGCCGGAATTAGAGTTATCTACAGGTGTAAATTGTGAGACCAAATGGACCAAGAAGCCCAGAAATTCTCAAGTGCACATGCCAAGGTGGGATGAGCCCACCCCATACCCCTGCCTACGTCTTGAGGGAGTTCAGTGCTAGCCTGGTGTGTGCTCTTGTTGGTTTCCTGCCTCCATGGAACAAACAGGCCTCTGTTCCTCCTCTTCTCTTAGTGCTCATTAGGGGCATGATGGTGAAAAAGACCTTGAAACTTACCTGTTCTGGTGTTGCTCTATCAGCTTTATTGATATATATTTAAATGTTACTTTTATTATATCCTAGGGTAGTAGGAGATACTAAATTATATCTGTTATGTCTATGCAGCTGTTACATAATTGTTACATGCCCCATCATGCTTTATTGTCAGACAATTGACTGCTTTGGGAGCTGTTCCTATAAGGTATTAAAAAAAAAAAAAGAAATAATGTCATTAATAGTTTGATGGTAAGAGGCTCAACATTATTTCAAAACAAACTTTGCACCACTCTTTTATTTTTAAAAACAGAGCTTAGGCATCTCGGAGTCCTGAGCAGCTGGATAATTTTATGCGTTTATAGTGAAGGTTCTCTGAATGCTTCATTATGACTCTTCTTTCCCACTGGTGAATTATGTACATTTATGTGGCAGTTAAAACTCTCAAATGGCCCCATGGAGGCATGGATTGCATGAAGTTAGGCTGCCTTCAAATGCCTTTCAGGTGGCCTCAGCTAATCCATTGCATGAGCTATGTTTCTTTCCCTTTCCAAAACACAAAGAGAAGTAAAAACCAAATGCCAATAACAACAGCAAAGAAGCAACATCCTTCCCGAGGGTATGCTCAGTGTTTCTGATTGTAATAACTAGATTGTTTCTTATATTAATTCATCCCTTCCTTGTGCTTTCACATCACTGGATGTGGATTTCTATCATTGAATTTACAGTCATCATTTTATTCACTTAAAGAGTTTTCTGTCCTCTTTTTGCTCTTTGTGAGTTCTTGGGGTGAAGGATGATGTCTCAGAGCCAACATGGTTAAGGGCACCAACAGCATAGGCTATGGGAGACCCACAGCCAATTCACAGCTGATCCACGTAATGGCTGTGTGACTTTGGGGCAAATTATTGGCCTCTCTGAGCCTCTGTCCTTTTATGTGCACAATCAGGCCAGTGCTAACAATCTCGGTGTGTGGAAGATTTGATAATGAGTATAAACTGCCTATCCCAGGACCTGAGATAAAGTAGGTGCTCAAGAGTCGTTTGCTGAATTGATTTGAATTAAATGCTTAATTTGCTTTATTTGACTTTGACACAAACTATTGCCAATTAACACCAAAGTGAAAAATGGAAAACTTAATATCTTTTCGCTAGAAATAATGTTTCATATTGCATTTTAGAAAGCTTCCCCATTTTATTCCTATAAGAAATTCTTTTAGAAGCCTAGATGGTCTGCAGTGGCAAGGACCCAGTTTAGCTTAATTTGGGGGAGCCGCAGTTTCATTTTAGCATAATTATATGTCTTTTAAGAAACATTCCATGAGTTGTCCTTGTAGCCCAAATATATTAGCTTTTATTAACTCTAGAAAGTGCATGTAGAGGGTATTTTACTTTTGGAAATGAGATTCGATACAGTGAGCCATGCAGATTTGACATGCTGCGGTTGTCTCTTAAAAGGAAACGGACTCAGGACTGAGCCTGGGTGGCTCAGTGGTTGAGCATCTGCCTTTGGCTCAGATCATGATCCTGGGATCGAATCCCACATCAGGCTCCCCACAGGAAGCTTGCTTCTCCCTCTGCCTATGTCTCTGCCTCTCTCAGGAATAAATAAATAAAAATTTTTTTAAAAAGGAAATGGACTCTTCTGTGCTTCCAGAAGGGGAACCCTAGGGCCTTCCCCTTAGCTGTGGCTAGATTGTGAGGGAGGGCCAGTGCAAGGTTGACAAAGGGTATGCCATGAGTGCACGGGGGTGTTCTCTTAAAAATGGGGCGAGGATGTCTTGAGCACTAAGCAGGGTGCTCTGTCCAGCTCCCTAGGTCCCTGTGGGCTGGTAGGACACACAGCTTTAGAGCTTGCCTGCTTGGCAGTTTCCACAACAGCTGAACCACTTGGTGCCAGTGGCAGCTGACTTTGCTAGCAAGGAAGAGACTTCCTCTGTCCAGGGGCCAGATCGGCCTCTCCAGGGTCACGGAATGATTTGGCTTGGCTTCCATTTTTAAAAAGTCTTGGTAAGCTCTAGAAGGTAACTGCTTACTCTGTTTATCCTTCTTTTGAAGCAATTTGAAAACTACTCCTTTACCTACCAAGACTGTAAAGAATCTTCAACAGCGGGCACTTAAGTGGAAGGGGGTTGGGGATTTTCTTCTGTGATCATTTTCCTTCTGCTGTGATTTGTTTAGCAGTGAGAGGCTTCTTTGCTTTTGGAGTTGGGTATACTCCAGAGTATGAAGATCAGTTATTATTTTTTTTTAAGATTTATTTATTTGAGAGAGAGACACAGAAAGAGCAAGCAGAGGGAGAGGGAGACAAGCAGACTCCCCGCTGAGCACAGAGCCGGTCACGGGGCTCTGATCCCAAGACCCTGAGATCATGACCTGAGCCGAAATCAAGACTCAGAATCTCAACCACTCTCTCAATCTGAGCCACATAGGGGCTCCAAGGATCAGTTATATACATATGCCAGGGCCAGGGGTCCACGTGTCCTTTGGTCTTCCCTCTGGTACTTCTTCCCCAACCCATTCTCTCCGAGAAACTACCCAAAAAGGGACATTTTTCCATGTTAGAACTCAAGATCCTGTAAGCTTTCTCTGTAGCCTTCAAAGCAGAATCACATAGAAAGCTCATTTGCAACTGAAATAGGTAATGCATATGGCCCAACTTTGGATATTTTTCCTCTTTCTGGAAGATCCTCAATCCACATTTTTCATGCACTCACTTGCTACAAGTATATAATTAAATACAAAATTCTTTGTGATCGTCAAGTGTATTCTCTCAGAAGCCCCAGAAATGCTTCAAAACCAGACACTAACAAAGCCATTTAAGAGAAAAGAAAATTTTATAATAAACCAGAAAAAAAACATAAAAGAAAAAATATGAAAGAAAAAAATAGGTAAACAGCATGTTGAAAAGGCAGGAAATCTTTCCAGAAAAGCCAATCAATGCAGAAAAAGAATCCATTAGGAAAGGTTGACTTCTACTAAGAAAAAAATCGTGTCTAAAGAATTAAGCCGACAAAAAGCCAATTAAAAAAGAAACCCTAAAACAATGAAAGCATAAAGTTGCTTTATATTAAACACAATGCAGAGCTGAAGTTTTTTTCTGTTGATACCAAAAACCTCCTTTGAACCAAAAACCAACCTACTATCAAGTCCAGGGCTTCCAAGCACTGCTGGGTTGCCCAGTGCTCGGGTGGAAAAGTGATTTTGGAAGGTAAGGGGCTTCAGTGATTATCTGATCTCCTCAAAATGTCCACATACAGCTAAGAAAATGGGAGGGAAACGTTATTTTCTGAAGGCAATTCTTATTCTTTCATCCCTGGCTCCATTAGACAGAGTGCAGTTTGAATCTTGAGGGCACTCATCAAGAGTCAAGAATATTATGAAGAGTCAAAGTTTCTGGCTTCCTGGCTTTCTCCTGGAGCTGTGGGGAGCTGCTGTGCTTAAGGGCTCCAGCTCTCTCCAAGCAACTGACCATACTGCCATTAGCTCCTATCACCATGAGCTGGGGTTTCCTGAGCCAAGCCACAAGCAGCTGACAGCTAGGTGACAGTGGGCATGGGAGGTCCCACAGCACCCTAGTCCCTTCCTCTGTTCTTGGTCACTGTCAGTATGGTGGTGGCACCATTCAGTTATTTTTGGACCTTTCAGCATTGCTCTATTTTATAAAAAATTGATGGCAGTGGGAGAAGATATATGTTACGAGGAAACTAAAGAGGAAGAAAGAAATTAAGGAAGCTTTATCCTTGCACGTCTTCCTTTTATGGTTGTTACCCTTTCTGGAACTCGTGCCTACTGCTGTTGGCAGTGGGGGTTCAGTGTGTTGTGGACTGTGCCTGTATTTCTCTTTATATCTACAATGGGATTCCCCGTGCTTGAAGTTTCTAATAGGGGTCTTGTTTTATGAACAAAATTTGAGGGATGAGTCTAAGAACGCATTCAATGAATTGATGATAGCTGAGTAAGATTTGATTTTTCAGGTTATTCTTATCAGGTGTTCATTGAATATATATTCTACTCTTGCCTTAGGGATCAAGTGAGCAGAGAATAAGACCGACAGGGGACCAATGGGGAAAGAGTAAAGAAATCAGTAAAGAAATAAATCAATAGAATGCAGATATTAAGCCATCAGAGAAGCTGTAAGAGAATGCAAGGTGTCTGGGATGCAGTAGAAGGTGCATTGGTGGCCACTTTCATCTGTGGGGCACAGGAAAGAGAGGATGCATGAAATGTGAAAGCAAATAACAAGCAGCAGGCTGCAGCGAGAACAGGAGAGAGCTCCAGCTAAGACCTCGGGCGGGAACTAGTTTGCTGTGTTCCAGCTGAAGAAGACAGGCCAGCCCAGCTGGAGAGCTTGGGCCAAGGCAGAGGGAGATATGGAAAAGGATCAAAAGATGGGCAGAAGTTGTTCATGTAGGGCTCTGTCATAAAAATAGATTTGCAGATGATCAATAATTAAAGCTATGATAAAAGCTTTATATAGTGCTACCAATGTTGAGCAGCCACTGTCTTGTGCAATACTGGAACTCTTGTGCATTATTTCTCATCTCTAGGACAGCCTTTTAGACATTATAATCCTTGTGGTGCAGATGAAAAAGTTGATTCTGAGCGGCTCAGTGCCCTGTGGTAGGCCAGCTGGCTACGAGCGGTGGAGCTGGATTCGGATGTAGGCCCACAGACATGAAGTCTTGGCTGGGACCTCCCCAGAGAGGACCTTTCATGCATCTGCAGGGCTGCTTCAATGCCATCCCTGGCTCCTCCTCACAGTGACTCCAGGTTAGGAGGTCTGAGGTGGGGCCCAGAGACACCTGCACTTTCTGGAATGTCCCCAGGGCCTCCCAAAGGCAGCTGAGATGATAACAGAACTATAGTTCTGTTCTTGCCATTTTCCACAAAACTTTAAATAATCAATCAATCAATTTAGCGAATGGATAACAATGAACACACGCCCCTCATGTCTGAGAGGAGCTGGAGTGGGCATGCCCGCTTTCAACGTGGAGTCAGCTGTGTGAGACAGGTTCTTCATTTGCCATGGAACCCCCACCTGGCCGCCCTCAGCCACAAGATGAGATGCTCAATTCAGAGACCCTTGTCTCTTGCCTATTCGATTTTTTTTTTTCTTTCCGAGAGTGTCAGTCAATACAAAGATTCACAGGAGCTTGGAAAGGGAATGCCAGACTTTTCACTAATGAAATATTTTTCTGCAGAAGTGTGGATGTGGTACAGGAGTTTGAGATGATGGATTGAAGATTTCTGCACGGGGTGCCCAATATTTCCCTAGACCCGTCACATAGTTACATGCTGCTAGAAAGGCCAAGCTTAGATCTCTGTAGTGATTTTTCTTTTTCCAATTCATTCTCTTATCTTTAATTGCTTGGTAAATGTGTTGTCTCTGTCATACGAATGAAGAGCAGATACAGGCTTCTATGAATGGGTATTTAGCACCAAGTTCGGAAATGGATTGGTGACCTACAGCTGTCTATAATCAGAGATTCTTATATGAGATAATGGAAAAATGGTAAGCAGGTTTAGAGGAGCTCTCTCTGGAAGGAACTTTTAAGAGCCTGTCTGATAAAGAGTTCTGCTCATTACTGAACTGTAGAGGTCTGTGAGGATGGCTTTTCTCACTGGTTTGAAGTGCTTTATTGAAATTTGTGATATAAATAAAATGAGCAGTTCCATATACATTTCCATTTTTATTCAGAAATGTTTTTGAGCTCCCACCATGTGTAAAGTCTCCTGTGAGTTGGGAGTGGGGACAGAGGTGATTCAGACGTGATTCTTCTGATTAGCAAGGTGATGTGTGGGAGGGGGAGAGAGACAGAAGTGCCAGGGAAAAGAGAGATGAGGGCCATGGTTTATTGTTTTTTTTTTTTTTAATTTTATTTATTTATTCATGAGAGACACAGAGAGAGGCAGAGACACAGGCAGAGGGAGAAGCAGCCTCCCTGCGAGGAGCCTGATGCGGTACTTGATCCCAGGACCCCAGGATCATGACCTGAGCTAAAGGCAGATGCTCAACCACTGAGCCACCCAGGCGCCCCAAGGGCCATGATTGAAGGCCGAATTTGTGAAAACTACCCAAAAGTGATCATATCTAAGCTGTGTCTTGAACAATGTGCATCAAAAGACATTGAGACTTCACTTGTTTGGAACCAAACTCCAAACCTCGCCCTTCCTCCTGCCCCCACAGTGCTCCTCATGTCACTCAGTGGTGACCTGGTCCTTCCCCCAACTCAGTCCATAATCCTTGGCATTATTTTTGACTCCTTTTTTCCTTTTACTCCATGTTTGATCCATCAGCGAATCCTATCTGACATATCTTCAAATATGTCCCAATGAGGCTTAGATAGAAAGATTTCTTGTCCAAATTAAGGGTCAAGAATGACCCAGAATTTGAATCCCAAATCTCATACTCCAGAGTTCATCTTCTGCTCTCCCTGCCATGGGAAGAATGGATGTGGGAAGTTTATTTTGTGTGTAGAGGCTGTCACCATGAGAGGGGGACTTCAGGACATTAGACTCAGAGAGTCAGGTTGGAATCAGACTATGGAAAGCTTTACCTCCTAGCTTGCTAGGGCTGAATTTTATTCCACAAACCACAGAGACATTTCATGTTTTGAGGGTAGAATAAGGGCAGAAGCTAACCTCCATATCAGGAAGACAAACCTGGCAGAGAGTCGGAGATGGCTAGAACATGGGCATGCCTTGCAGGGGCTCCTGTGACAGTATCCTGGGCAGAGGCACAGAGACTCAGAGTCATTGCTTTGCAGCTGGAGAGGAGGCAATGATATCATGCATTTCAGTATCAGTTGAACATAATTTCACAATTTATTGGTTTTGGAGCAAGGACAGAAGACACAAAGATTGTGATTTTTTTTGCACTTTCTCCAAGTATAAGTTACATACAATAACATGCACCAAGACTGATGTTTTGAATCTATGGGTATAAAAAGATAGTGATGTCGTTAACAGAACTTTATTTTGGAAAGAAATGAGAAGTTCCATTGATTTTGAGCTGCTTATGGGTCACACTGGTTAGATGCACAGATTGTGTGTGACTTAGTGGCCACTCATGCACTTCATTGTTTTCATATCAGTGATATTTTGGAATAAGTAGTCCAAAATTCTTCCTTCAAGGAACACCTAGGCAATCTTGATTGCATATAAAATACAAAAACTATTTTGATTGTAGAGTTGGGCTCACAATGCACTAAGTTGCTATCAATGAAACAGGACCATTCCTGTAAGACTGAGATGCTCAAATGTCTACTGTTTGTGAGAGATTCCAGTTTTAAAAATGTGCCTACAGGAGAGAGGACTACTAGGGAGCTTAAGTTGCTTATTGTGAATTCTGCATAGAAAAAAAAAATCTCCTCCAAGATTTTATTAGCACAGCTGTGACTTCATACTACTTTTGGTGTTGAAATGTATTGTATCTATATGGTACAGGAGCCCACAAGCCAAACAATGATTTAAAAAGCAATCCTAGGCTCACAGTATTTTACAGGCATTTGTAAAAGTAAGCACAAGAAATCTGTAGTTATATACTCTCATCCAAGGCCACAGAAAAGTACCTTAGATAGAATCCTGCTGAAGACATGCACATAAAGGAAAGACTCTAGTATGAGCAGTTCTCAGAGAGAGGGTGTGATGTCGGGGGAAGGGATAAAATAGTAGAATGGGGTAGAGTGAAAGGCCCAGAAGCAGACATACACACAAGCAAAAATTGAGAAATGGCATGATAAATCAGCAGGGACATAGCTCACTAATCATGAACAATCCGTAGTCATTATTGTCGGTGCTCGTAAATTTCAGAAGTCAAGGTTACGTTTGTACCTCCCTCTCTGCACCAAAAATCAATTAAAGGTGCTGAGTTAGAGACCAACAAGTGAACAGCAAAACTTTTAGATCATATAAGAATATATTCCTGATCTTATGGTAGAAAACAATATCCTAAACATGGTACGCAAAGCACAGACTTACAGGAAAAGACTGATAAATGGGCAATATTAACACTAAGACTTCTCTATAATGAGAGAGGATTTTAAACGAATGGAAAGACTAGAGGAAGATATTTGCAAATGCATAGATTCTACAGAGGACTATTATCCAGAATATATTATGAAATTCAACAATTTGACAAAAAAGACAAA